>NW_013525035.1:3897904-4216640 GCF_000836215.1 Papilio polytes | reverse complement strand
TTGAGAATATTTTGTTTTTGGTGTATTTTGTTTTGTTTTTAGTGCATTTTGTTTTGTTTTTCGTGTATTTTGTTTGGAAGTCGGTTTTTGGTATAAAATTAACATTGGCTTCTCTAACACGGGAAAATGTAAGTACATTTAAAAAAGTCTAGTTTTATCGTTGTTTACAGAATAAATAAGGAATTACCCTTTGTACACCGGTAGAAGGAGACGTAGTAAGAGATGAATGGATTGAGTGAAAGATGACATCAAAAAGGGAGTGATGACTGAGATGACGCATGATAGAGTTATTTGGAGGACAAAAACCTGTTGTGCCTACGGGAGTAGGATAAGGAGACGATGATAGCTTACATTTTATATTTTACAATTCGTTGTATTCTCATTGTTGTCTTATTTCTAGTTACAGTAAACTTTTATAGTGACATTCCAAATTAACACTTCCACGTCTACACTACAAAATGTAGAATTTTGTAATTGTGGTATATGAGGGTACCTTAATATAATGTACCGTCAGTTCACTGTTCGAAACTGCAAACGTGAAGTCGAATAGTTTACGTTTTCCGACGCACAACTGTACTTCCTTGCGAAATAAACTTAAGATGTGCACTTATGTCCACGTCCCTCCGACTTTGGACACTACTTTGGGTTCACTCGTTTAAAACAAATCCTCATCGCCAATGTAATGTAGGGGTGTTATTGAAACGGCGATTGGTACTGGACTGATTTATTATGAGTGAACTGACGGTACATTATATTAAGGTACCCTCATATACCACAGTAAGTGAATTTTGATTCTCTCGCATTTAAAGTGTTAAATGAAAAACTTCGGTGTAAAATAAATTACAACTGTTTGGTATTAACAATAAGATTTATATTGCGACAATATCAGTAGCGTAAACTTTTAATTAGTAACTGGATCCTGGTCTATAAATTATCAAAACCAATAAAACTTAAATATCGGATTACTCGAACACTGTATATGGTTATGCATCTAGACTTTTTATGCATGCAAGTTGATTGTAAAACTGTAGCTTTTTAATATTGTAGGTTAAAAGTTGTAAATGCAGTTATTAGTCCAACGATTTGTAATTTTTTTATGTTTTTTCAACTCTCTTTTCAAGTCTCTGCTATGCTATGTTTATAGGAGTTTAATTTTGTTGCTTTTGTTTGTTTTTAGGGTTCCGTTTGCTGTTTGAATTGGCTTTATTTGTTTAAATAAATAAACATTGATTTTAGTGTTAATGGTAATAGGCTACATGTTGGATTAGAAATAATTAAAATTATATTGCAAGGGAAATCATACCGAAATGTTATAAAATCAAAATAAAAAATGTTATTTTACATTACTTAGGTCAGTCTCTTCTGGGTTTTTATATTTAATTTTAAATTGCTTTTAAACGAACTTTATCTGTCCAAGTTCACTTAAGGCGTGCATGAAATTCACTTAGCTTCGCAGACCGGCTATTTGTTAAGTTAAGCGGGCCTTTATCGCTCCCACAATTGGTCAAGTTTTCGCTGTAAGTGTAATGACCACATGTGTATAACTTTAACTTAACTTCGACTGCAGTTGGAGACGATTTCCAACACATTTAAATGTGACTTAACATTTAAAGCAATTAGGTAAAAAAAACTTGTAATAAGTTATGACATACTTAGTTAAAAAGGCTTATCTATACTGGTAAATACAGGGCTGTTATCACCGATCTTTCATATAAGCGTTCTAACGGCTTAGAAAATCATAAAAAACTTTACCCAATATCTACAGTCTCACAAGATCTTGTGGTACGTTTTTGATTTTAATAGGTGGCGCTAGTGTGCTATAGAAATTTAGTTAAACTTAAGTCCATCGAGTCTGATAAATTAATCAATCTCTACGTTCAAAATAACTATCTTATGTGTCAGATATGCCAAATGTAATGAAAAGTAAAATTAAAACAATTAATATACAGAACCCAAGTATATTTAGTGGCCCGCCATTGCACGCATTTTATCTCACAGCCGCAAAGAAACCGCAGACCTCGGTTACGAACCGCGTGTAAGAGCCCAGCGTTTTTCTTTTAAATACTTTTATAATTAGCTTTATTGGCATCGGTTTGCGTTTTAAACATCGCGTGCGAACACATCTCGCGTATTTACGACTTTTAACAATTCGAGCTGTTTGTACATGGGAAAAAAATTGTAACGTGCATTTTAAATGCACGAAATGTAAAGGTTTATACGCGATCGCGCGGATAATGCCTTTAAATATTTATTGTACACGCTTATATACAGTTTTTTGTATTTTATGACTAGCTGTTCTCTTGCGGCTTCATCCGCATGAAATTACAAAATCTTTTTTCTATATTTTTATCAAATTCTCAAATGCAAATGTCAAAATACCAAATACCTTACTATGGTGACCTTGCTTCCTTGATGTTAGCATCAGCTTATCTCTTTCCCACATTAGGGTTTTTATCCAAGTACCCCCTAAGTTTAATAGCGGGAAAGTATATAACCTAAAGCGTGACGTAAGTGTTGGGCTTTTTATTAAAAGAAGAATTATTCAAAAATATGCTGTAATTGCTGAAATCTTAGGCAACAAAGAAGTGTTTGTTTACGTTTTATTATAATAGTACAGATAGATTATTGTTTTAATTAAAGATTATTGCTTTAGCATCATTCATGACACAAATATTTGATGCGAACTGCGGAATAGGAATCAAACTAATTAAATGTAGCCATCTCTTTTAGTTACCGAAGATTATCTCTGCAAGACGGCTTAATACTGAAACGACATTTGAGTACTATAGCGTTTTAAATAATAAGGCAGTTAAATACAAAATTTCATTAAACTATTGAGCTCTGACCAATTGTAAGCGATTACGACGTATATTATTGTTAATTCAATTCTTCATCTACCTTTAAAGTTTAAGTATTATTCCAAGTTCACCAATATATTGGTAATTCTCTATCGATGTACTCAATTACACATTTTAATACAGATCGATTGTTGGCGTAGATTTAAACGTCAGCAATGTTGTCAGGTAAATAATTCGCGTGGTAATTCTGTGGGTCGTGATAAACAGTCGTTCAATCCCCGCACGATATTGTCCGACGCTCGCGACACAGATCCTATCGGAAAACAGATTATGTACGTTTTAATTATGAATACACTCGATATTAACACCGTTGATGACTTTTCATCCTGTTAATATACATTTATTTACATACTAGCTTTCGCCCGCGACTCCGTCCGCGTGGTATTTAAAAAAACAAAAGGTACTAGCCTATGTTTTCTTCCAGACTATCCTCTACATTTATACTGAATTTAGGCTACAAACTCTAACAAACATCTATCCATCCATCTAAACTTTCGCATTTATAACATTACTATGACTAACTATCGACCGCGACACCGACCATGTAGATTTAAAGACAAAAAAAAGGTAAAAATTAAGTAGCCTGTGTTCTTCCAGATTACTATCTACATCAATGGCAAAATTCATCGAAATCCGCTTAGCAGTTAAGACTATAAACTCTAACAGATATCAATCCATCTAAACTTTCGCATTTATAGTAGGTTGGTAAGATTGTTACACTAGCTTATTACCTGTGACTTCATCCACGCGGTATTTTAAATCGCCTTTGTATTCTCTTAGACAGTTATTTTTATATATGCCTAATTTCAAACAGTGGCAGTGCCCGCTTTAACATCTTAGCACTGCAGGGCCGGCACGCCCGGTGTAATACCACGACCACACAGAAGACAGGCGTGAAATGGAAGCAATTCCGTTTATCGCCTGATAAGTGTGGTGCCGGAGGCCTAATTTAAGTCCCTTTCTCTTTACCACTCTTTTCTTATAAGGATATGATGGAAAGGGAAGTGGATTTGACGGTGGAGGAGATGCATAGGAAGGGGAAATATCCTCTTTATATGCGTCTCCTCCTCCGTCGGATAAGAGTAGGCAACGCATTTGCAATTGCGGATGTCTATGGGCAGCGGTCGCTTCGCCATTTTGCCACGCCACGCCACGGATTCAGGTGGCCGCTTGCTCGTTTGCCACCTTATGTTATAAAAAAAAATCATACATATCCATGTAACCGTTCTTGAGTTACATTAGTGTAGATGTTAGCATCCATCTAAATTTTCGCATTTGTTATTGTGCAATTGTTTTTACTATAATTTTTTCATTGACATATTTCATTGTTAAATTAGCGTATGTTTTATTTACTACCAAAAACCTGTATTAATGTTGTTTTAATTTTTTTTTCAGGTAAGTTTATTGAGAAGCTTTTGTTAAGAAAAGAAATGTTAGTCAGGTAATTTTTACGTTGTTATCAAGTCTTTTTGACAACCGTTCCTTGTAATAGAATATTAAAAATCAAATAAAAACACTATTTATTGACCAAAAGAATTATAAAAAGAATACAAACTGTAATAAAAATTCTTGGCCAAAAGGAGAAAGCCCAGCTGATGCGGCCTCCAGCTTGTCACTAAAGGCCGCGCTGGTTTTCAGCCTCTCCAACAAACATAAAACACATCATGTATTGGTAATGAGAAAAAGGCGTTATGAGCATTGCGATAATAATCGCAATCGGAAATTAAAAACAATTATATTCAAACCTTTATTTTTCTTAATTTCCTGTCAATTCACCTTTACATACGTAAATTCAAATTCACTTTTTCTATACAATTTCCTGTATAAATGAAATTTTAGAAAGCGTAACTAAATCAACTAAAAAGTAATGATTACTTCTGAAGTTGATTCATTTATCAATGACCATCTAACGGTGCTGGCCGACGTGCGGTCATCGGACAGCCGATATGTTCCTAGTCCGGCCCTGTATTGCATGTCATCATTTGTCCCGAGACTTGGAAATTTATTGTGTGGTACAAGTCATCAGTGGAGTAATATTTAAGTGTTTAGTTTACCTGTAAAATAATTAAGTTAGTTATTCCGATTTTAATGTAGTTTAGATTTCCTAGATGCTGTAGCATTTTTTTTTTCACTTTGTTTTAGGGACTTTGGTTTTTTAGAACATGTCAGTCTCATAATACCTTATACAGAATACCTAAACCATAAATATATTTGAGTTCTTAAAAAGTGGGTTTAAAATTCATTTCTTTTGGTATTACGGTGAAATTTGATAGTTGTAGTAATTATTTTAAATACATCCGCTTATAACTTGGATCACATCACTGGTTCGTCCAGATGGAGATTAATCGCAGCGGCCCTGCCTCTCGGTAACCCGCCTAATGGGATTATCTCGTAGCGAAAACAATGCTCACGTACCGTCATTTTTATATATCAACTGGGCCCCGGCACTTCTGTCGAAATCACCTCGCCTACTAGATTTATAGAACCTGTAAATGTCCGCGACTTCTTTGGTTCGTGTACTGATTGTACATTTTGAGATTGACTTTCGCGAATTCGAATACTTGACATCACAAAATGATTTAATGACTACCAGTTCCTTAGTGTAGATTTCAACGAGAAAGCGAAGCGATCACTGCCCATAGACATCCGCAATTGCAGATGCGTTGTCAACCCTTAATCGACGGAGGAGGCGCACATAAAGAGGTTATTTCTCCCTTTCTGTGCGTCTATTCCACCGTCAAATCCACCTTCCCTCCCATCCTTTTCGTATTAGAAAATGGTGGGAAGGGAAAAGAACTAAAATTAGGTCTCCACACTAATCGAACGAAACGTAGCATTGCTTCCACTTCACACTTGTCTTCTGTGTGGTCGTGGTATTACACCGGGCAAGCCGACCCATTCGCGCAAAAGATGTTAAAGTGGGCTCTACCATTGTTATGTACACGAATAGCCTTTCTAGGTGGCATTTAATAAATTCTGGGTTGTATTTATTGTGTATTTGCATAGATTTCCACCACTAAAACTGAGAACTTCTTTCAGAAATTGAATATTTTAATAAGATCAATAAATATTTTTATTTTAAACTTTATTTGATATGCATTACTTGTATAAATAGTTCAATGTACATATCAATGAAATAAATTCTTCAGCTGTTAGCTTGCGTTTGCATCAGACCGTGAATATGTCAACTTTATGCAGTATTCAAAAGTACATTTTCTAAGAAAATAGTGATTATAAAAATATACGAAGTACAGTCGCAAAGAAAATAGTTATAATATTATATGACAGTGAATACGTATTTCTTATGGCTGGTTTCTTAGCTAGTTTTAACCATTGGTTTGTGTTTTTAGTTGGATAATTTCATGAAATGCGTTTCCGTACGTAACTTGAGTAATAGTCCTTTGAAATTTAGGTTAGCCATGTTTTTTTTTGCCTTTAGGTAATTGGGCAACTGTTTATTCCCGCTTTGATGAGCTTATATGGCACACAACACGATTTTTAGTTGTGCAACTAAACAGTTGAATTGGCTGCGAAACAATCGACAATCACACAACAGTTGTGTTGTTTAGTAAAAAGTGTGCCCTCGCTCTTGACTGGTTACAAACGCAAATAGGTAACCAGTCCGGCCTTATCTGTACATCAGACTGTCTACGTGTAGTCGTTAATCACTCTTGTTTCTGTCTGTCTGTCTACGTTGTTGTCATTTGTAAGTCGCTCATTCTGTACTGAGTACTAATCTATGATTTGATATTGACGAATACTGAAACGAATCTTAAACGCTTCGTAAGCACATCTTACAAATGAACGTCGAAGTTTTTATGGATTTTGGTTAAGCTTGGCCTTGTAATATAAAACGCTGTTACATGTTTAAATTTCGTATCAGTATTTGTCCTTAAGTGTCATATATCCAAAGATTATATTGTATTTTTACTATCTTATGAATGGAAGAGAAGTACATGCTGGCCCTCTGTAGGTAATATGGTAGGTTGATGTCAAATTAAGAGCTCTATCAAGAATTGACCAACATGAAATATTTGAACGTTTATCAGATGCTTATTCTTGGACATACTCTTATAAAGTTTACATTCCAAACCAATCCAAAGGACCGCAAATGATGGCTATTAACTTACGTATTAGCATGTTGTTATGAGTTAAACAAAAAATACATTTAAAACGGTCTCGTTTATAATGACGATTAGTCATAGACTTGATAGAGTGAGTGTCAATGTAAACGCCAAATCAACTGTCAAATAGATTAGTCAACAGAGAATCGGTAGCGTGCATCTAATTCGTATCTCAGCCGAGATTCGCTTGGACATCCGCTCGTTTATCTTGTGTGTTCCTGTCAGCATGAACGGTATATGTGGGTTCTTAACGATCGACTAAGTGACCTGGTAACTATATGTAATGGATGTCAATGTCAATCAGCTCTGTACCTTTTGTAGCATGTTGAAGAAATTTGTGTAATTGAAATTTATTGCGTGTCCGATGACTCTATAGGTGTAAATGATTCTCTGAACTTAGCTTTAGTAATCGTGCTGTTTTCAGTGCTAACATAATTAGCAAAGTGTTGTGTTTTCCTTTGCGAAGAGAATAAGAGATAGCGAAGACAATCCATACACAAAACACATGTTTTATTTTTTAATACTTCACTGATTTATGGTTAATGAAAAGTTACAAACGTCCCTAAAGATATGCTCCGAGCCTGTAGTTAGGGTTGATTAGGCCATAACTGTCCTATACTAAAACATAAAATTTTTAATAAGAACCATAATAAAATTATCCATTTTTTTTAATTACATTTAAAGTTGCAATTTACGTTAGAATAAAAGGTGCAAAATACTTAATGGCGGTGATTTCGTCGTGTTTTTATCTAAACGAGTACTTAATGTTTAGCAGCGAACAGTAATGCGGATTGCGAACGTTCCGGGTTCGATTCATGGCCTAGATAAGTGAGCATCGTATACTAGACGCGATGGGAATAGCCAACCATTGTAAAGGGTTCGAATTTTGAGATCGTGTGAATGCATCGGAGAAAGCTTTAGTGCTAATTGTAGGTATTCAAAATTGTTATTGTTGTGAATTTTAAACTAATCTAGTAATACTACGCGTCAGGTAATATTTGGCGGACAACTAAGTATAAATGCTATTCCATTTACAACTGAAGACAACCGCGAAAATTATTCATCATCTGTTATTATTCTGTCCCCTTACCCTATCCTTGTCCCACTGACGTTAGTGTCAGCACACTAGGTTTTCGACAATATCGATCTATCTCCTTTTATCTCAGTTGCTCATTCATAGATCACCTCTCACTTGTGTGAAAGGTGATCTAGAATCCTTTTGTAATGCAAAAATACTTCGAAAATATTATTCATGATTGAAATTATACATTGCAAACTAATTGAAATGTTTGCTCCAAAATACAATGGATATTTGCAACTATCCAAAATGATATAATTCTTGGTAATGAATTTAATTAAATGCATTGCTGAATATCGATGGAAACCCACGGTTAAATGCTTCGGTCGACATCGCTCTTTTGTCGCCCTTATAGTGAATAGTTTTATTGGCCTGCGGGTCTTTCAACTACGCAACTATTCTCATCTTTATGAATCACGCTAAGAGGGCTATTAGTCTCCGCTTAAGTTATTTCTTTGTCGTCACATTGTTTTTTGCTTTCACAAGATCTTCATTACTTATTCACAAAGTTGTATACAAGTAAAGCAACTATAGATTATATTTCAAGCATAAATATCTTTTAGGTTAATTAAATATGGTTTATTGAAGTACTGACTTTTTTGGTTTTTATTTCTATTATGTTTTTATTAACCGTGCAATCTAAATTCTTTTGTATATAACCGACAATGGTTTGACAATGGACAATTTTCAATGTTACTATGATTTCGACTTATTTAATTTCTCGCTGGGCAAGCATTGGACGTGTTAACGTGAACCTCATACAAGCACATAATCCGTAATATTTTCTCGCCATCCCAAAGTTATTTATGTTATACAACCTTCTAAGTATCTGTTTACCCCGTAAAGGATTAGTTTTGTTATGCCGTTCGGCTTAACTAAGGTCCCGGAGGTAAACAATGGTGTTCCCGTTTAGCATAATCCCATCCTCTGGCCTGGTGGCTGCCAGATTAGCGGCCATCATAAAATCAAATAGGCCACTCAAATGATTAATGCTAGGAAGTGGATCTTGGTGTTGAAAGATAACGATGTTATATTATAAGTTACTTAACTGTTGCTCGCGACTTCGTCCACCTGAAAAAAATATCGCCTATCTTACTCACTAGTAACGTAGCTTTTTAATGGTGCAATAATGGGGAAATTGGCCCAGTAGTTTTTGACTTATTTCAATGCATGCAAAAATTCGAATCTTTCCTCTTTATAATATTAGTATAGACTAGCTGTTCCCGTGCGGCTTCATCCGCATGTAATTATGAAAATTTTATTTTATTGTTTACATTTGGCAAATTATCAATTGCAAATGTCAAAATGACATGACATGACAAACTTTAGCAATCTTGTTTTCTTGGTGTTGGTGGCAACTTATGGTCTCTTTCCCACATTAGGGTTTTTTATATTTACCACTAAGTTTATGGGCGTGAAAATATATAGCCTAAAGCGTGACGTAAGTGTAGGGCTTTTGATTAAAAAAAGGGGTTATTCAAAAATATTCTGTAATTGCTGACATCTTAGGCAACAAAGAAGTGTGTGTTTATGCTTTATTATAATAGTATAGATAATGAAGTTTTACTTTGGTAAACTTTGAATGAGCTGATTTTGGGTAATGCAGCAGCATTACCCAAAATAGCATAGCAATAGAATAGCAATTCGATCCGCTTTCTATTGTTCTAGAGAACTAGAAAACTAGAGTTTCTGGCTGTACGCTTTGTATGTGCACCCATTAGTGTTATAAATGATAGCCGGTTTGTCTAGCACGATGAAAGCACGTCAGTTGGTACGTGAACGTTCGCGTTGCTTCGCTAAAGGCAGTGCTAAACGTTTCACGTGTGAGGCTTTGTAACTCCGAACTCACGCACTAACAAGCGTCGTTCATAACTTTTATCGTAACGGTTAACGCTGACTCAATGCTAATTTTCGTATATTTCACACTTTGTGAATGTGTAAATTGCAGTTAGTATAGTAATAATACAATTTTCATATAATATATTTCATAAATGACTGTTAAATCAGTCGTCATAAAGATGACTTAAGAGAGTTTACAAGTTCTGAAGTCCACATGTAATTATAAAATCTTTATTCTAATGTTTACTTTTGTCAAATTCTCAATTGCAAATGTCAAAATTACCGTTACCATAATGTGTTTTCTTAATGTTGGCAGCTTGTAGTTTATCGTCGCATTCCCACATGAATGTTTGTTTCAATTCATTTACCGCTGAGTTTAATAGCGTGAAAATATATACTCTAAAGCGTGATTTAAGTGTTGGGTTTATTAATGAAAGAATTACTCAAAAATACGCTGTATTTGTTGACTTACGCCACAAAGTAGCGTGTGTTTACGCTTTCTTATATTAGTATAGAGTATAGATAGATTAAAGTAAACTAAAAAGCGACAACAGTAAAAAGAGAAACAAAATAATGACATCGTATACAATCGACATTTATTAATATGTTCTTGGAATGAAACTGACAATCTTTTAAACATTTATATTGATGCAACATAAATACGAGGAAAAAATGTCGGATGAGTCAATGGAAATAGTATGTAAAGTCATTGTTTAAACACAACTATAGAGAGTGCAATATTTGTTTATTAGTCATGAAATGTCCGGTTTGCGGTCGAGTCACCTCTGATTCTTATCAAGTCTATGTACAATACGTGTTGCTATTATGTCCGTTGTGAATACAAAAGTCTTTATTTTCATGTATGTTTTCACAATATGGTTATTCAATGGACGCTGGTCTCCACATTCCCGTTTACTTTCCCTTCCCACCTATTTATATTAACTAAACGACCTACTATACTAACTCACTTTCAGTACTCTACAGTAGATAACCTAGGACCATAGAGTGTCTGAATCGTGTCGTCTGACTCCCTGATTACCATTTCCTGACAGGCAACGCATCTGTAGTTACTCTGGTATTGCGGATGTCCATGTGTGTTGTTAATTAACTATTGTTCTAACCTCCTTGCTTGATTGCCTCCCTTTTATATAAAAAAATGTGCGTCGTCTAGACAATCTATATGTGAAATAGATGTGAGAAACTTCTTCATTTTTTTAGGAATGGATGGATGAATGGATGTTAGAGTTAGTAGCCTAAACCGTTGAACGAATCTCGATAAAATTTACCATAGAAGGATAGTCTAGAAGAACGCATAGGTTACTTACTTTTGATTTTTTTAATTACATGCGGATGGAGTGTGAAAGCTAATGAAAGCTAGTTTATATCAGATCTCTGTTTAGTGTACTTACTCATATGATAATTAGTTTATTAATAATTCAGTGTCCATTTAGTATTCTAAAGCAATTGTTAGTGCTCTCGGCCATAATCCACTGGTCAAAGCGCCTTTGACGCGTTCTTTGCGCATACCAAATCTAGTTTCCTAACGAATTGTTTTGTTTCGTTGAGGAAACTAGTTTTAAACATTTATACTGCAATCGTTGCTTTTAGTGATATAAACTGTTGGACTATTGTTTTTAAACATCCTGTAATTATAGTTGGCAATTTCTGTTTATAAATATACTGGGAAACGTTTTGTAAATGTCGATTTTTTGATGTTAAATATGGTTTGTTTTTTGTACAAGAATGACTAATTTAACACACAGCAAGATAATTTGTATTTATTTATAGAAATGAAAAAAAATAATGCAAATTTGAATACTTTAAATGTCAACTTTTAGTTGAGTTTTCACTTCCAAAACATGATTTGTCTTACATTGTCATGCTTATAATTCTACCTACTCGTATATCTATACTAATATTATAAAGAGGAAATTTTGGATTTTTGTATGTATTGAAATACCTTCAAAAGTAGCGGTCCCAAGTATTAAGAAACTACGTAACCACTGAGTAAAATAGGCTAAATTTTACGTTTCTTTTTTATTCCACGCAGACGTAGTCGCGAGCAACAGCTTGTATACGATAAAAATAGAAAACCATATATCTTTACAAGTGTACTAATTGAAGGTACTGACCATAGAGTTTTGTAAGACACTAAGATCAGGTCTTCGACAAGCACACTCATACCAAATGATTTATTTCCACTTCATGCTTGTCCTTTGTGTAACGATACCAATCGAGGAGGTACATTTTTGCAACACGCGCGCTCTACAAAAGTTGAAACTCTACACTATTTTCGTAAGTTAAATTTGTACGCATCAAACATTGCATTTTATCCAGTCATTTTGATTTATATTCTTCCTCCGGTTTGAAGAAAATCAAAAAGAATCCTATAAAATCAAACGGGAAGAACAGATTTAGTGAACGGGGTCGATTCTCGTCACGTCTTGATTCTTAAATCCGTCGCCCGTCGCCCGTCGCTTGGTGGCCGATAGTTCCCGGATTTAATACCTACAGCACTGGACTCTATTTGAAACGTTTCCAAATATTGCGTAATTTGAATAATACTATCTGTTTTCTGTAATAAATGTCTGTATTTCTTTGGAATAAGCATTATCGCGAGGAAATAATAAAAGGGTGGGCAATCATCATCAGCTTGCCCTTGTCCCTGCGGAGGGTCAGCACTGTGCTGCATCCATACATCTCTATCAGCCGTTATATCTGAATTCACTTATATACACATATTCACATATCCACTTTTACACTATCCATCCATACTTTCACCAGCGGAAATTCTATTTTTATACATAAAACTATTTTGCATGCCTCCGTATTGTTAATAAAATTGGTAATATTGGTATTTTATTGTATAACCAGCTGTTCCTGTGCGGCTTCTTCCGCATGTAATTATGAAAATTTTATTTTATTGTTTACATTTGGCAAATTATCAATTGCAAATGTCAAAAAGAGGTTGAAAACCAGCGCGACCTTCAGTGACAAGCTGGAAGCCGCATCAGCTGAGCCTTTTCCTTTTGTCCAAGAGTTTGTATCTTTATTTTTATTTCATTAATAATTGTAAGTTATGTTCTTTTAATTTTCTTTTTGGTCAATAAGTAGTGTTTTATTTTATTTAATTATTATTAAAATGACATGACATGACAAACCTTAGCAATCTTGTTTTCTTGGTGTTAATAGCAACTTATGGTCTCTTTCCCAAAGAAAGAGGGTCTTAATCAAAAATATTTACCCCTAAGTTTATGGACGTGAAAATATATAGCCTAAAGCGTGACGTAAGTGTAGAGCTTTTTTGTTAAAAAAAGAATTATTCAAAAATATGCCGTAAATCATGACATTTTAGGCAACAAATAAGTGTGCGTTTACGCTTTATTATAATAGTATAGATAGAATAGCATGAACAAAAATCGTTCTGTAAAATTATCGCCAGGGTAATAATGATGGACATTCAAATCTTATTTTTATTCAGTCTGTATTTTCCTATATGTATAATGTATCGTTAGCAAAAGAATACAACACCTTTATATAAGTAGAAATAAATTGTACAATCGGGTACATTAGTGTAATAGCCTGGAATTCCTTTATCCCGAATGCAAAGTGAAGAGGCAGCCATTGTGTTTTAGATTTCAACACGCTTCGTAACACAAGTACATTTGTATCGTTACCAGTAAATCGTAGATGCCTCCTGGTTGTATTTTATCTAGATAAACTGTTCTATGTGCAATTTGCCGACGCAAATTGCACATAGAACAGTTTATTAATTTGAGCGATAGTCGATTTATTGAAAAAAAAAGACAGGTCTAATAAGCTCTGTCTTTTTAATTTTTTTTTGTATTATAAGGCGAGAGAGTGGCCACCTGAATTTGCCAAAAAGGCAAAGCCACCGCTGCCTATAGATGTAATTGCAGTCGCGTTACATCTTTAATTAACGGAGGAAAAGACGCACATAAAGAGTATGATTTCTCCTTCCTGTTCGTCTCCTCCACCATCAAATTCACTTTCCGTTCTTATCTTTTCCTTATAAGAAAAGGGTGGAAAGGAATAGGACTAAAATTAGGCCTTCGGCACGCACACTCATCATCATCCACTTGCCCTTATCCCTTATGGAGGGTCGGCACAGTATGTGCTGCTCTTCCATACATCTCTATCAGTCGTCATATCTGAATCCACTCCTTTCTTAAGCGTATCTTCTTTCACACAATCCATCCATACTTTCTTCGGTCTTCCTCTTCCTTCGGCACGCACACTCATCTGACGAAAAACGGAATTTCTTCCTAGGTAAATTATTAAATGTCTATATTCACAATATGCTGGAGACAATAAAATACAGTACACTTGACATTTCGTTGTATATTCGACGCGTGTTCGAGTACTGACCCATCATAGTCACTGGCCGATTTTTTGTTGTACAGAAACGCTTGATTTATGTAAAAGTTCAATAGAGATTGATGGCTTCTAAAGCTAAATAACGTTTATTGCAAACGATGTCCATTTAAAAACACAATTTATGCTAAAATTCAATGTTTTTTTTTAAATAATTTAATATATTGGGATGCTTTACTTTAAATTGCAATTATTTAAATATAGTACTCATCATTTGTTTGCGCGAGCGTGGATTTGCAGGAGACGCATAGGAGGGGGAAATATGTTCTTTGTGTGCGTCTCCTCCTCCGTTGGTCATAGACGTAGATCGTAGGCAACGCATCAGCTATTACGAATGTCTATGGGCAGATGTCGCTTCGCCATTTTGGCGAATTCAGATGGCCGCTTGCTCGTTCGCCACCTTAAATATAAAAAATATTCCATTCATCTTCATGAATACAAAGCATTAAACTTTTTAATTCCGTTATCACAAATGATTAATAAACAATCGTGTTTGTCTCGTGTGTTGTACACACGTGTCTGAATCAATTAAAGCTGTATCAACATGTGCGTTAATCGAGCGACGCGTGGGCAGCGGACATGTGCACGCGGCCTTATGTCTGAACTGTACGCTCCTATTGTTCTAAGGGCTGTTGCGCAAATACGGCCACTGAGAATATCGACTTAAGTTAAAATGTTGAAATTTGTAAAAAAAAATATTTTAGTATTATAGATAGAGAGTTCTAGGCTTTAAAACGTTTTTTCATGAAAAATATTACTGTTTGTGTTGTTACATGGTACGATACACATTTTGTGTTTATTAGACAGTAATTGGTAGCTAGAAATTTTAATGCTTCTTCATTAATAAAACTTTCAATCTTATCAAAATATTGTAATAGGAGATTTCTTTTATATTATCGAATATCTTTATCTGTTTGTCTGTTTGATTTGACTTCCTCATAACCTTAAATTATGATTGATTTAAAAAACGAACAAAATCACCCTTATTTTAGGCAAAATCATAAGAATACAATCAGTTGGGTTCAACATTATTAAATTAATGACTATATAAGTTAAAGTCGAAAGTCATCGTGGTATAACGCTAATGCAGTCGACCTTTCGATAACATACTTATTAACAAATCGGGCCCACATCTCCGCGATACGATCGGAACAAGACAACGCTTGTCATTGATGCTCGCAGCTTTCAGATACGACATTCAGGTCAACATGGCTCGTGTGGGGCGTTTAAATTTAGTAACGTTATGTCATCAGAATATTGTTCTAGAAGTTTATTAATTACTAGCTGTTGCTTGCGTCTTTGGCCGCGTGAAATTAAAATATATAAAAAAATATAGCCCATGTTACTTACAGATAAATTACCTTTCTAATGGTGAAAGAATATTTAAAATCGGCCCAGTAGTTTTTTCGTGGATCAAAAACATACAAAAATACAAATCTTTCCTCTTTATAATATTAGTATAGATAGAAAATTTGTTGTTAAAATCATCTTGTATTTGTTTTTCAATAAACAAATAATTTAAATAGCTAATGTTACTACCTTTTCATTTAAAGACTGTACCCTTGTTGATGATGCAATCTCCTTCTCTTGAGCCTTATGACCTCCTGATACAACAAGACGCCCACTTTCTCTTTTACATATTGCATACTAGCTTTCGCCCGCGACTCCGTCCGCGTGGAATTAAGAATAACAAAAGTAAATAGTCTATGTGTTTTTCCAGACTATCCTCTACATCTGTATTAAATTTCATTGAAATCCGTTCAGCTGTTTAGACTACAAGCTCTAACAAACATCCATCCATGTAAACTTTCACATTTATAATATTAGTAAGAAGTATGATATGCCTTTGTCTTCCCTATTTTTCCTTCTATCGTGTATATTAAACTAAAATACATAATCTCTGCCAACCCATAACACACACGTTGATATATTACGCGGAACATGAATTTCATTACACGGGACGCAAGTGATTATCAAGATTAATCCGAACGGGTTACACCTAGATACAATGCCATTGGAATATCACCTCTGTTACAATGCTATAAGGTAGCTCTTACACAGATGTTAGCTAACAATAGTTTTTAATCAGATACAAGGAGTCGATAAATGTTGGATGCGGTATCACCTTTGGGGTTTATTGCTTTTGTTATTTTACTATCTGATGCATTTCAGTATACTCTGCGGTAAGTAATTGCAATGTTCAATGGTCTGTTTGAAAGTGTAATATCTATTCCAACTATGTGACCTTATAAAACTTCATACAAACTTATTGAAAGAAAGTGTAGCTCAGAACGTTTTAGTAAAATCATTTTTGACTTATGTTTCAAGTTTTAGTTGTCTAACGTTTGATATTTACGTAGAATTGCTTTATTTTTAAAGGTTTGTTTACTAATACTACTTATATACTTATATAAAGAGGAAATATTTTTTTGTATTGAAATAACTCAAAAACTACTGGGCCGATGTTAAAAATTCTTTCACACTTAGAAAGGTAATTTATCTGTGAGTGACATGGGCTATGTTTTTCATTATTTTTTATTTACACGCAGGCGTAGTCGCGAGCAACAGCTAGTAATATTATAAAGAGGAAAGATATGTATTTTCGTATGTAATAAAATAACTCAAAAACTTCTGGGCCGATTTCAAAAAATTACACTATTAAAAAGCTTTCTTATCTGAGTAACATAGGGTATATTTTTATCTTTTTTTTATTTCACGCGGGCAAAGTCTCGAGCAACAGCTAGTATGCAATAATTTTTAAATTCGGTCCAGTAGTTGTTGATTTATTTCAATACATACAACCAGATATCCAAAAATACAAATTTTTCCTCTTTATAATATTAGTTATAATTGACCGACTTCCCAAAAAAAGAAGGTACTCAATTCGTCTGTATGTTTTTTTTTAAAGTTGTGTAAGGGTTTGTGTTTTTTAGGGAGTGCAAAATTTATATATTCGATTTCATCGTTACCCAAAATCAATAAATAATAGAAACGCGTTCTAAAGCCGTTCTACTGTTTTCAACAATTCAAAGCAATTACGAGTATTTCTAGTATGTAAGCCGCGTACAAAAAATTACACACGCCACAATGCATTGCTGCCGCACGGTTGATGAATATGGGAAAACTGGATGCATCGGACGGGACGCTAAGATTCCTTTGTTGCTCACGTGACGTGGATATTAAATTTCGACCACAGTACGCCTGTGACCTCACACACGAATACGAAGTATGCCTGATAATCCTTTGACAGGATCAACGTAGGGTATTAATTTGATTTTGTAATTAGAATGTACGTGGGAAATTTCAGTATCGTTAATTAATTTTTTGAGGTTACAAATTAATTTTAAGATTGATCCTTGGATTGGAGTAGCTCGCAATTTCGTCGGCTTAAAATTTAAAAAATAGCTGAAAATGTTAGTTAACGTAGCTTTTTAATGGTGAAATTTTTTTTTATATTATCCTAGCGGCTTTTGAGTTATTTCAATATATACAAAAATCCAAAAATACAAATCTTTCCGCTTTATAATATTAGTATAGATCCCTGTGAGGATGGGGACATAAACCAGAAAGTGTTAAGAATTAATGTGGATGGCAACAAAGGAAGAGGAAGACCGAAGAAAGTATGGATGGATTGTGTGAAAGAGGATACGTTTAAGAAAGGAGTTGTTTTAGATATGACAGCTGATAGAGATGTATGGAAGAGCAGCACATACTGTGCCGACCCTCCGTAAGGGATAAGGGCAAGTTGATGGTGATAAGCTCTCTGTGCACGACTGGTACAATGTACCGTGACGACAAGATATTTTAAAATTAAATACTTCTGATGGGTTAAGAGGTTATTTCTTATTCAGAGTGATTATTAAAATTACTCACCTTGTCTACGAGTATATCGCAATATTTATTAAAGAAACTTTTTGTTATGTTGAAACTGTGACAAAAAGTACCAATTTTGTCGTAATAAAAGATTATAAAAGGCATATTGTAATATTTTGACGGATTACAAAGGTTTGTTAATAGTTGAATAAGTTTCGTCGCAACAATTAGAAACGCACCCGCCTATTTCAAAGTATTCGATTGTGATTCGATTGCGCATCGATAATCGTCTGACTGACCCTCTGAACTCCGCGAATCGATTTCATAATCGAAACGTGAGAATCGTGTTTGTACGTAGCGAATGCAATTACTGCATGCGTAGTGTTGCATAATTATTGTGTATTGAACTATCGGTAATAACAGTTCCTTGAATGTAAACTTTCTAGCACTACATTTCCAATTAAAAAGTAATCGATGCTTACTGAACTAGCGCGTACCATCCTTCGACCACATCTTCAGTTTGGTCTAGCTGGGATAGTGGTCAAGCGCTGAATTATTCGTGATAAAAAAAAGTATCGTTGTTTATTAAAAGGCAGTACCTAGCATTTCCATTTCTTGAACGCACCAATTGTGAGTTTTAATACAATCTTAAAGCAATTTTGTGCTCAGTAGATAATATAAAACAGCATCGCCAATTTATTTATTTTTTTATTTCTGTATTTTTTTTAATATTTCCAATAAATTAGTTCTATTGTCTAAGATCGAATAAAAAAATCATAGAATAGCCAGCACATTAAGAATGTATTGTGTAAGCATTTACTAATTTTTGTAAATTACTTGACTGATTTAGTAATAACTTTTCTATCAGTAATCCTATCAAAGTATCTCATAGTGTCCTTCTATTTTATCGGAAATCCAAAATAATAAAAAAATAAAAACTCTACTACAATACTGAGAAAAAATCAATCAACTTGAAAACAATTGCAAACACAAAAAGCATGATGATTTATGTTTGACGCATTCATAAATCAAAAGTAACTTGCAAATAGAAATATTCTATAACTGCGTATGAGTGTGGACTGAGGCCGTGAGGTCGTGAGGTCGAAACCTGACCCCTCCTTTCACTAGTTGCCCAACCTATTGAAACATGTAGATCCTGGTTATCTTGATGTTTATTACATTATGCGTTTTAAACGTTTACTTGTGTAACTTGCACTTTCATATTGCTATTTGATATTGGAAACGTTAAGCGTAGTTACCGATATAAGCCTAAAAAGAGATAGGCGGATTGCGTGGATGATGACATGAAGGGAGACGACTTCTTAATCGTGACGGAAGATGGACGACAAACATATGTTAAGACCGACCCTACAGGATTGTGATAAGAACAAGGAACCAAATGAAACTATTGTTTACTAGCTGTTGTTTGTGACTTCGGCCATGGGAAATTAAAAAAAAATATAAGCATATGGCCTATGTTACTCACTGATAACGTAGCTTTAAAATGTTAAAAGAGTTTTTTTGTTGTTGCCCACCCTTAATCGACGGAGGAAAAGACGCACATGAAGAGCATATTTACACTTATGCGTCTCCTCCACTGTCGAATCCACGTTTCCTTTCTTATTCTTATTAGAGAAAAAGGATGGCAAGGAAAAGTAACTAAAGTTGGGCCTCGGGGACCAAAATTTTGGAAATACCGCCTAGGATAGACAATTCCACAACGTGGCCACGATTTACAGATGTGTTTCAAGTCAACCAACACCCAGTAGTTAACTGTGGTTTACTATAGTCTACTACTAGTCTAGTCGCCCCTGACTTAAGGTCGATTCCTAGCCTCTCAGTGGGGTCGTATAGTGTGCTGATAATGATGTAATTTCAAGTTAATTATTTATAGATCTGTAGATATATACACTTATCTTCATAAAGCTGTGTAAATTATTTAACTATGCGCATAACCAATGATACCCGTGGGTCGGCGACATTATTCAAATTCGCTTTAGTCACCCAGACGCCGGCTATTTGCATAGGATTGCTAACAAGTGTATCTACTTATTGCTAGGGCTGACAACTTTTAATATACACGAATAATGGCTAAACGACCAATGACTACTTGTCAACCCTGAAATTGTTGAAATTGGATTGGATTGAAAAAATCTGTGCTTCAACGACTCACTTTGATAAGACATTGTCAAATCCGGAGCAAATAATTCATGTCTTAGAAAACCGTTTGCCTTTTGGTTGTTTTTTTAAATCGTATTAAAAGGTAAATTAATGCTTAAATTCTTTATCTATAACAATAAATAAGGTTATGGTAGTCTTGTTAAAAGCTAGTTTTCATTCATTTACAATTATTTTTGTTTTAATTAGAGATCTCTAATAATTATTTTCGTTACTCGTGTCCAGCTTTGCCGATGGCATGACGTCACGCGTTAACTCGCTGAGATGTCTAAACAAGAAGACTTCGAATAAAAATAAAAATGTCAAATTGAAATTCAAGTCAACTTGATGGCCAGTTTGACTTAAATAACATTTCTCCGTTCATTATTTGACTAACCTTTTTTTATGTAAATCGTTAAAAAAACTGTGGTCTGATTAAATATTGGCGACATAATTCGTGGCGGTCGCGTCCCTTAGGGCGCAATTTTTCTCCTTTTGTGTAAACACGACACTTAAAAAGGGGAAAAATTGATAAGGAAAATATTTACGTTTCCAATTTGAATTTCGTGTAATGCATGCGACACACGTTTGCGTTTACTTTACGGTTTTAACCTTGCAGGCAAAACAGAATGTCATAGTATCATTGCTGCTCATACACGTTAGATTTTGCATGACTATTTTGTCCTTACAAGCAAAACCTACAGCCAAACCCTACCTTTTCCATAACATCATCCACTAGCCCTTATCCCTTACGGATTGTCGGCACAGTATATGCTGCTCTTCCATATATCTTTATCAGCTGTCATATCTGAATCCACTCCTTTCTTAAGCATATCCTCTTTCACACAATCTATCCACACTTTCTTCGGTCTTTCTCTACCTTTGTAGCCATCCACATTCAATCTTAACACTTTCTGGTTCATGGCGCCATCGTCTCGTCGCATAACATGTCCATACCACGCTAACCTTTTGCTTCTCAACTTCTCCACCATAGCTATCTCCTAGCTTTTCCATAACAAAACTGTAAAATTATATGTATATGATACTCGGTTATCCTTGCAAATGTTAAAATGGACATTCAAAACCTAACGTGAAGATTTAAATAAGTTTACAGTATTATCATACCCTACACTAGCTAGAGTTCATTAAAGGTATAAGTTAAATGTGATGTTATAATTGTCTAGCAAAACATAACGTGTGTTATCTGCATAACGTAATTCATTGCTACCGTTTATTGTCCGTAGCGACTTTTTTCGCAACGCATATTGTATTGCAAATTAGCTTTAGGACCTGTCCCACCAAATTTTAAATTGTCTGATATAAAATATGTGATGGAAATATCGGATTTTGTTCCCTTATCTGACAGAGTCGTCATTTTTTAGCTATCTTATTAGCACATTAGACGTAATTTCATTATTAATGTCAGTGTTAATATCACAAATAAATATTTTGTTTGAAAAGAACTTTATTGACGGTGTAAAGTATTACAGATGAATGTTTTTCGTACATAATTTCATGTTTGGTAAGATATATAAATTCCTAGGCCACAACTATTAGTACCTTTCTTCGATATGGCTTTTCTTTTGAATACCAACTGTTTTTACATTTATTGTCGCGTTATTGTCTACATTTTGTTATTATTTGCTTCTATTACTGTTATGGTTTAAATTACAATGAAAATGCCAATTTTATTTAGTAAATTCAAATGCAACTTCAAATTACAGTAAAAGCGTGTTTTTCAGCCCGTATCTGTGGTTATGCGGGCAACTTTGAAAAGCTCTATTTTAAAAATGTCCTTTCAGCGTTCGCTTGGAAAACATTTTAGCTATATAACATTTATAAACGTATGAAATAAAGCAATAAAGCGAACTATCGCAGTTTGCGGGAAACTTTTAAATGTCCGACACTTATTACTCCATATAATTTGAGCGCAGTTTTTAACTTAGCGTGACCCCGAGCTTTTTTATTTGCTATGAGATCGTTTTAACTTTATTTAATTCGGATTACTATTTTTTTTTTTAATTTATACGAGTTAAGTTTTAAGTGTTATGTATGTTTTGATGATTTCAAAGGAAAAATATTTTATTAATTTTAAATGAAAACACATACAAGGGTTTTCGGTTTACAATTCATGTTTATTAAAAAGTTTTATAAATTACGTGTTTGTATAGCACAAGTATGGTTTAAATAATCTGTAGCTATATATTCGATTCAGTATAGTTTATAATATCAACATTGTAAAATATATGTTTTCTTAATAATATTATAAATGCGAAAGTTTTGATGTTTTGTGAAAAGTGAAAAGATTTCTTTGTTATTTGGCACATACTTAGATCATATTTAAGATTAGTTGTTGCTTGCGACTTCACGCGCCTGAAATTAAAAAATATAGCCTATGTTATTCACAGATAATGTAATCTTTGTAACGGTGAAAGAATTTTTAAAATCGGCATATTAGTTTTGATTTATTTCAATACATACAAAAATACAAATCTTTCCTCTTTATAATATTAGTATAGCAACACATAAGCTACTAATTAAGCTTTATTTATTTATACATGATATCACTCATTTACGTTATAATTTTAAACTGTACAACAATTTATAAACATGAAATTGAATCTTAAAAGTTACACATTTGTCGAACATTGAAAGTGTCAAAACTATTTGACAGATCACAGGTGACACCGCGTCGGAAACTCAACAACTGCTCCGCCGGGAACCGTTGGAGGGGAAAAGGGATCACAGATCAAGTTCACACAAAACTCTGGCTGTTATTTAATTAGTTCCTAATTGCAATTTGTATTTTAATTAATTAAATTGCTTTGAGAAACTGTTTCGTTACTATTAATTTAAAACCAACCTTTAGTTATACAATTTAACAGTGGTAGTGCCCGCTTTAACATCTTAGCACAAATGGGCCGGCACGCCCGGTGTAATACCACGACCACACAGAAGGCAGGCGTGAAACGGAAGCAATTCCGTGTTTCGTCTGATGAGTGTGGTGCCGGAGGCCTAATTTAAGTCCCTTTCTCTTTATCACCCTTTTCTTATAAGGAGAGGATGGGAAGGGGAATTGGATTTGACGGTGGAAGAGATGTATAGGAAGGGGAAATATCCTCTTTATGTGCGTCTCTTCCTCCGTCGTATAAGGGTAGGCAACGCATCTGCAATTGCGGATGTCTATGGGCAGCGGTCGCTTTGCCATTTTGGCGGATTCAAGTGGCCGCTTGCTCGTTTGCCACCTTATGTTATAAAAGAAAAATATACAAACCGTATACGTTAACTACATAACTGTACTCCTCTCCCCAAGCTGTCAAAACGGGGCTTCATAAAAATCTTGCCCAGGACTCTTGGAGCGTTAAAAAGTTACTGTGCTCGTCACTACCCTATGTAGTCACTAGGCCATTGTAAACCACGGTGGCCTAGTGCAGGTTGACTTCACACATATCTTAAGTTTTTCGAAGATATTATTTGTTAGATATGAAATTACTAAAAATAATCATTAACATCAGTAGTCGGCAGATATTAATGTTCGTAATACACAAACCGCAGTTTATTCTTCATCTAAAATTCTGTAACTCGCTGAATGCTTTAGCTCGTGTATGGCGGCTTTTTATAAAAACAAATATATTGGATTTTCAATAAAACATACAACATTAATCATAAAGTGAAAGTTGCTTTAAAAATTAAAAAGCAAACGAAGCGGTTTCAGATAAATTACATCAAAATAATTTATAAAGCTGTCAAAGATATATTTAAAACACTTTATAGTTAAAATTACGCCACAGAGTTTAAAAGCTATCAAAGGAATGTCGACATTAGTGCCAAAAAAGGTCAAGGAATTGCGTTTGCGTAGTCTGTTATCTTCTTAATGCGTTTAAGAATTTAAAGAACAAAACAATACTTGCTTTGTTCGCTCGTTTCGATAATGCAGTGATAAGTATCTGGATTATAGGTGCGGTAATCGCATAAAAAGTAACAGTTTATGTGCTCCTTCGTGCTGAGTTATTGCTGTAAAATGTTCAAAGCATTATAGCTCTTAATGTCTTAATCAAGCTAATGGTGCTCCTTGGAACATTTTTATTGAATAATGAACGTCAGTAAAATCTGATCTTGATATCGGGTTTATGTTGTCTTTGTTGTATGGTAATTGTAATTGCTTGGGAATTTGATGTTTATGTAATACTAGCTATTACTCGCGACTTCGTCCGCATGGAATTAAAAAATATACTCTTAGTTACTTAGTGAATGTAGCTTTTTAATGGTGAAAGAATTGTTCATATTGACCCAGTAGTTTTTGAGTTATTTCAATACATACAAGAATCCAAAAGTACAAATCTTTCATCTTTATAATATTAGTTAAGATACAGCCTAGTTGTTGCCCGTGACTTTTCTCGCCGTATGAAGAAAATGTTAAAAAGTAGCCTATGTGCTATTCTTGCTCCTGGAGAAAATAATTTATAGTGATGTGATTTTGAATATTTACGGGACTGATTAAAAAAAAAATTGTCCTACGAGTGATTTTAGGTTTTTTTTTTTATAAATAAACATTTTTGATATTAATCATATTTTCATATACTAAACAACATAAATACTTAACGAAATATTTTTTTAATGATCACATCGTTAACGCAGTCAAAACATAAATCTACTGTTAACATTAAGTCATAAATATGTAAGCGTTGAGTAATAAATATTAATAAAAATCGGAATAATAATCTCAGGCCTAAAAATACTTTTTATATCAAATATCATAATTCATCTTGATTTGACTGGAGTTGAGGAATTTTCGTCGCATTTGACTTCGGTTTTAGCAGGAAAAAAACGTAAAGACCTCACTCGAAGTCGTTGGTTTTAATTAATTGGCAATAACAATAATTGGTCGACGAGAGATTTGTTTCATGCAAATTAGTTGCGGTCGTATTAGCATAGGTGCCGCTTTGCGTGTTTAGTGATGGGATAAGAGATAAATATCGATATATCGACATCGACATTGTTTGTCGATATTTTTTGTTTTTCATACTGCTAAACTAACCTTGTTTTAAAAGAATACCAGTAGAGGTAGTTTTAGAAAGATAGATAGATTGGTGAAAGGAGATATGATCAAGGGAGTGACGACTGGGATGACGAAAGATAGATTAACTTGAGGGACTGTGCAACGTTAGTGATTAAAAATTGAATTATCTTTGAAAATTCAATGATCCGTGATAATTTACACTTCACACTAATTTAAGCTTTTTATTAGGTTCTAAAATAGGCAAATAAAAAATTATGCATATGAAAATATCAATATTGTAACGTGTAATCAATTTAATATCGATAGTTTTTGTGTACGATATACGTATATCACTAAGTTTTATACCTGGACATTTTTTCCACTTCATTCCAATTCGATTTCATTACACAGAATGTCCATCGGAATTAATTCAACTTTGCAAATTTAAATATAGATGTAAAAAACACATTACTATTTAACGTTTATTTACACTATTAACGAATTTTATTATCAAAATAGCGTTTAATACAAAGGACAATCTATACTATTATAATAAAGCGTAAACACACACTTCTTTGTTGCCTAAGATGTCAGCAATTACAGCATATTTCTGAATAATTCTTTTTTTTTAATAAAAAGCCCGCTTTAGGCTATACATTTTTAAGCCATTAATCTTAGGGGGTAAATATTTTAGATAAAAACCCTAATGTGGGAAAGATACCATAAGTTCCTGCCGACATCAAGAAAACAAGATTGCTAAGGTTTATCATGTTATGTCATTTTGTTTGCTATTGATAATTTGACAAATGTAAACAATAAAATAAAATTTTCATAATTACATGCGGATGAAGCCGCATGGGAACAGCTAGTTTATAATACAAGGACATTTAGGTTACTCTAACCTTTACGATGTTTTTCAGATATATCGAACAATTGTTTTTTACTAAGAAAATTAATAAAACACTTGCAATGTTTCGCAAAGCCTTACAAATTTTAAAAGATAATCTTCTCGTGTTTTATTACTATTTTGGACAAATTAATATAAGATCAATTGCTATATTACTAATATTATTAATGTGAAAGTTTAGATAAATGGATGGATGTTTGTTAGAGTTTGTAGCCTAAACAGCTGAACGGATTTCGATGAAATTTGGCATAGATGTAGAATATAGTCTGGAAGAACACATAGGCTAATCATTTTTTTTTTAATTCAATGCGAACTGAGTCGCGGACTAAAGCTAGTAATAATATAAGTTTATAGCTGTTTATTTTAGTTTTATTAGACAGGATCGATTTACGTATCGTTTTCCCATGGCCCTAATTATTTTGTAATGGTAACCTATTACACTGTCTGTTACTACTTAAATGTTTGTAAACGTTTAAGAACTTAAAGACCCTAATTTACTTTGTAATTTAAACATTTTATAGACCGTTTGTTTCTACACAATGTAATAAACAATTGGTATATTATTAATTAAAAATGGCTGTTAGAATCTTAAGAACGGCTAAATAGGCCTTGATACATCAATCAAAGACTACGTTCTACATCTACGTTCTACATAGTCTGGAAGAACTTATAGGCTACTTACTAAGTTTTTTCTTAAACCGCGCTGACGAAGTCACAGGCAAAGGCTTGTAAGAGTATATTATCTTAAATTAAACTGTAATTAACATTAACACAGATTATAAATACGGTTTTTGTTTGCATTAATTAATAGAATTCGGAGGGATGAATTGCATGTAACAAGGGCGTTAGTTATGAATATGGAGGGGTACCCCGATAGAGATAGACATAGAAAGAGATGTATGGATCGCGTGAAAGGTGACATGATCAAGAAGGGAGTGGTGACTGAGATGACGGATAGAGTTATTTGGAGGACGAAACGACCCGACGACCCTACAGGAGTAGGATAAGGTAAGGTAGATGATGAAATTAACAGAATTCTGTATGTGAAAATAAAAAATGTACACTTACTTACTGCGTTGGCGCAGCGACCCGAAGTAGGTCTTGGGCTTCGACACGAGAGAGCGCCAGCGTCATCTGCCCTGCGTCGTCGTCAGCCGATCGACTCTAGCTCGCCAAAAATAAAAAAAATAATTATTTCTTTAAAAATAAATTGTTTGTTTACAAATATATTCATAATTTATCTTGCGATGACATTATTAATTGATATTCAGACGTTGAATAATTAATGATTCATTGACTTAATAATGATTTACGTTTTTTTGTTGAATGCATAATGATTGTAAGAAATGATAGATGTTCTAATGATATGATGTCGTTAGATTAATGAATAAAACAATAATCATTTATGTTTTGTTTCTTAAGTTAATATAAAAATAATCGTTCCTTGTCTATACTTCTATACTAATGTTAAAAAGAGAAAAGATTTGTATTTTCAGATTTTTTATGTATTGAAATAACTCAAAAACTACTTGACCGATTTCTGATTACTCTCACCATTATAAAGATACGTTATCGCTGAGTAATAAAGGGTATGTTTTTTTTAATTTCACGTGGTGGTAGTCGCGAGCAACACCTAGTATCTTATAAAATTAGAAAGGTAGTTGAGTAAGGTAAAATTATAGAATTTTGATTAGCACAATGTTAGCATACTAAGCCAAGAATCAAATGCTTGCTTCTTCTTCTTAAGGTGCCTCTCCGACTAGCGAAGATTGGCGGTCAGTTCTCTAAATGCTTGCTAAGTTCATATAATTTGGATTCGCTTGGAATCCGCTTCGTTTTCGCGGCAATGTCCGTAAACAATCGTTATTGTTGTCAATATTAACACTTCAAATTTTTATCTATTTAAATGTTAAAAAGAGGTGTTTATTGCTGTTTTGTTAATTCGCTTTTATAACTGTCTATATCGATCCTATTCTCTACAACACAATCGTAAAAATTGTAGTCTCTTTCGACACGTGAGCAATAAAGGCTGACGACCCATGTCGATTAGTTGTGATCGGAGACAGTGTTGGTCAATTCCGGTCAATCACGACACGCACATGCCGTTTAAGTGCCCGAGTCGGTGCAGCTCAAACTGGCAATTTTTATTTTAATGTTGGTTTTGGAATCCTATAATACAGAGATACTACTAGAGATATATAAAGTACTAGCTGTTCCTTTGCGGTTTCATCCGCATGAAATTATAAAAACTTTATTAACATTTATCAAATTATTAATTGCAAATGTCAAAATGACATAACAAAAGAATTGCAATCTTACTTCCTTGATGTTGGCAGCTTGTAGCTTATGGTTCCTTTCCCACATTAGGGTTTTTATCCAATTTATTTACTTCCAAAGTTTAATGGCGTGATAATATATAGCCTAAAGCGTGACGTAAGTGTAGGGCTTTTTATTAAAAAAATAATTATTCAAAAATATGCTGTGATTGTTGACATCTTACGCCAAAAAGTAACGTGTGTTAACGCTTTATTATATGAGTATAGATAGATTAGATTTGATAATAATTTAACAGATATTTAGATGTGTAGTCTAACAGTCAAAGAGAAACTTAACGGTCATTATGACGTGAAGAATATGGTTGTTAGAAGTATTTGAAATGCGAAATAAGAAGACAGATGACGTACAAAAATAACCGTACGAATATCTTAATATCAGTATAAAATTTTCAATATCCTTAATTACGTTTTTATCTTTTTGGTTGTAATATTTTGTGTAAAGAATTATTCAGTTTTAACTGAAATTAAAAACAAAAGAGTACAGTTTGAGAAGCGCTCGCCGTGTAGAGGCCCAATTGAGTTTACGAGTATTCTTCAAGCGGGGCCTGTAAGAGATCAACAATTGTTCAGCCGCCCGCTACGGCCGTAATTGTCGCTAGTGTCACTTCGATCGACAGATTGTTAACACTTGATGTAGTGCTTGTATGAATACGAGATTTTTTTTTTAATTCGAATGAAATTGGAATCTGCGTTCTCCTGGTACTTCGTACTATTTTTTTTAGTTTTTACAGCTCTTGTGTACTTTTATTAGAGTGGATGTTTTCGGAAGAATGCAAATGAATATAAATTTGCATTAAACTTTTCTCTAGATTATATAAGATGTCCGGATGTATTTAACGGAAGGCCACGGATTCTTTGGCCAAAAATATGTATCCTAAGAGCGGGCGCATATCTGCAACTGTTGTGCGATTGTCGATTGTTTCGCAGCCAATTCAACTGTTTAGTTGCACAACTAAAATTCGAGTAGTGTGCGCACCTCCATATAAGCTCATAGGAATCAAAGCGCGACTATACAGTTATGCGATAGTTCAGTCAAAGGTGTCCGCACGCTTTACATCTTACCTGTATTCATAGTTGTTTAGGCACTAGAGTGGTCTAAAATTGACGAGATAAATTTAAATGACTTGTAAAATTATTGCCTTGTAAAATCTGAGAAACAAGTTACCATAAAATTGCTATTTATAGTATCTAATTGTCTTCGATAGATCAGGTATAAATTGAGGCACGTGGGCGATTGCCGGTTATCATTTTCGGGTATCGAGTTTCTCAGGAATCTTGAAAATTGTAACCAATTTGTTATAATTTTAACGGGCTTCGATTCATAAATTGAATTATTAACTAAAATTGGGATTCATTTAGCCGAAGTAATAAATTTTTGCTACAAATCTTTATTACTATACCAATATAATAAAGCGTATACACACATTACTTCGTGGCGTAGGATGTCAAAAATCGCTGCATGTTTTTGAAGATTTTTCTTTAGTAAAAAGCCCTACACTTACGACACGCTTTATGCTATATTTTACACTATTAAACTTAGGTGGTAAATAAATTGGATAAAACTATCATGTGGGAAAGGGACCGTAAACTAAAGCTGCCAATATTAAGAAAATAATTCAATCAATTGAGAATTTGACTAATGTAAACAATATTTTTTTTCATAATTTCATCCGTATAAGGCCGCGCGAAAGCAGTGTGTTAAAATAAATGAATACTTCAGTTATCCACCATAAGTAGTTAATATCAACAAAACTCAACACCAAATATAGAGGTGAACCGTAACCCGAGCAATCACACAAAGATAATAGAGAAGTTAATCAAAACTGACTGTATTAAATGTAACAATATATCAATCCAGTCACGTTATATTCGCGATAATATCGGTGTTCTCGTATGGAAATTGTTTAGGTACAATCGGGGAATCTGGCGGTGAACATTGAAACGACAATTCGTAACAATTACAATAGGAACTTTGGTGTCTATACTAAAAAGGTCGGTTAGTGATGACTAATTTTATTATTATGCCGTTTGCGTTACTCACTCTCTCACTCGTGAAAGGGAACACCGGTAGAGGTAGACCTAAAAGCGATGAATGTTTTGCGTGAAAGGTGACATGATCAAGAAGGGAGTGATGACTGAGATGACTGATGACAGTTATTTGGAGGACGAACTTGCATTTGTGAGAAAAGACGGAGTATGTTTCTGCAATGAACAGGGCAATATTTATTTAAGTAGACCATTGCGAATTTCCGCGACTGTACTTGGGATACGTTATCTAATTCTCTCATAACGTTAGAGAGGGTTGGAATTTATAGAGGGGAAATGGGTAAACATTACTTAAAGTTAAATTTAAAATAGAAATAGTGTGACTAAATTAGTAATATCTGTAATCTTTCATAGGATTGTTGAATGTATGGATGTAAAAGAAATATGCCATTGCATCGGTAATCAATATTTTCAGATCACAGTTTTTAAATTATACGAAACTCCCTCCATTGCTTTTTTTTGACTAAAACTTAGTAATTAATATTTGCAGGCTAATAACGTCTTGAATTTCTTATTGTAAAGTAGAGAGATTTGTATTTTTGAATGTATTGGAATAACTCAAAAACTACAGGGCCGATTTCAAAAATTCTTTCACCATTAAAAAGCTACGTTATCAATGGTTCACATAGGCTATATTTTTTTAATTCCACGAGAACGAAGTCGCGAGCAACAGCTAGTCTGTGATAATAGGATGAATTTATTCTTCATAGGTCGCAGCGTTAATGCGTCGAAGTCCCACTTAAGCGGAAATTTATTAGCATAATTTGAGGTTAAAACTGTTTACGGCAGGTAAAATTTTACTAAAGTTATTTACGATATAAAATATATTTCCAGTCAGTTTTCCATGGAGCTACGCTTATGGTGAATTTAATATTCCTGCCGCATTTTACCTGAGTGTTCTTAAATTTTTATAGGCTTATTCGTAATGCGAACTATTAATTCGTTAAGTAATTTAGCGTTAAACGTGAATTTAAAATATGTATTAAATTAAGATAAATGTGGATTAAAACTGCTACTGAATATTGTTTGTAAATTTAAACTGTTTGTACTATTAGCAAAACAAAAATTTTTATCTCTGGATATCTCTCCCTCTCTTTCTATTAGCTATCTTAATGAAAGAGATGGCTGCATATTTGAATACAAATTATGTGTTATTAAATACTTATTCTCTTTTATTTTGTTTCAGGTATGTTCTTATAAATATGTGATCGTGAGAATACTAAACAGATACAGGTATTTCAACCAATTTGTTAACTAGCGATCTTCCGCGACTCCACGTGGAATTAAAAAAAGTAAGAAGCCTATGTCTTCTTCCAGACTGTCCTCTACATCTGTGTTAAATTTCATCAAGACCCGTTCAGTAGTATATGGTAGAACCTCTAACATCCATCCATCAATATAAACTTACGGATTTTTTCTATGAGTAAGACTGGCGCCCGCGACTTTTTAGCGTAGAAATGAAAACATATAACCATATTCCAGCTTACATTAACTATTAGCAGCCTTTGTGGAAATAAACAGATAGATAAAAATTATAACAATCCGTTTTATCTTTAGTTTCAAGCCAAATATATCATGTTTACGAAATATGATTCTTTCAATATTCACCACACACACACCTCAATTTAAAGACAGGCACCGGAGAATCATTTTTCTGTGGCAAAAATAGTAGAAAACACTTGAATTAAATAATTGTTTGATATTTTAAATTCCATTACATCTCAATGTCGTAGACGCGGCATCCTCATGGGGATGTTTTCAGTTGAAAATTTCCACATTATTCCCGAACACACTCCTGGGTCGATGTTTTTTTAATAATCCGCTAAATTTTTAAAATACTGTTAGATACGAGAGTTTAATCTCGCGTAACACGGTCGGCTCGTAAACGTTCATGTTTTTATATCATAAAAGAATTTTCGATGAAATCTAATTTTAAAATGCCACCCCCTTTTCACGAAGTTAAATTGCGAATTAACGCCCGATGGCTTAATGTATGGAAAAGCGTAATGAATTCAATTTTTCATTTCGTTTCACGGGAATCAAATTATCGTTTTATTGAGTTGTTATCCTCGTGTATTTGTTCTATCTCATTAATGTTAATACCGGCCGCACACCTTTGACTAAACTGTCGCACAACTGTTGTGCGATTGTCGATTGTTTCCCAGTTAATTCAACTGTGTGCACTAAAAATCAAGTGGTGTGCGAACCGTATAAGGTCGTAGGAATCAACGCAGAAATATCCAGTTGTGCGATATAGAATGCGGAGGTTTAGACAGATAGATGTTTATTAGTATTTGTAGCCTAAACTGAAAGAACGCTTAGGTTACTTACTTTCTTTTTATTTTCGCTTGGACGAAGTCGCAGACGGAAGCTAGTTAATTCCTATTGCAAAGTTTGAATTGAGAGAAATAGGTAGACTTTACGATTACAACCTTAGACTTACCCTCTTTAAAAACGTTTTAGGGCAAGTACTGACTCTTCGATACATGTGTATTATTTGATACTCACGCCCCAGCGTTCTCAGACATTTCGAGGGTCCTTCTAGGGTCGGATTGTTTAGGGGAAAGGGAGGGGAACGTAATACGCACTTCTAGTGGCCCTGAATAACGGAATTCGCAGCCCACACGAGCGGCAGTTTCCGTTTAAGGGTACAGCAATTTGTTACCAGGCGAGCGTTATTTAAAACATTTTATGACGTCATAATGGTTCTTAGTGGAAAATGTGACGTTACGGTTGTGACGCTTACAATGAGTTATGGAGCTTTTATCTGATCTATGACATTTCTTTGTTGTTGAGTTTGATCTTTTCTGTGATCGTCTTTAACTTAGATATTGCTTTTCTTCGTTACTCTAATTATATTTAGACTTTTACTTCTAAGAGTGTGAGAGATGCTTTAAAATTTAACACGGTTTTGGAGGATAGTTTTAATTTTATATATTTAAAAACAAATATGGATACATGCTTATGAATCCTAAACAATATAAAAGTAATTTTATGGATTTACTAGCTTCTGTAGTGACTTCGTCAGCGCGGAATTTGAACAAACTTCTTGTATGACAAATTTCGAGATCTGACAAGCCGCTTTCAGATATGTAGTTGAAATGTTAACCTTTATGATATTAGTATGATATTTGAATTTAAAGTAGATACTACAATCGTATAAAGTGTCAGGTTTAGAAGGAAATAAATAACAATATAAGAAAACTTTTTTCTTGAGGAAAACAAAATAAATTTCGGGTTACATTTACTATTTGGTCGTAATTAATAGTACGCTTTCACGACCGTAATATTAATCAAAAGTGTATAGACAGAATCGAATCTATTACTTTAGGGAAGATATATTTGTGCAGATAAATTATATTCGATTTATATACGAAAATTGTACATTTGATTCCTACTAAGATAAAATTATGTTTAATTTAATATTATTTCTTATCTTACTTCTTACTAATATTATAAATGCCACAGTACACATGAATGTATGTATGGATGTTTTTAGAAGGTATCTCCAGAACAGATCATGGAGGTTCATGGTCTCTGCCTACCTCTAGAGGTACCCTAACCTAAGTTAGGGGCGTGAGTTATGTTAAATTATAAATATTAATAGAAATATTTATTGCTGTTTTAGATGATGAAAATTAGGTTGTTAATTTTAGCAAGTTGTTAGTTTTAGCAACTCTTTTATCTTAAAGAATTTGTTTTTAACGATATATCCTCATGTAACCTTATCCGTATGTTCCCGGAAATTGGAAACATTATACGTTATTTATTACAATAGGGTACTGAGTTCATTTGAATGCTACATAAAAGAGATTTTTTTAACAAGGAAACAACAATAATATATCAAAGGCAATCTTTACGTTTATTACGTAACACACCTCTTTACGTAACACACCTCTGTTTTAACTGCATAATTTTAATAATCGAATCATGTGTTTAAAACTGATATTGCAAAACTGAGAACGCAGTTTAAAATACAAATTTATCCTATTAATGTCGGTTTTAAAAGTACAGTTAGACTCCTAATTTCATTATAATGTTGACATCTATTAAGTTCGCTTACGAAGCTAAATGTTTGAGATTCGTTTCAGAATAATCCCTGTATTTAACTAAGAAATCTTTAGACTTGTACACTTGAGTGAGTACCTATTCAAGCATATTGATCGTGTTGAACGGACATGTATGGACTAACAACCTTACATGTCTACTCAAGTATAAGTAGTATGTTTGTAACCAGTTAACTCGAGAAACTATTTAACAGATTTCATAAAATTATACAGCATTTGATAGAGTTATAACTAAAGAAAGTTTTAAAGTTATTATCATCGCGCTGTCATACTTAAGAGATGAGCAGCGTTGAATATAGTTTTTTTTAATTTTTTTATTTATTTAAATCGCTTGATTTTGTTTGTGTAATGAAAAAGTAAATTAAAAGTATTGTCTGGACTAGTAGAACTTTAATAACAAAGGGAAGGACTAACTCTTGCAGAAGTCCAATGATAGGGGATGGTATTAATTGTACAATAAAGGCCTTTTTTGTATAGTTTGTTAAAATAAAATGTCTGACTATAATTTAAAGACTAGAACATATTTTTGGACATATTATTTTAATATTGCGTATGAAATATATCAGATTCTCTTACATTACCTGTAAATATTTACACAAGTATATAAATATTTATTCCCTTTATCAGAATAAAAGATGACAGTAGTGTTTTTTCAGCTACCGTTATTCCGCGAAACATTGCCTAATGTTTGTTTTCGTTTGAAGGAAAATAGCAATACTCGTACGATCCTCAGACCCTCGGGACGACAAACTAGTTATGAAGTCAATTTCCTAGTGTTTTCGTGCCTACAGCGGAGTGTGCGTCACTCGATTTGATGTAGCAATTGCATTTAGATTAGTGTGACCATGTATTGATCAAACTTGAGGATAATCAAACGTTTTTATTATAGTTGGACGACAATGTCTTGGAGATATAAACACACTTATCTTGATCATATTTTTAAAAGAAAATAAAGGCTAAATTATCTAAAACTATACAAGCATAGACATTTTAAACAGACGTAACTTAAAAGTCTAAACCTAAACTAAGCCGGATTTTAAACCCAATTTAGGAATACTTTCATATAAACAGATTGTTGAAAATCCATGATCACTTGGTTGTTATAGCGGTTTCAGACAATCGCAAGAATAAGTGCAGTATTTGTCCTTCATTTATTAAAATCATGGTATCCCTACACGGTCGTCACGCGCACCTCCGACGCGGTCACGGCGCCGCTTCATTACCGCCTGCAATACCAATCATAACTATAAACAGGTATTGTTCCTCTAACTGTACTTCCCCTTCACCTCCTAGCACCCCTCATCTCGCTACTTCTTTCAACGTTGCTCGACTGAACACGGTGCACGTAATACAACTTTATTATAACAAATTAATTTGTAGATGGTACGTTTTTTCCAAGTACGGTAATAAGTTTCTTATATGTGACTGAGTAATTGTTAATCCCGCCTGTTTGTCGTTTACCTAGGAAAGAATATCGAATACATTCACATACAAAACCTTACTATATTAATGCGAAAGTTTATATGGATGTTTGTTAGAGTTTGTAGACTAAACAGCTGAACGGATTTCGATGAAATTTGGTATATTTGTAGAGGATAGTCTGGAAGAACAGGCGAAAGCTAGTAACAAATAAAGTAGGGATCGTATCTGCAATTACGGATGTCTACAGCGATCATCAGATGACCGCTTGTTAGTATGCCATCTTATGACAAAAACATAACATTATGTCATCATCATCTCCCCTGCCTTATCCTACTCCTTTAGGGTCGGCGCACTGGGTTTACGTCCTCCAAATAACTCTATCATCCGTTATCTCAGTCATCACTCCCTTCTTGATTATGTCACCTCTCACGCAATTCATCCATCTCTTTCTAGGTCTACCTCTACCGGCGTACGTCCACATTCATATCTAACGTCCTTGTTACATGCGATTCATCCCTTCTCATAACATGCCCATATCACGCTAACCTTTTACTCCTTAAACATAGTATAAGGTCTAAAAGAATTAAATTACATTTTCAATTTCAATGTTTATGTAAGAATTTTCTCAAATCCACGTGCCAAAAGTCTGATGGTTTGTTGAAGTAATATCTGTATTGACATTGGCAGGCGCGACTCGTACCAATTTGTAGTGAGGAAAAAAATTGTCCCAGTTATTTCGTTTGACGTGTACAAATATTTAGGTTCAATTTTATTTTCAACTATGTTATTACACTATATTTAAAAAGGCCTGTCAGTGCGATAATGGGATATAGATTCAACAGCCATTGGAAATAATTAAATCATACTTATTCATTCTAATATTATAAATGGGAATGTTTAGATGGATGGATGTCTGTTAGTTTGTGTCATAAAATGCTGAACTGATCTCGATAAAGGCATAGATGTAGACGATAGTCTGGAAGAACACATAGGCTACTTGCTTTTTTTAATTCCACGCGGGTGGACGCGTGCAAAAGCTGGTTTTATTATAATTTTAATTAAGTATTTTATCTTAAATCTAAGTATTTATTGACTGACTGCTCAATTTACACGTGATTGAGTCCACACTTAAGTAAGCGCGGCTCAAGTTAATTCCGGTTAATACTGTTAAGTGGTCTATCGTTAAGTCAGAGTCGTTAAGTTAAGACCTAAATCTGGTTACTTAAAAACTTATAACTGTCGTATCGCTTACTTGCGTGTAAGGCTTCCTTTTTAAGTGAACAATGTATTTACTTAGCAGTTGAAGGGAGTAAGTATTTTTATTTGAGTCATGAGGTAGCAAACAAGCAAGCGGTAACCGGAATCCGCCAAAATGGCAAATCGACCGCTGCCCATAGACAACCGTAATTTCAGATTCGTTGCCTACTTTAATCGACGGAAGAGACGCAAGTAAAGAAGAAATTTTCCTTTTACTCTTCCACCGTCAAACCCACCCTTACCATCCTTTATTTATTAGAAACGGGTGGTAAGGCAAAGGAACTAGAATTAGGTCTCCGGAGAATTTTTTTAATTAATATTTCGTCTAGCTATTTTCGTTCTAATTCTATTCTATGTGGAAGAAGGGACTAAATTGATACAATTCCGACATCACATAATACGGTTTGTCAACTTGGTGTATTTTTGTATGAAAAGAAAATCAATATGTTTGTGTTACAATCGCTAAAACTTTTAACACAATTTAAAATATCTTTAGAATTTTATACCAGTAACAACATTGTCTTATTCAGAAACAATAAAGAGACGTAAATGGAGCTGCAATTGTATCAAGTGGAGGTAAAGCTAACAGACGACAAAACTTGGTAGCTTCGGAGAATCTCTACTTTGTTGTACTATGAACATATTAAGAAGCGGAGCGGGTTATTAAATGTAGGGCACAGACTGAAAGATGTTTTTACAACAACTTCGCCTGCGTGAAATTGAAAAATATTAAAAAATATAGCCTATGTTATTCATAGATAAATTACCATTCTAATAGTAAATAAATTCTTGAAATCGGCCCAGTAATTTTACGTGAATTGAATACATACAAAAATACAAATCTCTCCTCTTTATAATATTAGTATAGATAACAGTTTATTGGCAGGTTAACTATTATATTTATAAGTATCTGCAGATTATTTATAATTCAGACTTAAATAAAGTAGATGCATGAACGTAGAAGGAAAGTTTTGATGGATTACCCTCACCTTACGGTTAATATTATTATCAGCTATGATATTTTAATTAAAATAAATTTTAAAGATTCAATTGTTTAAAAGCTTACTTCAAGATACCGACATTTTAAATCCAGTAATATTCTATAGAAGAAAAATTAAAAATAATGTAATGAATTTATTTCCGCTTCGCTTATGTATTAAGGTGAAGCCTAACAAGTCCGATTGTAAGGCACGAATACAAGAGAGAATCGTGATTTTTACTCGACTGTAGCCGCTTGGTTTTGTTTTATTTAACTTTTTTGTCTAGGAGCCGTGTTTTAGACTTTAAAAGATCATTTACTGAGATATTTTGTATCAATAAATTTGTTTTATTTGTAACTATAAGAAACTGAATACTAGAAGTGTTTATATTAAACTAGCTTTCGCCCGCAACTCCGTCCGCGTGGAATTAATAAAAACAAAAGTCAGTAGCCTATGTGTTCTTCCAGACTATCGTCTAAATCCATACCAAATTTCATCGAAATCCGTTCAGCCGTTTAGGCTATAAACTTTAACAAACATCCATCCATCTAAACTTGCGCATTTATAACATTAGTAATATAAGATGTAATATTGAAATAGTAATTTTTAGTTTTAAAAACGTAAGCATACGTTTTTCTAAGATCAAGTAATTAATTTGTAATTATGTTTTGTATTTTGACAAAGAACAATTTCAACTTCAACAAATAATTATGTTTGTATAGAATGATTCTCAAGTAAATGTACTAGAACATCTAATATCTTTAAGAAAGTGTTAAGAATCAATATCCAATAATATCCACAAAGAACAGGATATAATAAGTGGTAAAGTTTTCGGTTGTCGAAGAACTTTAGCCAGATAATACTTTTATAGTTGAGGTAAATGAGACGGTAATTCACCTTTAGTTTATTACAATAGTTCTGAAAGATAATATAGGGATACTGTAGACTAACTACAAGTACGTTAAGCTACTCAAATAGTCCCTCAGTGTAGATACACAACTATGAGTAGGATTGATCAACTTCAAGTGACAGTATGGCTGTCAACTAAATATATTCATTATCTTATCTTATCTTACTAATATTATAAATGCGAAAGTTTAGATGGATGGATGGTTGTTTGTTTGTCGACTAAACGGCTGAACGGATTTCGATGAAATTTGGCAAACACGTACAGTTTTGTTTTTTTTTTAATTCCACGCGAACGTAGTCGCGGGCGAAAGCTAGTAGTTATTTTTTTTTTTATTATTTTTTTTTAGCGGCTACATGCCGCTCTCTTGTTCCCCTAACACATTTTAAGTCAGGGACCTGGGGAGCGGGTGTATCTTTATTTTTAACTCAAAACATAAATTTACATTAAAATCTTAGTAGTAGTTAATATTTTACTAGATATGAAATAACAATTTGTATTCTATTTTAAGCGTTTCAAGTTGTCTGGTGTCGTTTTCAAGATTGACAGAATAGGAAATCGTGTTCCCAAAGAGATATTTCTGTCAATTCTGACAGTAAGGGACATCTGTGACATTCCACTTTATACCAGAAATTGTCAAGTTGATTGAATTGAACTCCGTAACCTGACAGTATTATCGCTGAGACAATCCCTTCTCAAATCCGACAGTTTGAATTTTGTTATTGAGAATATCCTTTGATATTGAATCAAAAGAGTCACTTTAAACTATACTCTAAGAGACTGTAAAGTGAAGTATAACTCATGTTACGTAGTTTTGAAGCGCATTTCATGAAGAATAGTTAAACGTAGCTGGGAAACCGGCTGTTAGTATTCTTAATTGCTTCATCGAGAGTTATCTAACATTCACGATTTCTAAGGATTCAGTTTTGCAATTAATGATGGGCGCGCCAGTAGCGTTGGGCATTTAAATTTATTTTAGCGAGAGGTCACAGGTCGGTTGTTGGTTGTTTGAACGTTAATACACACGGAAATATCTATTAACTTAAATTTCTTAACTTGCAACTTTATTTTCATCGTATTAGAGTCTCAATTGCATTGGTACACAATCACAGAAATGCAACGAGTAATGAAATTAAATTTAGTTGCAAGTGTTTGGTGTATTCTTCATTGATAGGTTGTTAGGTACGTTGCCTTTAGCAATTTCATATTCCGAATGACTTCGAAGCACTAGATATTTTAATAAATGAATTGAACAGTATTGAAGCATTTGTATTTAATACTAGCTGTTCCCCTGCGACTTCATACGCATAAAATTATGAAATTTTTATTTTATTGTTTACATGTGTCAAATCAATTGCAAATGTCAAAATGACATGACGCTGACAAACCATGGCAACCTTGCTTTCTTGATGTTGGCAGAAACTTATGGTCTCTTTCCCAAGTTAGGGTTTATATCCAAAATATTTACCCCCTAAGTTTAAAGGCGTGAAAATATATAGCCTATAGCGTGACTCAAGTGTAGAGCTTTTTATTAAAAAAAAGAATTATTCAAAAATATGCCGTAATTGCTGACATCTTAGGAAACAAAGAAGTGTGTGTTTACGCTTTATTATAATAGTATAGATTCTATTAAAATTGAAGAGGATTGTTGATTACAAGAACTTGTTTGTTACACAAAAATTCTCTGTCTCTTTGTATTTATAGTTTGGTATCTTTTTTTGTTATTTTTTTATTTTTTTATTTTCTTTGCTAGTCTTATTGTTTTTTTAAACGTCTAAAATTTTTTTAAATGTCGATTGTTCTGATTGAAAAAAAAAAACACATAAGATCGTATCTTACAGTTACAAGAATTTATCCTTCATTAAAGTTATCTGTAATATTCATATTATAATTATATTGCACAATATTCGCATTTAATTCGGAGTGTGGATCGTTCACTCGGTGCTATCGCCGATATTTCTTGCCAACACATGTTCGGAGCGAAGGGAGATGAGTTATCGACGATACGCCCTCGGCGGGAGGCCGATGGTCCTTCGAGCCGGATAACGCGCACCTTCGTGTATCGCAGCATGCCCGTTTTCAATATGCAATAAAGTAACGGCCGATGAAAATGTATTGTAAGTTACAGTTAAATGTTCTACATTTCTTAACTGACCGACGCTTTATATTGATGACTAATATAAATTTAATTTTGATCCGATTTTTTTTAAATCTGTTATTTAAAACAGTAATTTCCTTGTTCTATTTAATAAAACGCATGTTTTCAACCATTGTACCTTTGTCAAACAGCCTTTCAAAGCGAGCATAAACAAACAACATAAAAACAACTGTCTACTCTCTGTTATTAAATACGGAAAAGCGTCATAAAGGGAAAATTCATATATTTATATATTTGACTAACAAGCCGGCAGCAGACGGGAACAGTTTTCAAACTACGACGCAATAAATAAAGGCAGTTAGAGCAACAGTTACGCAAACCGCAGCTGCAACGCAAACATTATGACGAAAACGCAAAACTGCAATATCGAGTCGAAAACCCAAAACCCGCGAACATTTGTCAATTTTCGCGTCGCTACGAACTTTGCTCATCGGGAAACTTTTATTAGTAAAGTATCGCCCCTTCGTTATTGTGAAAGTATTATTGGAAATAAGACCCGCGGTCGACGGAATTCTCCGACGTATACGAGCTGTGAGCAATTTTTCGAAATATAAAAAGCTATTGGTAAATAGAGAAAGAACAATGTTTTATTTACAGATATTTTTTCTTTTTTAATGCAGTTCAATTTGCTTTATATTTTTGTTTTTGGGAATCAAACGATTATCACTATCTTCCCGTACTCTTACTCCTATAGTCGGCAGTGGTCACTACCTTGTTGATCATGTCACCTTTCACACAATACATCTCTTTCTAGGTCTACCTCTACTGGTATACCACATTCACTAAAGTTCTTGTTACATGCTCTTAATTTTGCAAACTCTTTATTCCTTAACTTATCTACTACTGGTGTCACTTTTAGATTAGATCTAGGAACATTTCGTTGATCACAGATATGGTACTATTTTTATTTGTTACTATTAAATTAAGAACTGAAAAACAATTGAAGTTAACTGTGCTATATTATCAAGTTGCGATGCGAGTTGTTAAAGTATTCTAAGAGCGGGCGCACACCCTTGACTAAACTATCGCACTGTTGTGCGATTGTCGAATGTTTCGTAGCCAATTCAACTGTTTAGTTGCACAACTAAAAATCGAGTAGTGTGCGCACCACCACATAAGCTAAATGGAATCAAAGCGAGACTATACAGTTATGCGATAGTTTAGTCAAAGGTGTGCACACGCTCTAATAGTATTTATTATTTAAAAATGACAAGATTTAATCTAGTTGCATTAAATATTTACGTATTTACTGGACTTGATGTTGAATTTATTAAATTTAAATGTGTTGAAATATCCAAAAAGCAGTACTTTGAACTCAATCTTCAGAAAATCTTACTACGTTTATGCAGTCGATAAGTTGCTACAAAAATTTTAATATACTCACGCCTTGAATAAATGAATCTGTCTTTTACATACTCGATTTACCTAACCGTGTACTTTCAAGATGCCAATCTACTCACCTGCAGTCTATGACTATAGAGAAACGGACCAGGCAAGACTGTAAATAAATTCTACCATCCTTCGCTGTGGGTGAAGTTTACTTCATCTTTAGGGGGCACACGTTTCACTAAACATCACACAACTGTTGTGCGATTGTCAATTGTTTCGCAGCCTATTCAACTGTTTAGTTGTACAACTAAAAATCAAGTGTGCGCACCTCCATGTAAGCTCATAAGAATCAAAGCAAGACTAAACAGTTGTGCGATAGTTTAGTTTCCAGTGTGTGCACGCTCTAACAAACAAAAATGACACACACTGACACTTAAAATTAAAACTTTTTGTAATGATATTTTCATTGATTGATTGATTGATTGAATTGATTGCATTGAGGACACACTAAGGAATAGTGTGTCCTCAATGCAAGCAAGGTCAGAACTTCTTGTTTATTTGACAGAGGAGAATACGAGCGTCAAGTCCTGTCTCTTAAAAGTCAAAGCTTGCAGTCCCTAACTTTCTCCGATCTGAGTTTAAAGAAACATCACGTACACTCCCTAATGTATTCAGAATGGATCGTTTAGTTCGTATCGTGGAGTCGATCTACGCTTATGCAAGCCTAGTACATAGAGAAATAAATTCACGCCTTTACTATCCGCTAACATATGACCTTTATGAATTGGGTAATGATGTCTGACAGGTTACTATTCGGTATTTAATGTGACGCGTAGACAAGATAGACGTGTGGCCGACACGATTATCGCTCGGTCAGTTAACGTGATCTCCGTGGAATACTTTCTTTTAATACATACGTGTATACAAGATGTTGCTCTCGACTTCGCCTGCGTGAAATTTAAAAGTAATAATATTATAGCCTATGTTACTCGCTGATAATGTACAAAGAATTTTTGAAGTCGGTCCGGTAGTTGGAGTTATTTCAATATAAACAAAAATACGAATCTTATTTTATATATACTTTATAATGTTAGTATAAGTAGATTTATTCATGCATTTATGCTTTGTTGCTGAAGTTTCGATTTTTTTATTATTCATTAATGTCAACCTAAGTTTCAATGGAGTAATATCGAACCAATACACTAACAAATGGTTAAATGTAGCTGGGAAACCCGCTATTAATGTTGTTCCAACAAAAAAATGTTTGTCCATATGTCTGCGTTTGTTCCGCATAATCTCCGAAACCGCTGATCTGAATTTAACAATAATTTAATGGATTGCTTATTAGTATAATATAAGTTCCACTTACTAAATCTACACTGAGGGTCTCCCTAAAACGCTTGACGCTGCAGTAATGAATCAAGCATATCTTACTTAACTCTAACTCCAAATAGATTATTAAGATGGTAATTAGTGGTAATAAAATATGCAAATTGAGTAGCAACATAATGTAATATTAATTCTAGACTAATTGCTGCGGACGTGCATATATGAGAAATGTATGCAAATGATACAAGCTAGTGCAGTCGTGTTAAGATTAACAGTTTAAGCCGGATTGTTTCAAATCTTGACTCTTAGAATGCGCGCACACATTAGACTAAACTGTCGAACGAGGTGCGTACACTACTCGATTTTTAGTTGTGCAACTAAACAGTTCAATGAGATGCGTAACAATCGACAATCGCACAACAGATATGTAATAGTGTAGTCTAAGGTGTGCGCCCGCTTCGCGTGGTTCTCCGCGCAAGAGAGGCTTAACACCTGAAGAGGCGTAATAGCCAATCACCACAGGGAGTGTGACGAATACTTTAGTGGGCCCATGCCCCGGTGTTCGGTGAAACGAAGGAGACAGTGGGGTTTTAGTTGGTAGACTCCCGTTTATCGGGAGAGAGCCCAACATAAGCTCCACGCCTTTCCCCTCTTAGGGCGCGGTGGTATTCGGTAACGCATTTCCCCACTTAAAAAAAGGTGTGCGTTCGCTTAGTGTATTTTTTGATTAACGCAGAGCTATAGAAGACGTTTATAAAAATATTTTTATACTATAATGTAATAAGCAAGCGGCCACTGGATTTCGCCGATATAGACCGCTTTAGAACTTTTTATTGCAAATGTTAGAATTCCAATACACAAATCACAACTGCTCAGTTAAAAAACCTCTTTCTTCTGTGGATGTATATGCTTGTTATACAGAGAGGTTGGATTTTGCACTAAACACTAATTGTCTAATATCATTATCATCTACTTGCCATTATCCCTTACGGAGGGTCGGCACAGTATGTGCTGCTCTTCCATACATCTCATCAGCCGTCATATCTGAATCCACTCCTTTCTTAAGCATATCCTCTTTCACACAATCCATCCATACTGTCTTCGGTCTTCCTCTTCCTTTGTAGCCATCCACATTAATTCTTAACACTTTCTGGTTTATGTCCCCCATCATTTCAATAATTGTCTAGTATATTTACGCTTTATTTTTAAGTATAGATTGAAATCTGTTCAGTTCTAGTGAAAGTTGCGTTTTAAAAATGTTACATTTATTTTCTGCCCTGCCTCGGGAACGGATGTCCGGAGAAACATCGGCTTGGCCGCAATTTTCCATAAGTAACAGAAAAATCTCCTTTCTTTTAAAATGTCTTTGATGTTTTAAGAATTTTATAAAGTGCATTTCATTGAATCTTTAATTTTCATTATAACGTCGAAGTATAATTTTCTTGTTAAAATTATAGCTAGCTGTTGTTTGTGACTTCGTCTGCGCAGAATTAAAGAAAATAATAATAAACCATATGTTACTAATTGATAATGTTGCTTTTTATTAATAAAAGAATTTTTGCAATCTGCTTAGTAGTTTTTGAGTTATTTCTTTATTTAAAAAAATAAAAATCTTCGCTTCTTGTAACATTTTGTGTAAAATTCTGAATTTTCACAAAAATCACATAGTCATAAAGTTGCCCTTCTGTTATGTTCGGTTTCTCAGCTGCTTTTAACCATTCGTTAGTGATTTTAGTTCGATAATAATGAAATCCGTTCAAACTCCGTAACTTGTTAAGGTTTAACTCTTGAAACATAGTTTAACCAAACAGTAATGAATCCCTAGGTAATGTCAAAGTAAATGGAAACTTCAGAAACTCAGCATAAATCTGGTAGACAATTAGCAGTCGGTCGTATCTTGTTTGACTTTAATAAAACACAATTATTCATACTAAGACCTAAAATATGCTAAATTACGTTAATATTTCACTTCATAAGCAAGTTATGAATAATATGTTTCAAGAAATTTCTTGAAAATTTTAATTAGTCTCGAGAGATATTACGAATTTTCTTTTCTTTACTCAGACTTGTACAAAAGTGGTATTTGTCTGTGAGACCTTTTGCTGGGAATTTTATGAAAGGACCGAAAAGTTTAAGGCAACGAACGCCTCAGACAATATCCAATTTAGACGCTGTCAAGGGAAAGTGCGAAGGTATTTGAATAAGAACTGAAATGATATTAAAGAAAATCAAATCGTTGTAAATCGTAAAAGTCATATTCTACAAAATCGAAATTTAACTCTATTTTAAAACTAGCTGTCACATTTGTCCGCATCTCTCTCTCTCTCTCTCTCTCTCTCTCTCTCTCTCTCTCTCTCTTCTATTCCTATGTCTACAAAGTGGGGCAGAGGGCGTCCACAGTACGCCGCCAGCTCGTTCTGTCTTGGGCTCTGCGTTGTATCTCGAACCATGACAGCCCGATTACCTTCAAGTCGGCCGCCACTGAACGCCGCCAGGTTTGTTTAGGGCAGCCACGCTTTCGTGTTCCTTGTGGGATCCACTCCAGAGCCTCCCTGGGAATGTCCCTGGAAATAATTTGTCCGCATGAAATTTAAAAAATTACAGCCTTACAAATAAACGCGGTATTAAGTTAAATTTAGTAACAAAGTGAATGTGAGCGTATATTACTTAAAAAACTGCTTATACTCAGTTTATTCTTAAGTTTAACTTTATACCGCGTTTATTTGTAAGGCAGTTCGTATATAGCCTGTATTCTTAACGTCTGTGTTCCACTTTTATGTGAAATTTCAGCAAAATCCATTGAATCGTTCTAGAAATACCCATCTAAACTTTTGCATTAAACAACTAAATAATTACTTGTGTTAAAAATGATTTTAACTTTTGTATAAATAACTATTTTTTACCCGTGACTGCGTCTGCCTGGAATTTAAAAAAAAAAACAAAAGTTAGTAGCCTATGTTTTTATCTATACTATCCCCTACATCTACGCCAAATTTCATCGAGATCCGTTTAGCCGTTTAGGCTAACTCTAACAAATCTCCTTCCATCTAAACTTTCGCATTCGCAATGTTAGTAAAATTTTATTAATTAATTAAAATCGATATATGAATCCAATATTTAGTCGACATAAAGTAAATAAGATCCTATTTCTATATAGGATCCAATTTGTAAGAACTTGTTAAGATCCTCATGCAAATTTAGGTAAAGGGGTTTTCGTATGCAAATGTGGCATTTCTGTTCCGAACCTCGGAGGTAACAGCTGTCTTTATCCCTTTGCATGCCGTTCCGTTACCACTGTTTATTTGTACTGGTCAAATGCTAGAACTGGCTTACTTTGAAAAGAAAATGTCAATTTATATTTCTTTAGTTTAAGGTTATAAAGTTACTTTTTTGTATTTCAATCATGTATCAAATTTGAAATAATTAGTAGAATCTAAAAATTTGAAGTTTTACATTACAAGTTACGAGATGCCAAATCTTGCAAATATTGTAAATGCGAAAGTTTAGATGGCTGTTTGTTAAAGTTTGTAGCCTTAACTGCTGAACAGATCTCGATTAAACTTAGCATAAATGTAGAGCATAGTCTGGGAGAATACATAGGCTACTTACATTTCATTTTTTAATCAATGCGGACGGAGTCGCGGGCGAAAGCTATCATAAACTGCGCGTTGTTGTCGTGCGTCATGTCGCGAGCCCAGTTACTCAAAATAGAGGTTTAGGCTGAGCGCCATCTGCGCGCGGCCACCTCAAGCCCGGCTTCTTCTAAATGCTTCTTCAAGGCAAACAGTGACAACTCTAAAAGCCTATTACAAACGTACAGATAAATCAGAATTGAGTGTATATAGCGAGCCTTTAGTAGTTTAAATTTTCTTACTAATAAAGATACCATTTTCTTGCATTATTTTTTTGTATAATACTAATTGGGTCCATTCAATTATGAAGACAAGGTGTCATTGGTCTTACAATGTTATTCTCATACAGTGTCCATTAGTGACTATAATGAACTCACGTACAGGTAGCCCTCCCACTATTCAATTAAGGGGGATAACCTCCCCTTATCTCCCTTCTCTATTTCTTATACAATAGGATAGTAAACAGATTCCTAAAGAGAACCTCATTGTTCGATATGTGTCGAAATTCGTTTATACATGAAAAAGAAACGTTAGTTCTAGTGGGAAATCTTTAAGGTTTATTCAGAATACTTTATACATTTCTTAGGCTAGCTCTTACAAAGTAATGTTAACCTAATGTTGTTTAAATAAGGTTTATTTTACGTTAGAGTGGTGTGGTAAGTGTAATTTGTCTTCTATGTATATTGTAAGACGCGTCAGTGTTAAGCATTTTGCCTTATTTTTAAGAATTTATGGTTTCATCCTTTGTGGAGCTTTTGTAGTAACGTTGATTCTATTGTACGGAGAAATGGATTTTTATTTGAACGCGATTCCCGCTACTCAAGTGAATTATGTCAAATGTCATAGCTATTTGTAGGAACAAAAAGAAATAATACTTGAAAGGTTTATTATGAAAATTCTTATAAGCCGCTGGAAAGTTTGCCGATAACTCTCGTACTAACACTACTAACTTGACACCATGATATCTATCAGCAACGCTTCTACGCACGACTTTTTAGGAAAAGGAGACAAAGCAGCGGATGGCTTATTATTAATTGATCTGGCGTCCATTAATATCTGCAACGCCAAGGGAACTGTAGATTCCAGCCTTTAAGGATGGAATCCGCTTACTAGTTTACTGTTAATCTACAACCTCAATCCGTAATTTGACATAATAAATAGAATAAAGGGCTAAGGGCCTTGCAAGTACACGTATCAGAAAAAACACAGAATTGCTACCAAATGACCATATAGGGTGCGACTTTAAAATATTCACTTTAATGTTAACGATTTCTTACATTAAACATAGTCTATAAATAGAATAGTTTAAATGTGTCAATTATTCAAATCAAAAGTAGGTATGTTTTAATTAACCTCTCTTGAAATTTTTAAAAGTATTTCTTTGTGTTAAAGCAAACTGTTATAAAAATATCAACCCTCGTTTGTATGACAAGTAAAAACGCTTTGTGTAGCGACAATACGTTGTAATGTAATCTCGTTATATTAATTAACGAGGGAAATGTAAGTGTTCAATTTCATATCGAATACAGAAAAAGGTTTACATGAAAGTAATTTTTTTGGTTGATAAAATGACTAATGATCTGTTTTCCCCGGCTATTAAATCATTCGTTAGTGTTCTTGGTTTCATAACTTCATGATATACGTTTCCCAAGTTAGTAACTTGAGTTTTACTCCGTTATAACTTAGATGAACCTAATGTTTTAAATCAATAAGTAATGATAAAATATATGGAAGCCTTAGAAACCCATAACTCAAGTTGTTGATAGTATTTTTCTCAATCTGGCTTCAATAATTACGGGAATAATCATGAGAATGTTTTCGTAACGTCATCGACAAAATTTGTATATATGTACCGGTCGTAAAGTATAAGAAATCTCATACGAATTTTGTCGATAACTTTAATAATTTCTCGCGACTGTTACGCATTCATGATAGTCCCTGTTTGAATTATTTTAAAGTGTAATTTTGTGTTCTTCTTACAAATAATTATAGGGATACAGATAATAGTAGAAGCTTTTAATTTAATGTTATTCAAATCGGTTCAGAATTAGTATCTTACGTCGTATCTTTTTTCTTTAGTATCAAATGGGAAGGTAATTTATATGTTTTGAAGCGTGAAATGAACAAGGGTTTGATCAGATGTATCGAACGATACTGTGTCTATTGTTGCCCTTTAACCAACCGTGGCAGATTGGAAGACTGAACGGCGCCTGTACTTTCATTAACCATGAAATTCAGCGAGGATTATCTTTATTAAAACCTTCGGAATTATAAAATGGTAAACATTTATGTGTTATATGGCATAAGCTGTTGCCCGCGTTTGCCATTCGTCCGCGTGGTATTAGAAAACATACGAAATATATAAACAACAAAAAGCTACGTATCCCTCGGGAACCGGACATTTCTCTGGGATGAACCTTATCCCATGTGTACTTCAGAATTTGTTTTATATCTGTGCCAAATTTCAATATGATATGTTGAACCGTTGCAGAATGATCGAGTAAACATTAAAAAAACTAAATTAATGAATCCCACGGGAACCGTAATTATTCCCGGGATAAAAAGTAGCCTATGTGTTCTTCCAGACTGTGCTCTAAACCTGTGCCAAATTTCATGGAGATCCGTTCAGCCCTTTAGGCTACAGACACTAACAAACATCCATCCATCCATCCATCTAAACTTTCGCATTTATAATATTAGTAAGATTAGGATGATCTTTGTAAATGTAACTTTAATTATTAAAATTATTTTTATAAGGAACTAGTCGCTCGCGATTTCGCACGCGTCAAATAAGAAAAAATAGCGTATTTAACTTAGTGATTGCGTAGCTTTTTAATAGTGAAAGATTTTTTGGAATCGGCTCAGTAGTTTTTGAGTTATTTTAATACATACAAAAATAAAAATCTTTCCTCTTTATAATATTAGTAGAGATAGGATAGACAAGCAATCAGCGACTCCGGCAGTAGAATAGTAAATTATTCTAAACAGTATATCATTTTACAATGAGTTAATAAGATAAAGATAAATGTAAAGCCAAATAAAATTTAACTGGCTCATAATTAACCGAAACCGATCTCGTATCGCTTAATTAAAGAAAACAATCGTCAATCTGTCGTTATACGTCCAGATAATAGTTTCATTGGTACAAGGTATCATCAAAGGGCTTGATACAGGAAACATCGAGGTGGGCGGTCTTTGAACTTCGAGTTCGAATTTTGATACTCATGTTAGTAAAATGTACATTTCCTTATTGTAATATCTTTATACTAGCTTCCCTTACGGTGCTGGATATTTGCCAAAGATAACTTGATATCAATTTATAAAAACTTTAATGAGATTAAGTTATAGTATATTTAAAGTGGTTTTATTACCAATTTTAAATCCCACCACTGGCTGATAAAGGCTCAGATAGCTTTAAATGACGTCACTCATATAAGGGAACAAAATCCGATATTTCCATCACACATTTTACACGTTCGATTTAGACAATTTACAGTTTGGTGGGACAGGCCCTTACTGTCCTAAAAAGTCCTACGTCATCAGTATTTTTTGGTATCTCTAGGGTAAATATGTTTTTAGAATAAAGTGTGTGGCCTTAGCTTATGTATCCACACATTTAAAAAAAATGGAGTGTCTTTATGTTATTCAAATTTTAAATAATATTTTCTTAGGTAGCTGTCTGTCAGCAACTCGCGTTTGTTTCGGGTAATAACAGAAATGGCTGGGTCTATTTTGACGGGAATCGACGACATAGTAATTCATAATTGCGGGCATATTATAGAATCCTTTTCTTTTTAATTTCAACGTATAACTTGACAGATAAATTAGAATATTAATGTATATAATATACAGTGTAATTTGTAAAGCAAACACATTTCGGTTGAAATGTACACACGGCTTATAATAGTAACTTTTTCAAAAGGCGGTAACCCAGTTAGCGGTGGCCTATTTCACGGCATCCTACTGCATGACGTTATCCGCACACGAGAAAACTTTGTTATCTTGTTGAGGGAATTTATAAAAAAAAAATAAACGGAGTATTTTATTGCTCTGTGATAGTTGCTTGTGTAAAAAACACTTTTTAAATAAATATTAGGAAACAGGCTTTGTTTAATCGATGCCAATGTTTTTAACAGAGACTCCATTTTGATTACTTGCTTTGAATTACTATAATTACTATTCTAATAGCAAAGAATATTAAAAGTCGGTTCATTAGTGTGTAACATATAAAAATACAAATCTTTTCTCTTTATAAATAACTAGCTTTCGTCCGCGACTCCGGCCGCGTGTATTTAAAAAAACTAGCCTTTTTCTTTGAAACTATCCCCTAGATGTACATATGCCAAATTACATCAAGATCCGTTTAGCTCTATAGACTACAAAACTCTAACAAACATCAATCCATCTAAACTTTCGCATTTATATTATTATAATAGTATGATTGTTTAGATTGTTGTTCGTACAATTAATTCTCTACAATGTCATATTTGATATAGGAAGCATAACATTTTTCCTGTAATTTTTTACAGTCTACTCCTTTCGTAAATGTTTACGTAATCCATACAATTAATATTTAATTTATGCAATAAACTATAAATACTAGATGAAAACTGCTTCGGTCATGAATTCTTATTCGATTTATTTATTTTTGTAATAACATTTACTCTTTTTCGAGCAACGTTAGATATTTCGACATTAAAAACTTTGAAATATAGAAATATCGGTGCAATTTTACTCGATAAGAACTTCCTCTATTGAGAATCGTGAAAAAGCGTGTCGAACGCGCTTGTGATTTTTCACGTTCCTGTTATAAAAACTATTGGAAAGCGTCGTTGGAATTAAACTATATTTTATAGAACGATATTTTATTTTAATATACTTTATTTATCTGTATCTATACTAATATAATGAATTGTAAACACACACTACTTTGTGGCGTAGGACGTCAGCAATCATAGCATATTTTTGAATAACTATTTCTTTTATAAAATTCCCTACACTTACGATGTCGTAAGTGTATATCAAAAATATTTAAAGCATACGCTTTAGGTTATATATTTTCACGCCAATAAACTTAGGGGGTAAATATATTGGATAAAAACCCTAATGTGGGAAAGAGACCATAAACCATAAGTCGCCAATATTATGGAAGCATGGTAATGGTAATTTTGACATTTTCAATAGAGAATTTGACAAATGTAAACAATAAAGTAAGGAAGGTAAGGAGCCAGCTAAAAATCAGCGCAGGAACGGCTTATTCCGTCCTGCATATGCTGAGCTGGCTACCTTTTGTCACGATTATGTTTCCTTTATAATAAGTCCTTTTATGTAATTTCTATTTTGTGGCAATAAATACTTATTCATTCATTCATAAAACAAAATATTTACAATTCCATGTGAGTGAAGCCGCACGAGAACAGCTAGTACTTAAAGTAAATGAGTGTCGTAAATAGTCCTGTTTTTTTTAAAATTCAAAGGAAAGTAATAGCATTATTCTGTGATTATATTTCCATGTTTTATACATTGCGTATTTTTTTACTTCAATTACAAGTGAAATTCAAAAACAAATCTTGCAAGAAATGTGCAGTACGTTTAATTTGCACGACAGGAAATCTGTGGAGGCCGCATTAAAGTTTAACACGGAAATCTCAAAGTTGCTCGGAGCTGAGACGATGCGAACTTGAAAGAATCTCGTATCACTTGCAACGCGCCACCAAAGCTCTTATGCTAGTTTCACACTAGGGTGGAACACTGCAGACTTTAGACTTATGCTCGTTACACACAAGAGTATTGAGGTAGTGTACGAAAGTACAGTACTGTCTCACTATTTAACTGTGAAAGAAAAGATTTTATTTTAATAGTTTTCGAACAATAGTACTGAAATGTCTACTGCTCTGCTTTTGTGTGACTTAAACACTTTTGAAACAGTAATGTTCTGTCTACGCTCAAACAATGGCAGTACTCTACTGTCAACTATTCTGGCCTTGTGTGTACAGCATTACTGTCAAAATATTTTTGTAGTGCGTCTGTGCTGATACTGCTTGACTGCTCTCGTGTGAAGCTAGCTTTACATCGCGCCACCAAAGCTCTTACACTCCAATATATTAGTGGAATGGCTCTATTCTGGAAAGTCGAACGGCACTAATGCTGCAGACTTAGTATAATAATCGGTATAAACGGATTGGCTTTAAGCCAGACTTTTAAAATACGTCCCCTCGTGCGATCGGAAGTGCATCCAGTGATTTATTACAACGCATTACGGATGTATTGGTGAAGATGTTTTTTTTCGTAGATATTTGTCATAGTTTTAATTAATTTGTAGATTGACTGTATTCAAGGTCAATAGTTAATGTTTCACGTAAGAAGTAAATAAATAAATAAAATAAAATAACATTTAATCCATAAATACACTTAGTGACGGCCTAAGTGATATTCTGGGTTCATCAGTAAGTCTCCATTTTTTTTGTTAGTTAATTATATAACACACTTAAGTTTTCTATACTAAAGTTAAAGAGGAAAGATTTGTATTGTATGTGTCGAGTGAACTCAGAAACTATTGAAACGATTTCAAAAATTATTTAGCCACGAAAAAGCTACTTTATCACTAAGTAACATAGACTGTTATTTTTTTAATTGTCTAAGAAGAAATTGCGGACAAAAGTTATTTATTAATATATGACTAGACAAGCAAGTGGTTTACTTAATGTAAGTGTCAGAGGTATCATGGAATGGATTTGAAATGAGGATAGGTTTTTCATCCAACTTCATGTCATAGACACGACGTAGATTTTTATTACTGGCTGACGCTCTAGTCTTATGAAATACAATCTGTGGTTTCAAATTATAAAAAATTTGAATTTCGAATAAAATTGGAGTTAGTTAATTGGAATCAATAATTGTTTATTAAAAAAAAAAACGGAAAATTACAATCATAAAAATATAAATCTGTTTACTCTATTAACTGAAAACAAATAAATATTAAAATAATGGCTGGCAATTTTTTAAAACTCGCCCCCGTCTGCCGCCGGCATATTTATATACAGCCCGTCAGTTTTCAATATTGGGAATACGCCTGCGGTCAACATGCGTATTAAAATGCAAAATTGATTCCCTTAGTAAGCACCTATTATGTGTTCTGTTAACAAGAGTTGTGCAATAATACCAAGTTTATATGAAAAGTACTGTTTACTGGTTAAACTTGTGTTACTATGATATAGTAAAAAGTCCATCTAACCGATACTTTCTCCTGTCAAGTATTGGTATACTATATAAGCTGTTGCTAGCGACTTCGCTCGCGTGAAATTAGAAAAAAATATATAGCCTGTCACTCAATAATAACGTAGCTTTTTATTGTGAAAGAATTTTGAAATCTGTCTGGATATTGAGTTATTTCAATACACACTGAAATCGAAATAACAAATATTAATAAAGATATAGATTAATAAAATAAATTTGGGTACTTTATTTTCAATAGTTGAAGTGAAAATAATAGAATTTTTTTTTTGGTCAAATTTGCAAATTTATGAATTTAAAAGACAAAACTGTGTCGCAATATATCAACGTTATATGAAACTGAAAATTTCGCTTCCGTATTTCATTTCGTATTTAAATCAAAACATCTGCTCCGGACGGTACGGTTCGAATAAAAAAGGTATTCATGCGGCGTCAGTAGCGTACCTGAGTATCGTAATTTTTTTTCGCCGTCGAGTCCGTGGTGTGTGATATCGTACCTCTGTGCTCCGTTTGACCTACATTTGTCACTGTACGCTTGTAGTGTGCTTTTTTAATTTCTTTTAGGGCGTTCCTAGTCGGCCAGTTTCCGAAAATTGACTGGAATATCTCTTGATAGACTGAATCAGCGTGTTTCGAAAGCAATTTCAGGAGAACACACAATTTGATGAATGAGTTCGTGTTAGATGCCAGATTTTTGGATTGTTCCTACCTTTGTTAACTAATAAGTTATGTATGTTACATTATGATATCCTTTAACTTGAACCTGTAAGTTACCTATTAAACTTAGAAGTGAGTAAAATGAAAAAAAAGTGCTGCGTGAGAAAGGGGCATAGACCACAAGCCATGTCCTTTGTGCTTTTTTATTTTGTCATTTGTAATTCAAAGTTTTACGAAATATAAAAAACTATGTTGCTCGTGACTTTGTCGGAGTGAAATTAAAAAATAGTAAAAAATAACCCAGTATTTTTTGAGTTATTAAAAATACAAAGTTTTTTTCTATATAATCTATACTATTATAATAAAGCGTAAACACACATTTCTTTGTTGCCTAAGATGTCAGCAATTGTAGCATATTTTTAAATAATTCTTTTTTTAATTAAAAGCCCTACACTTACGTCACGCTTAAGACTATATATTTTCAGGCCATTAAATTTAGAGGGTAAATATTTTGAATAAAAACCCTAAGGTGGGAAAGAGACCATAAGTTGCTGGCAACAACAAGGAAGCAAGATTGCCAAGGTTTGTCATGTCATGTCATTTTGACATTTGCAATAGATAATTTGACACATGTAAACAAGAGGTTTTCACGTACATTCTTACCTCGTACAGTCGCGTTGTGGAACACTCTGTCCTCAGCGGTATTTCCAAACAGTTACGACTTAGGGGCCTTCAAGAAAAGAGCTTACTCCTCCCTTAAAGACCGGCAGCGCATCTGCAGTACCCTTGGCATTGCGGATGTTCATGGGCGTCGGATAACTTAACATCAAGCGATCCGTTGCTCGTTTGCCCGCTTTTCTTATAAAAAAAAAAAAACAAGAGATTAAAATTTTCATAATTTTATGCGGTTGAAGTCGCACGGAAACAGCTAGCATTTGTATAACTATAGATAAAAAGTTCCTATATCGTCATGCAGATGCAGCTGCACGGGAACAGTTAGTAGTTTAAATTTAACAAATTCAGAATATACCAGAAGTTGATAACAAACCTTTCTTCTCAGTTAGGTAAACTTCTCTTGTACAGGCTTCATAACGCTCCAACTATTTGAATTTCTAAATTGAATATTAAAGGCATGAGTTCATAAGTTGTGCAACGGAGGTAAACATAAGTGGAAACTTGCGTGGTGTAATATGCATATCAAAGTCCAACTACCCTTGGGTAGAATCAATTAAATCAATTCTATATTAAACCTGCTAGTGACGTTAACCCGTTCATTGTAAATGGATCCTACATATTGGAAAATTGAAATTTATTTCGATACTAGCTGTTTGCGTGCGGCTTCATCCGCATGAAATTATAAATTTATTGTTTGCCTAACTATGGCAATCTTGCTTCCTTGATGTTAGCAACTTATGGTCTCTTTCCCACATTAGGGTTTTTATCAATAATATTTACCCGCTAAGTTTAATGGCGTGAAAATATATAGCCTAAAGCGTGACGTAAGTGAAGAGCTTTTTATTAAAAAAAATAATTATTCAAAAATATGCTGCAATTGCTGAGATCTTAGGAAACAAAGAAGTGTGTGTTTACGCTTTATTATAATAATATTTCGATATATTTTAAAATTATGCGACGAGAGAATGGGCATTACCAGAAAGTGTAGAAGAAGACAAAAGAAAGTATGGATGGATTAGGTGAAAGAGGACATGCTTAAGAAGGGAGTGGATTTAGATATGTTGGCTGATAGAGATGTAAGGAAGAGCCGACCCTCTGTAGGAATAAGGCCAAGTTGATGATGACCTTTTAAAATTGTTTCTATTACAGCTTTATATCCTTGTCACCTATGCTGCAGTTCGATATTGAATCTAGACAAAATTGCATTTTTGGGTATTTCCCGTTGGGCTGAACAGCCTACTGATCTGATTGAATGGAAAAAAATCATTGGACTAATCGATACTATGGAATCGATAGGCCTAATGGGAAAATCAATCCTATTGCGCCAATGGATGGGTGTACCGATCGACCCAACGGTAAACATTCAATTTGATAGATTGTCACGGTAAATAACAAAGATTTAAATTAATTTGAAAAGCGAACAGCCATTGTTACCTCTTAATTTGATATTTTTTTAATTATCGATATTCTGCTTTATACTTGTTTTTCGATTTCAACGCCACTTTGAAATTGTGGTTACATATAGCTACGTTATAAGCATTAATTTATAATTACAGAAGTGTAACAAAACTCTCAAAGGCTTTGCAAATGAATTCGATAAAATCGAGTTAAACGAAACGCAACATTTGCTCTTAAAACCGATTACACATCAAGTTCGTGTTTCTACAAATTGGAAGTAGTTTTCAAGCATAGTTTAGCGCTGTTCGATAGTCAATAACAGTTCCGTGCAGTTTTTTACAGCGCTGATTATTCGGTAAGCGCTTTAGGATTCAATTTGTCTTACAGTGAAATGTCAAACACATTTTTCGGTTGTTAATGGACTTACACTTTGTTCTTATTTGCTAACGGTACTCGTGGAAAACAGACCGTATTTTTTTAAACAAGGATATAAGCGAGTTATTGCTTCAAATAAAATGTGCATATGACAATGCACAAATGCATGAATCTATAACTTAAATCTTGTAAACGCAATATGTACAAACATTTAAAAATGTGTTAAAAAGTACAAACAAGTAACAAAAGTCAATTTCCAACATCATCATCAACTTGCCTTTATCCCTTACGGAGGGTCGGCACAGTATGTGCTGCTCTTCGATACATCTCTATCAGCCATCATATCTGAATCCACTCCTTTCTTAAGCATATTCTCTTTCACACAATCCATCCATACTTCCTTTGGTCTTCCTCTACCTTTGTACCCATCCACATTCATTCTTAACACTTTCTGGTTTATGTCCCCATCGTGTAATCGCATAACATGTCCATACCACGCTAACCTTTTACTTCTCTATTTCTCCACCACTGGCTCTACTTTCAAACTTCCTCTAATGTACACATTCTTAACTTTATCCATTCTTGTCTCACCACACGTCCAACAAACTTGCTATTTTTTCTATTTGGTTTTATTAATAAAAAAAATAACAAAACCCTTTTTATTACCGCAATGTGGGAATAGGCAATTGGTCATTTCCCTTATTTTGACCCTCGCAGGTCACGCTACGGTCACCCGGAATTGTAATTACCGTAGTGTAGTGACAAATTAGGGTAATTCGCGTGCCGGCTAATTATCTCTATGACTTAAGCTTGTAATGACTGACTTAATGTTATTATTAAGTAATTGTGTTGGATAAAAAACGGGAGTTGTTTTTTGTTTAATTAAAAAAACAATCGATATAAGAAGCTTTTGCGTTTTTTAGTCTAATGGTCTATCCCACCACTGGCTGATAGAGGCTCAGATAGCTTAAAAATGACGTCACTGTCAGAGATAACATAATCCATTTCCATCACATGTAAACGTTGGATTGTTATCAGACAATTTACAATTTGGCGGGACAGGCCCTTAAAATGGAAAAATATGTGCATCATTTTTTTGGAAGACTAAGATATGTGTACCAATTATTGATACCTTGGTTAAGTTTTTTTTATATTATAAGGTAGCCAACCAAAATGGAAAGCGACCGTTGCCCATAAATATCTGCAATTGCAGATGCGGTGCCTACCCTTAATTGACGGAGGAGGAGACACACATAAAGAGGACATTTCCCCTTCCAATGCATCTCCTCCACCGTCAAATCTACTCTTTCTTTCCATCTTTTCGTCTTTAGAAAAGAATTGAAAAGAAAAGAAACTAACATTACGCCTCCATCGCCACACTCATTAGGCGAAACGCGGAATTGCTTCCACTTCACGCCTGTCTTCTGTGTGGCCGTGGTATTACACCGGGCGAGCCGGCCTATACGTGGGAAGATGTTAAAGCGGACTTTACCACTGTTGTAAAAAATTAAATACATTTAACCACAAAATGCTATGTCGAAAATTGTACTGTAACACAATAGATTTTACAGATGAAATAAATGCAATTATTAAATAGATACCACGGATGCTAATTCTGCAAAATTTCAAGCTTTGACCTAAATGCAAATAATTGTACAATTTCCATTGTTTCTGGACAGTTACATTTAATATTCAGTCGAGTGTACTGCAAACAAACTGGTTACTCGAAAATAATAACTGCCTTAATTACAGCGTCGGATACTGAAGAGTTTCATAACAATTCAAACAAATTCCTTTACTTTGACTGTTTGAGGCACGAAGGCAAATGTTTATTGGAATAGATAAAATTAAGTATCTTCTTGTTATAAATATGAATTAGACAAATGAAAGGAAAGCATATTGTAACAAAAGTAAAGCAATTGCTTCTATAATTAAGGTTACAATACTTATCTGCGGCAAACGGAATTGCTTTCGTCGGCGTCTTGGTGCTGCGTTTAGTTTGGTCGAGTTACTTGTACAAGTAATCGATTTTTTTTTTTCATTTTATTTTATTTTAGTCTCGAACCTAACAACTAAATTACTTATTAATTCATAAGTATTGAATGAAGATTTTTCGTCTTTTAGTAACTTTAATGATGTTCAACTATATTTAATTACTAGCTGTTGCTCGCGACTACGCCCATGTGAAATTAAAAAATATAGCCTATGTTACTCACAGATAAATTACCTTTCTAACGGTGAAAGAATTTTTAAAATCGATCCAGTAGTTTTCGAGTTATTAAATCACATACAAACATGCAAAGATACAAATCTTTCCTCTTTATATGTTATATTTATATTAAATTATGAAATTATCGAATTAACCAGCGAATATGAATAAATGAGTTAATCCGATTTGCCGTAGCTTTATTAGTAATAAACAATCTGACCATAAGCTATTAAATTATTAAAATCTCGCAGATTAATAAATATTACCGTAATCAAGCTTATTTTCAAACGGTTTTATTATGTTGTATAAATATTACTATAATTATTATTAACTTCTAAAACTAATAAAATAAGGGCCTGTCCCACCAAATTGTAAATTGTCTAAATAATCTAACGCATAAAATATGTGATGGAAATATCGGATTTTGTTACCTTATCTGACAGTGACGTCATTTTTAAACTATCTCAGCCTCTATCAGTTAGTGGTGGGACAGGCCTTAAGCCTCTTAAACTAAAGAGGCGTAAGAATTAAGGTTTTGTACAGAGTTTTCCTACCATTTTGGCATTTCACATGTTTGTTCTGTCAGTCTTTTGTACTTTTACCATTTTAAATCTATACTATCTATACTATTATAATAAAGCGTAAACACACACTTCTTTGTTGCCTAAGATGTCAGCAATTACAGCATGTTTTTGAATAATTCTCTTTTTAATAAAAAGCTCTACACTTACGTCACGCTTTAGGCTATATATTTTCACGCGATTAAACTTAGGGGGTAAATATTTTGGATAAAAACCATAATGTGGGAAAGAGACCATAAGTTGCTGCCAACATCAAGGAAGCAAGGTTGCCATGGTTTGTCATCGTCATGTCATTTTGACATTATCAATTGATAATTTGACACATTTATAAGTTTACACCATAAAATAAGATTTTCATAATTTTATGCGGGTGAAGTCGCACGGGAACAGCTAGTTTGTAATAATTCGTAAATTTCTTCCGTTGCCTCCGTATAAAGTTGTGGTACATTAAGTCGAAAGTAGAGAATACAATTCAATGCTTTAATTTTCAACTGATGTGTATATGGTCCGTTGTCTTTGAAAATTACACTTCCACGCTCAGCGCACGCCCGCTGAGTACACGTACGACTGAAGAACGTGCGTGCAAATATGTCTTGTATTATATTTTTTATGTTTAGGTTTAATATGCGATGTTGTATGTACCCCTTTACATGACTCATTTACACAAATCTTCATTTTAATCGCCGATGTAATATAACAAGGGAAATACAGGCAATCTACCTTCGTATTGCTTTGCGTCTATCTATACTAATGTTATAAAGAGGAAAGATTTGTATTTTTGTATGTATTGAAATAACTCAAAAACAACTGGGTCGATTTTAAACATCATTTCACCGTTAGAAAGGTAATTTATGTGTAACATAGGCTATGTTTTTTTTCGTTTTTAATTTCACGCGGACGAAGTCGCGCTACACTACAAAAAAATAAAAACACTTTATTGATACGATCAGTTTAACAATAATCATTGGGCTCTGCCTCCTGAGCTAGGTGGGGACCTGTATTACAGGAGGCAGTGCCTTCTCTTAGTCTAGGTACATATGTGATCAAATATATGTGTTTGGTTATGTGAGTGTGAGTGAGTGCGTATATATGTACGCATGTATGTTATACTATGTATGTGTTATATTAAATGAATACGCACCTAAATTCGTCGCATGCATTATATGTTTAAGTCTGTTCGCTGTTCGCATACTTGTTACTATTATTGCACCCCAGCGCGTGTTGGAGCGCCTTCGCCGCCTTGCAAATAAACACATGAACTTTGTTACAAAAAATATCTTCCACAATTGTGAATAGACCTTTTATTATAATTATATTAGGTTGCCAGTTTCGAAGCACTTGTATGAAATCTTGTCGCCTCTCATTGTCTTTGAAAAGACAAAGATAGCAAAAGGTGTAGACAAACGACTAGGTACCATCCTTACCATGTTAATGGCTGACATTCCACAATCGTGCGGTTTTCGCGGAACTTTCTGCCCCGCACAGCAGCGTTGTGGAACGGTCTGTCCTCGGCGGTATTTCTAAACCAATACGACTTAGAGTCCTTCAAGAAGCAAGCCTACAATTTCCTCAAAGGCAACGCATCTGTAGTTCCTCTGGCGTCGTTGACCACCTCTGTGTTCCCGCCGCTCGTTTGCCGCCTTTATTATAAAAAAAAATCGTCATAGGATCAGATTCTTAAGATTATTTTGTTTTATTTTAATTATTTAATAAAATTTAAATTTAATTTTTATTTTCTCTGTTTCAGGTAAGTTTGAAGTTTGAAAATGACACTGGCCCAATCACCCGAAGGAGAGCCATAAACAAGAAATAAAATGGAATAGAAGTTTGTTTAAATTGGTTTGTTATTATTTAATTTTATTGAAACAATGTTATTACACGCCGTGAACTTAAAGTGAAAGAACAATGAAAAAGAATAGAGAATTTTATAAATAAAAGTGTACGGTCTAGAAGTTTCTAACTGCTTCAGTGTCTTCTATTAATATTCAATTCGTGCCAGCATCTAATATACTTCGTAGCAATAGTTGGGTAAGTGTGGAAACTTGTACCAACATCTAGAATGTCTTGAAAAACATTTTAAATATTTGAAAAAAGCAATCTTGTAAAATTGTAGAAAATTCTTTAACCAACTTTGCTATCATACTTCATACTAATATTATAAATGCGAAAGTTTAGATGGATGTTTGTTAGTTTGTAGCCTAAACGGCTGAACGGATCTCGATTAAATTTGGCATAGATGTAGAAAGTAGTTTGGAATAACACACAGACTACTTTTTTTAAAATTCCATGCTAACAGAGTCACGGGCAAAATTTAGTTGTAAATACATCCATACTGTATGGTAATTAAAAATAATAAAGAGATTTTAAATGCTTTAAATTTTATACTATGATTTTTTTTTTCTTGTTTATAAATTATGGACAGGACATCGACTGTTCAGTTAAAACTGAACGTCTATAGCAGGCTTTAGCTGCACTCAGGGTAATCCTTGTCTTGAACATACGGATTCCGATTGGCTATCGAAGCACGCCGAAGCTAAATGGTGATTAGTGCGTACAGAGGGCGCCACTGACGCCCGCTTAATAATTCACGTCCGAATCATTTCCCCAGCGTTTGCGGCGGTTTAATCACATGCGGTTAAAAGCTATTCGAAATTCAAATGAACAAAATTAATACTGCGATGACGTAAAACATTCGAGCACGTTAATAAAGTCCCAATTGTACGGTGTACAAAAAAGTTTAAAATATGATGAAGTCTGATTTAACCTATACGGTGCAGCTTTGTTGCTTACTGTAGATATTCATGATTTACAGTAAAACTAGATTTCGTCCGCCACTCCGTCCGCGTGGAATTAAAAAAAAAATAAAAGTAGCGTATGTGTTCTTCCAGACTATCGTCTATCTATTCCAAATTTCATCGAGAATCATGCAGCAGTTTAGGCTACAAACTGTTACAAACATCCATCCATCTAAACTTACGTAAGATATGATTTTGACGCTTTAAGACTGTTCCATAGTGACTTTCAACGATGTTAAATGCGCAATAATTTAAGATTCTTCACAAGCGTTTTAGCTAGACGTCTTATAGAAATGAAATTTAAGCTGGTCGTAAAGGAATTTATAAAGAATTTAGGAACGTACTATAAAAATGCCATAACAAATACCAGCGTCAATTTATCAAGCAATAACAATTTAAATTCGATCGTAAATCTTAACGATATCGGTAACGATCAAGATGTGTTTGATTAGAGCCGTGACAAATGAACGTCGGACATAAATTAACGTCTTACGTGACGCGTTTACACTGCGAAAACATGTAGCGGCAACATCTATGCGTCGTGTGATGTTAGCTTCAACCTCTAAAGCAAAAACGTGCGCTCAAATGACAGAATATGACAATATTCTTTAACACATTCACTGCCACCGACTTCGATCTCACTTCTAGCATTTAAAGTGTTAACTTCTTTTTTCCTTAGTCAAAAAATGAGCCAAGCGAAGCATTTATTTTCGTACGAGCTGTCGTCAAACTTCGTTAGAGTAAATTTTGACCACCCATTACGCCATTTTGACAGCACGGGATTAAAGAAGTAGTAATATGTAATATGCCTATCCATGTCAGCTGCCCTCCAGTGAAAGGCCTGTCGAAATCGGTCCAGCCGTTTCGAAGATTGCCAGGAACAAACGCGGCTTGCGGACAGACAGACTGATAGACATTTTTTTTTAAATTCCTCGTTATCAGAAACGCAACATCATCTTCCCGAAATCTGGTATTTTTCTTTTGATATTACCAACATACTCTCCAATCTTACTTCTTACTAATATTATAAATGCGAACGTTTAGATGGATGGATGGATGTTTGTTAGAGTTTGTAGCCTAAACTGCTGGACAATAAAATTATAAATATACGTAGAGGATAGTCTGAAAGAACGCATAGGCTATTCACTTTTGTTTTTTTTATTCCACGTGGACGGAGTCGCTGGCGAAAGCTAGTTTTATTATATGTATACAAGATAAACGCTTATATCGTATTCCTACTAATTAAACAAATGTTCTCTTGCAGTTAAATTTGATGTCACGCGGACGCATCGGGGAATAAAGATCCCATCTAACTTGAACACGATCACCTTACGTGGGATTCATTAAATCCTTCCCGTACAATTATAAAACAACAATACAAAAATAAACTCTGTTGCCATAGTAATAAAGTTGGGTTTACAATGATTGTTTAAGCATGTTTTAGCTGTAATTCTAATTGTTATATAGTGCATTGTTTTCCTAATGCAATGCGCAGTTTCTAGTAAATCTTATTTGTATTTTTATAGGTTCAAGAGGCTTTGTTAATATAGTGAAAACCCTTAGATCCGTGGAAAAAACTCAATAAATAAATGTAAAAATGTAATTGAATTTATTAAAAAAAAAAACAAATTAGAGAATTTTTGTTTTAAATATCTCATATATTTTGTTATTTATGAAGTAGTTTTGTAATAAGTTAGGTTAAGTATAGTTATTAAGAAGGAATTATGTTTGGTCATACGCCAAACATAATGAAAATGCACTTTGTGCAGTTTATGAATCCATTTTCTATTCCAACTCCACTTTCAGTCTAGTAACATACGTACCGAAATCTTATATTTAAATATTAAATACAAAGTCGCTTTGTCCGCTTACAAGTTCAGATCTTGTAGAATTATTAATGAAATAGTGTAGTTCTGCACTGTTTCCCGTTGGCGACCTCCATTTTGTAAGCCGATTTTCAATTCGTAAGTACAACCAGCCAGAACTAATGCTAGTCGTGTTAAAAAGAAAAACTTTTGAACAATGAATTGTTCCATATTCAAAGTTTAGTTCTGGCTGGTTAATTTGTTGTTTTTTAAACACGCAAATATGTTAAAGGCAAATTATGTTGGCAGAATTGGAATCTATCTTTTTTCATTAAAAAAAATTGTATCAATAAATGGAATTGTGTTCCATATTTAAAGCTTAATCCTGGCTGGTTAGTTTTTCTTTCTTTTTGTACGCTAATATGTCAAAGGCAAATAAAGGCTAAAATATTTTGATAATATTCAAAATGGAATAGTGCAATTAAAGAATTTTACACACATTTTATACCTTGTCTTAGTATGTTCTATAAAAAAAACGAAATTTAAAATAAATAATCGAATAAAAAATAGGGTTGTCATCTAAATAAGTATTGTAACGTTTTTATTTAATGTATGCGGATACATAAAAATCTCCAATGCAGATAATACAAAACTCTACTCCATACGGGAACTTTGTTCAGCTAGTTAGACATTGTCAGTAACAAGCCTCGGGAAGGATTAAAAAAATCGAGCTAGTAACTTTTCAAAAAACTAGAACTAGGCGACTGCGGGACCAAGTCACAACTTAGTTGGTACTTTTAATGATATTGTTACAACTATAGCTGTTGCTCGCAATTTCGCCGAAATTAAAAAAATATATCCTATGTTATTCACTGATAACGTACCTTTTAATGGTGAAAGAATTTTAGAAATCGGCCCAGCAGTTTTTGTGTTTTTTCAATACACACAAAAATACAAATCTTTCCTCGTTTTAATATTATAATAGTATAGATATTAACAATCTATACATTTCTTAAAATTAGAATCTAAAATTTGTATGTAATATAAAAAAAACGAGAAGATGATGCATTTCTGTTGGTAACAACGAAACAAGCGACTGCTGCCCATAGACATCCACAATTGCAGATGCGTTGCCTACCCTTGTCCGACGGAGGAGGAGACGCACATAAAGAGGATATTTCTCCTTCCTTTGTATCTCCTCTACCGTCAAATCCACTTCCCCTTACCATCCACTCCTTATAAGAAAAGGGTGGTAAAGAGAAAGGGATTAGGCCTCCGGCACCACACTCATCAGACGAAACACAGAACTGTTTCCATTTCACGCCTGTCTTCTATGTGGTCGTGGTATTACACCGGGCGTTGGCCCTGCAGTGCTAAGATGTTAAACCGGGCACTACCGCAGTTAATTTATTACATATATGCTTGTGATTTGGACTATCGGACACGAGGTAGCACTAGTGAGCTTATGAGAAGTGTTAAATGCTTACTTTATACGTTTATTGAAACCAAAATTTTAAAGCAGAATGTCATATCTTGTTCAGTTTACATAGATAACGTTTCCATTAGACCATACAATATGAATTATGTATGTATGAGGGACTGTCGCGGTGAACCTAAGTGGTGATTAGAGCATTTGGGCATTTAATGCGACGGTCGTAAATTATTCCAATACTAATCATTAGGCCAATGATGGTTGATGCGGTCGCAGTATGAAATAAATGTTATATCAATGCAGTTAACTCATTGTATATTTAACACATTGAATGCTATTGTAATTGTAATAAAGAATCGAAGGGATAAGTGGCAGTGGATGTGTTAATCATACTAATCATACTAATATTATAAATGCGAAAGTTTAGATGGATGGATGGATGTTTGTTAGAGTTTGTGGTCTAAACGGCTGAACGGATTTCTTTAAAATTTGCTATAAATGTAGAGGATAGTCTGGAAGAACACATAGGCTATTCATTTTTGTTTTTTTTATTTCCACGCGAAGGGAGTCGCGGCCGAAAGCTAGTGTGGACTATACACCAAAAGTCTAACATATGCTAAATATAAAATCTGTTATATTTGAAGTAAACCGATTACAAGAAACTAAATAGCAATGTCGACAAACATTAAATTAAAAAAAAAACTGGTTTTTTATATTAAGCAAATGCGTTACATTTATGACTAGCTTGCTTGTGACTTCGGCCGCGTCAAATAAAAAAAAATAATAAAAAAAACATAGCCTATTTATTCAGTGATGACATAGCTTTTTAATGGTGAAAGAGTTTTTGAAATCGGCCCTGTAGTTTATGAGTTATTTCAAAAGATATATATTCAATATATATTGCATATTGCATATCCTGGATCATTAATTAAATGAGGACAAGTAAAAATTATGTATTTATCAAAAATTAACCATAAGCAAATAACGTCGAATAGTGGTGACGTAATTCGAGTGTCATGTTACAGTCTGCGTATTGCACTTAAACTATAAAACAATTAAATAAACGTTAACCGCATTAATTAAATGAACCATTGCATTAATTTAACCAATACCACACAAAGACCATTGAAACTAAAGACGCGATGAAAATTGAACACAACCACCGTTTCACCTCGGATTCATTAAAAAAAAACACCAGCCTTGTATCCTACATTTATTTATTTTATAATCACCTTTATTGTGTATGCAGTAAGGTTGATAATCATATGAAAGTAATTCAGAAAACTAATTTACCATTAATTTTTATTGTGTATCCTTGCTAGGTAGTGTTGCCGTAATGAGACACCTCGGTAAAAGTAAAACTGTTTTATTATTCAATTTAAAATAAAAATATACTCTTATTTAAATAAAGCAGATTTACTAGGTTATGTCCGCGACTCCGTTCGAATGGAATTAAATAAATAGTAGCCTATATGTTCTAGACTATCCTCTACATATATGCCAAATTTTATCAAGGATCGTTCAGCAGTTTAGACTATAAACTCTAATAAACATCCATCCATACATCTTAATTTTCGCATTTATAACATTAAATGGTGTAGGAAGATTTAAGTATCCTATTATCATCATCTTGCCCTTATCCCTTATCGAGGGTCGGCACAGTATGGGCTGCTCTTCCTTACATATCTATCAGCCATCATATCTGAATCCACTCCTTTCTTAAGCATATCCTCTTTCACACAATCCATCCATACTTTCTTTGGTCTTCCTCTTCCTTTGTAGCCATCCACATTCATTCTTAACACTTTCTGGTTGATGTGCTCATCGTCTCGTCGCATAACAGGTCTATACCACGCTAACCTTTTGCTTCTCAATTTCTCCACCACTGGCGCTACTATCAAACTTCTTCTATTATAAACATTCTAAACTTTATCCATTCTTGTCACACCACACATCCATCTTGACATACGCATCTCAGCCACAAGCAATCTCCTTTCATCCGCAACTTTGGTGGTCCAACATTCAGTTCCATACAATACGATAGGTATGATGGAATTGTAAATCTGTCCCTTAAACTTAAGAGGCATTCTTGACATTTTATTATCACTACCTTAATTACATCACCCCTACCAGTTTCTCATTTAAAGTTCTTGCTAGGCAAGTTTATAAAATTAAAACAATACGCTTTGAACGCAAGAACGCTCACAAATATCAAATACAGCGCTCAACCGCGGCACAATAAATTACAGCCCCCAGTCATTGTCTACTGATGGTATCAAGGCTCGTGGCTACATCGCGGAAGCTGCAGATATAAGGCCTCATTGTATCCATTCGAAAACTGTAGCCAAGTCACAATTTCAACATTTCCAACAAGAACAATGTCTCCACTCGGGCTATAATCAAATTAATACAAGTCCCTTGAATAGGAATTTCTTGTTGGTTCGTTTAATTTTAATTATTGAAATTACTTAGTTCCAGTTTCAGTGTTTGAGCTGAAATTTATTTTAAGAATCTTCCGAATCGTTAAATATAAATCGAAATTTGAAATAGACCTATTCGAAATGCATTTTTAATTTAAAATAGACAAGAGCGTCTATGAATTGTTTTTTACTCTTGTTAAGTCTTGTTGTTGTTAAAAATATTCCTAAACTAGCTATTGTCCGCGAATCTGGCCGCATGGAATTAAAAAAAAAAACAAAAGTGAGTAGCCTATGTGTTCTTCCAGACTGTCCTATACATCTATAGCAAATTTAATTGAAACCAGTACAGTCGTTTAATCTACAAAGTCTAACAAACATCCATGTAAACTTTCGCATTTATAATATTATAGTATGGTTAAATTAAATTATTAATACGTTCAAAGTTGGATTTAAAATTTTTATCTCAACAAATTATGCGACATTTTCTTTACTTTGATAAGTTCGAAAGTAATTCTCTTTTCACCGTTAATTTATTAAAGAAAACAACGAACAAACTGTAAAGTTAATTTAAATTGAATCTTTGAACAACGCTTACAAGAATGGCTTTAAACAACTTTAGAGTAATATTAATTTCGTTCTGTCAAACATTTACATTCTAACTGTTCTTTATCTCATTGGAAATACTTTTGGACAATTCAAATGGATATTTTATAAATTGTTAAAACACAAGTTTTTATTACTTTTGTAATGTTTATAAAAAACCCTGTCTATTTTTATAGGACAAGGGGGAGAAGCAGCTGACCATAGAGTTTAAAATTCAACCAGATGTTAAGCCAGTTCATGAACCAAAATTGGTTTGTCTGTTTCTTCTATATTATTCATGGTTTATTATCGACTTCTAGAGTTAGTAGGCTAAACCGAAAAGTCCAATTTACATACTCAAAGTAATGTAATGAGTACTAAGGGGTGTCCTTTTAAGAGTCCTTTCTTTTAGACTAAGTAGCCGCATAGGTAGTTAGACTACTGTGATTGGGAAATTATTTCTTAAGATTGTTTCAGATGTTTTCATAATTTCGTTTGAATATTGTTTTGAGAACAACGTGAAAGCTGGCATGATCAAGAAGTGAGTGATGACTGAGATGACGGATGATAGAGTTATTTGGAGAATGAAAATATGCTGCGATCTACGGGAGTAGAATAAGGTAGGGTAGATATTCATGCTTTTCTAATTTTTCTGGTGTTCTGCTTTGTCCGTTGTGTTTCAAAGGAATGCAAATATTCCTCGAGTGTTTCGTTCATTTTATATGTCATTCTATGTATTTTCAATTTGTTCTCGTTGTGCCAATTTTATTAACTTTTATATGAAAGTCCATAGCCATTTAGGTTCTATTATACCTTAATTATGAATAAATATTAAAAAATTTAATTTGAAATAGAAAAATTTAGTTTTGTAGTCATGTTACAAACATTATAAATGGGTTTAGATGGATGTTTGTTAGAGTTTGTAGCCTAAACTGTTGAACGGATCTCAATGAAATTTTGCATAGATGTAGAGCATAGTCTGGAAGAACACATAGGCTTACTTTTGTTTTTAAATCCGTGCGAACAGAGACGCGGACAAGAGCTACTTATCTCATAAATATAGGTTCATAAGTATTTAAGTGCAAAAAAGCGTAAATTCCTGATGATTCAGAATTATCGTTTAATCAAGGTATGCTTGCAAATAAAAACCGTCTACAATTAACAATCTTGTTTATTATAATAGTTTGGTTATTAAATAAACATTCTGTTTTATGTATTTAACAGAATAACGTAGAAATGGTCGGGGTATTAACTATAGTTATTTGCGTTTATTAATGTTATGTGATCTTACTGAGACACTCAAGTAATAGTTAAACAAAGAAGGGCCTTTAGCTCTAAGAAATTAAAAAATGGAAGCTTTTACAAGAAGTATTTAATTTGAAATAAGAAACTTTGTTTCTAAAAAGAAAGTATTTTTTAGTTTCTCCTTTTTCTTTATGTGTGTGTGTAATGTAATATAATATGTAATTCTTCTGTCTATGTAATATAATATTTAGTGTTCCTGTAAATATCATATGTGTAATATTCTGTTACATGAATTAAATAAATTATTATTATTATTATTATTTTTAACCGGTGAAATTACTTTTAACGTCAGTAACATATGAATTCGTAACATTCCTTCAGACCTTTGTAAAGGAAAGAGGAAGTACATGTGAAAGAAATAAAAATTGTGTTTTAATTTTTTTTTTAAATTTCTATTTAATTGAAACAATCTTCTATTCTTTAAAAATGTTAGTTTTGGAGTAAATTTAGACAGTATTATGTTGAGTTAATTTACTTGTTAAAGTTATAGATTTTATTCAGAAATTAAATTTTTTCATAGGTTGACTGTATTAGTTGAAAAGAGATGTAAAATTGAATTGTGACAACCCTATTCTGATATTTACTAAGCTGAGAAAACCCTAGGCGACGTCGTATGCGAATATTCAAAAAGATCGGTTAATAAAAATACAGCCTCAAAACGACAAGAGCTCTCAGATTATTATCGATATATATCCGACCATTTTATTTACCCTCGCATGTTTGAATGCATTTAAATTGAATGTTTATTCTACCTCTATATTTATTTTTTCTTATAAACAACTATAAAAATGTTAGCTGCTGTTGTCTGTCCATCACCTTAGACATAAAAAAATAGCTGACAAATATTTTAAACAAAGTAAGAGCTTATAAAGGGATGTTTAGGGATGTGCATTGCATTAAAGACACAATCATTGTTACGACTGCTGAATTGCTGAATGTCCTGTGCATTGCCTACAGCCATGGCTGTCTCTAGCCAATCTAGACTAGGACTTTAGGTATCTTAGGTCTAGGGGTACAGCTACCATCAATAGCAGATGATCCTTTTCCCCTTTCTGTAGATGCCCGTCCCTCCACCGTTTTCTGTTCTCAAGTATTTAGTCTCTATGAAAGAATTCTTACAATGTCACTATAAATTTAGATTTATGTATTAATATGTGTCGTAAAAATTTGTAACAATTGATGTAATTGTACAAGAACGGGTGTGTTTAAATGTATAATTACAAAGTTCGAGAAACCAGGCGATAACGTCCGGAGTTCTGTGCCTTGGACCTCCGCCAGCGTAACTACTTAGCTATAAAGTAGTAATTAAGATAGACTTGACAATAATCACCTAACTTTTTGATATAACACCTCTATTGTAACGTTTTAAAGCCTCGGTTCAAGCGTACTTGATTCTTTTGTTTTGCTGTAGTACTCAGTCCCTTTGACTCTTTCATTAAAATAGAAACCATAACATATAAATGTAATCTAGTTGGAGTGTCTATTTGTAATACAAAATAATTATATTTCGTAGAAAGTACTTGCGTTGCTGATAATGACAAAATTATTTTTTAAAATGTGTGTGTCCGAAAGGCCGTTTGTATTCCGGAGGCTACGGAAGGTAGGTGATGCTTGCAGGAATATTGTTGGCTATTTTTATACTCCGCACTAACGGATCACGGGCAACCATTAAACCTTATATTAGTTATTTTAACAGAGTAGTCAATGTTATTGTAACCCTTGGTTTCCACTGATGCATAGCTGTACAAAACTTTACTACTTTATACGACAATGTAAGCTCACAATTATGACGAAACAGTACATCATTAAAAATAAATGCAAAATGCTCAAAATTCGCATCATCATCATTATCTCATCATCTCACTTACCTTCTCTTACTCCCGTAAGTTTAGCGCGTCGGGTTCATCTCAGTCATCTCTCCCTTTTTGATCATGTCACCTTTCACGCAATCCATCCATCTCTTTCTAGGTCTACTTCTACCGGTGTACCTATACCATTTTTTTAACTAGAATTAATTCTCGTTAGAGCTACTATCATAGAACTCGAATATTAAACGAAAGCACTTAGATTGATGAACCAGGATATTACGTGAACCACTAATGTATATTGCGTTTGCGCACAAACATCGATCGTAAAACACACGACCCAATTTTTATAGTTATTGCTTTGCATAATAAAATTGGATTCACTGAATTTTAAATTATTTTTTTACTTAATGCAAGTGTTAATGACAAAGTATGTAGAAATATATGCAGCAATAAATTTGCAATTGATATATTTGAAGCCAAATCTATGCTAAAATTATAAAGAGGAAAGATTTGTGTTTTTGTATGTATTGAAATAACTCAAAAACTCATTAAAAAACTACGTTATCACTAAGTAACATAGGCTACACAAAATTTTAAAGAAAAAAATTTTTTGTGTAGCCTATGTTACTTAGTGATATTAAATTTTATTTTTAAATTCCACGCAGACGAAGTCGCGAGCAACAGCCAGGCTTTCATAAACCATTAGACAGAGTATAATGAAACTTCGATAGGGTGTTCTGAAGACGCCAGAAAATGTGTCCTAAAAAGTTTATAGACATAGTGTTTTGTCTATTTTTTTTAATTATTAACACTAGGCGTTATTTTAAACCAGCCAGTATCTAATAAAAAAATGTAGCAGTTCGAGTAAGGCATGTAATAGGAATTGGATTAGTCGGTACAGATGTTCCGGCGAACCGTTCGTAAGCCGTGTTATCCGAGATTAGCAACCATTAGTATCCAGATAAACTCCGAACAAATCGCTAACCAATAAAATAGTCGAGAACGCTCAAAGTATTACAGCGACTGATACGAAGTGAAAATTTCCCGACTAAATGGACTCACTTTTCCTTAAAACTTTCTTGCAATTTTGAGGTAACTGGTGACGGATCTGATAATCCTAGGTAGAGATGGATTGCATTGAATGGATTGGACTGAAATGATGGATAGATCGATTTGACAAAAATCTGGATTCGCCCCCAAGTGGAGTCAGATAAGAAGATAGATGAATCCTAGGTTTATTTTAAGAAATGTTAACTGTTAATAGATTTATGCATTTTAATCGTATTTCAATTATTTAAGAAGTTAGTTTCGTTGGTCTTGCTTTTCTGAGAAACGTAAAATTTAAATATTCTCCTATATTGTGAACGTTTGTGTAGACGCCAAACCTGCTCGAAGGATCAACATTTTTGTTCATAAGGTTTCTATATTGTTTTCTGTATTGAATGATTTATAAACTAACTTAATACTATAGCTTGAAAACTAGTAATAAAATTTACATTGTGGCTTAATGTTTTATAACTTCGAACAAACTTTGAAAATTATATAATTTTGAGGACATTAAGAGTGAAATGTGGTCGAGTAATTTCAGATTATGGCCTTTAAAAACGTTTATAAGTTTGAAAAGATATTCCTACGAAATTCTAACACTTTGCATGAATTGTGAACGTTAAATGTTAACGTAGAATTCCATTGACTTGACATTTATATTAATACATTGTCTGTCTCTGTTTTGTCAAATAGAAAGAAAGGGACGCCTATATATAATTATATTAGTGTAACGGGAATGGAGTTCTACGTTTAGTTAATTTTAAATGGCCCTTTATGGGCTTTAATTAACTAGTAAAGCAAACCCTACACGATACAAACTTACACGCAACCGTTAATTATTTATTAAGGTTTTAATCGATATATATTTTAATTACTAACAACTGCTTTTGCTTTTGAATAATTAAACGAAAAACTAGTTTTTTTTTTAATCCAGTTATGTTTTATTAATTCAATCTTATCCACTGTAATATTCCAAAGGGACCATAAGTTGACTTGAATGGTTCGACCATGCTTGCTTCAGAGAGGGCACTGCCACGTATTTATCTGTGCTGTTATAATAAAGCGTAAACAAACACAAACTTCTTTGTTGCCTAAAATGTCAGCAATTACAGCAAATTTTTTATTGATTCTTTTTATAATAGAAAGCCCTACACTTACGTCACGCTTTAGGCTATATATTTTAACGTCATTAAACTTAGGGGGTAAATATTTTGGATAATAACCCTAATGTGGGAAAGAGACCATAAGTTGCTGCCAACATCAAGGAAGCAAGGTTGTCATCATGCCGTGTCGTTTTGACATTTGTAATTGATAATTTGACAAATGTAAACAATAAAATAAAATTTTCATTATTTCATGCGGATGAAGTCGCACGGGAACAGCTAGTTAAGTTAATATAACAATCAAAGTTTTGTATTCGATTTACTGTTATTTTAAAATAAACATACATTTACCAGCTTTGTTCATAAGACTTCGTACTAAATATTTAGGAAATAAATTACTCGTATGTTTACACGTGTATCTGTCATACCCAACTCTAATAACAAATTGCGCACAATACAACATTGTATAATGTAACCCAAATTAATTATTTACCTTTATAATATCACATATTATTGTCTCATGAGAAGGTAACGGTAAGAATTTTGTGAGTGAAGCGTTTATGAAAGTAATGTTGACGCGAACGAATTACCTAGGGTGACAAAATATCGCAAGAAAAACAGGTAACCTTACTTGTAAATAATATATTATAAATGCGAAAAATTAGATGAATATATGGTTAGAGTTTATAGCCTAAAAGACTAAACAGATCTTGAAGAAATTTGGCATAGACGTAGATAATAGTCTGGAAGAACCCATAGGCTACTTACTATTTTTTAATTCCATGCGAACGGAGTCGCGGGCAAAAGCTAGTTTTAGTACAATCAAAAGAAGGAGTATATATTTTATTTTAAAAGTAATATATGCTAAAAATATATGTTTCTCTAGAATTTGTTTACAAACTAATTAAAAGTTTCTTAACAGAAGTGTGAATTTCAATACTGTAATGTACAGTCAGCTACATAAATATGTATAACTTTTCAAAGGTTCAGAAATTTTTATACGCTTTTGGTTTCTTAAATATGAATGAAGAAATCCGTCTGTATACTGACTGAATTCATTCTATATAGTAATACGTGCTTTATTTTTGGAAACTAAAGATCTGTACGAGTTTTGTTCTGTAAATGTATACAATTTTTTGCAGTTGACTGTACAATTACGTAGTAAAATTATTTATGTAGGATTCCACTGCCGACATTCGTACAAAAAAAATATTGCATATCTTACTTAATTCCCTTTATCAAAATAAGATAGTTAAAGGCTTTTGTATGGATGTTTCGGCAGTGGAAATTTAAAAGTTTTTGAATCTTGCTGTATCGAAAGGTTGTGCTCTTCATAACTGCTATGAACACCACATAAATGTGATACGAGTGGAACTATTTAGATGTCTATTAAGATATCGCTGGTTATGTGATATTTTATGTTTATCAATATGAACGTTTTAAAATGTTATTCCGTTATTTACGATATTTTGCAAGAAAATAGATTTTAAAATTCAATAAGTGTAATTACCTAAAATTTTTAGGGTTTTCATTTTGATTTCTTATAATAAATTTTATTGAATTACCTTTTAGCTCTTTGATGTTAAATTTCGTAGGAGTAGGTATTTTTACCAATTTCTAGTGTAAAAAAGAAAGCCTAAGTTATTTCATTTGAGATACAATAAACAGTATAGCTTGCGCTTTCATATTTCTTAGTTAGTATATTTGTTAGTAGGTGATTAGATTTTCAAATCGACACATAAGTATTTCGCAATCCACCTAACGACCAGACACTATGTACAGATGAATACATCTTCCTTTTACTACATAGTCGATGCAACAGGTTTTTTCCTCCACATGACTATGATACGTCATCTCAGTAATCACTCCCTTCTTGATCCATTTCTTTTATCATAGGTCTACCTCTACCGGTGTACCACACTCATAACTAACGTTCACCTTGTAACATGCGATTCATCCCTCCTCATACCTGCCCATACCACGCAACCCTTTTACTCCTTACTTTCTCTACCACTGGGGCTACTCTCATAATTTCTCTAATATACTCATTTCACGAACAGAGAAATACAATTAAAAAGAGAGAAATAATAAATCTTATTACCAAGCTGATATTAGTGAAACAGTACTTCGTGTGTTTCATATGTCGTGATTTATCACCCTACCTAAATATCTTTGGAAAGAACCTTTGACTTTTAAATGACTGGATCTGTTAAGCGCACTTACCCACTTTCAAATAAAAACGAACTATTTCTACACTAGCTTATGTACTCGTTGTATATGTGTTTTTTTTTTGTGTAAATATGCGTTTAATAATTGATTAGTATTACCAAGTGCAACAGCGGATATTTGCTTAGTCCGTTTCTCTATAATCAAAGGAAAGAACCAACCATTTATACCGCCCACTCGTACATTTCACTCGGGTGATACATTAATAAGATCGAATGGTACGGGATTTTTGTGAGTACAAAAGAATGGACCGGTCACGCACACCTTGCGAATCAAAATGTAATTCTTGTTACAACTGTACTTATTTATAAAATAAGCGTAATGTAATAACTAATGTAGTTAAAATAAATAACATAATCGTCGTAACTGGAGGTCTCTATTTACCTGTGGACCTGACACATTTTTGTGTATGTTAATCCAACGTCTTTACGGTGAAGGCAAAGATCGTGATGCAATCTGCACATTATATGGTAATAGAACTAGATAAGGCAGACCTAGTTACCCTAATTTGTGTAACTTCCGAGCTCCATGAAACATATACTAGGTGACTATATCAACTATAGTTGTCTCTGTAATATGGCTCTTTATTTATATCTTAGCAATATGCAGCTTCATCTCTTAATGTATGGAATATTAACTTAATTTATCAACAATCGGTAGCATATAAAAGCTACACTATAACAGTTTCACTTTTTGATGAACACCTAATGTTGTTAATGGCCGCCTCTACCTTTTCTCTGCGCTGTTTGCTTTTATTAACTAGGTTTTCGAACGCCGATAATTGCAAATTTACCAGCAAAATACACCGTTCATTTTGGCTTGTCTCTCGTGATGTTACCTAAAGTGCATTTTATATAATACTTTGGTTTTTAACGTGGTTTTTAAAGTGTATTTTCATAGATTTTAATGTGTAAAGGACTAACCATGAAGTACTCACTCTTATTAAAAACTTTGTTACCATTATTAAAGTAATGAAGATTAAAAAGTGTTCTAAATATTCCTTTAATGACAATAATTCTCTTCAAAAATATCTTCTTTGAAAAATTACCATTGTTATTGTAAGGTTTGTATGTCTCAATATAATTCACATAAATAATCCTCTAACCGGTCAACAAATTTAACTTCTGGGAAGAAAACTTAAGTGAAATAAATCGCTTCTTTAGTGTCATCATTGAAGCGAATTCTCCACTCCCAAACATTTTTCATATGATGTAAAATGCTAATTTTAATGGCTGGTAATAAATACAGCATCGTGCATGCTACAGTCCGGCCCATGCTGGGAACGCGACATTCGGATGCTTCTTAACATCACGGAGTTTTATTTATTTAGAGACTGATACAATTTTTTTAAATTCTTTGCAAAAAGAATCATCAGAGTATAATTAATTTCGCTGCTTATTTGGTTTATAAGATGTCACATAGACTGTGTGACTAAACGTACTGAAATGTCTTAAAAATCACCTTCTTTTGTTTAATTTTTGATTAAATCTTGAACAGTACAAAACATTAGCAAATCTACTGAATTATTCCGCGTATTCTTCAGAAATTTTATTGACATTTCAAAACATTTCATTCAAAAGCTGTATTAAATTTGATTTCAATCGAACACCTTACGAATCAAAATTCCACGAATATTGTTTCACTATACCCCGTTATGTTGAACCTGACCCTCATACCAATGTATCGTTTCTTTATTTGCAATATAACAAGACGTATTTCCATTGCTGGTTGTCTTCGTTGTATACGTAACCAGCTTTAGGATACCGCGCAATGGTTGTGATGGAGAGCGTTAGTGACTCAAGGTGTTTGTAGGTAGAATTCTCGCTAAGTAAGCCTTCTTCCGACGTTGATTGTGTTTGCTCGGAGTCCACTGTAGCACTTGATTTTGTGCACGTTTTCGTTCTTTCTCTGTTTTATTATTTGGCCTTTGTCAGAGTAATAACAACGACACCTAATTTTGTATTAACGTACCGGCAAATTTCTCATTTTCATGTTTTTCGCTCACTCTTTGAATTCTTTTGTAAATTTTTTTTTAAATTATTTTTGTCAGTTTCTTGTTACCAGATTTTTGTCTCCAAGTAAGAAACAAGTTTGGAATTTCGGTTATGATATTTCTATGTGACCACAGACGTATAACTTATGTGTTTTTTACGCTTACTTGTACAAGAATATTCAATTATTAATATCTCAAATAATCGAAAGTAAAATATTTATTTACCTTTGCTATTGATGCTTACAATCGTTTCATTTCACTACCTAACAAAGAACAGCAATTTGTCTAACAGTGCTTTACTTGATTTATCCTTTTAGAGCAAAACCAATCCGTACAATACTAGTAGGAGATTTTAAGAAATCCTCAACGAGACGGAATCCTGCAAATCTTCCTCTCAAGTCTTGTCAATCGTCTCCAGATGAAAAGACCTCTGATACTTCTACATGCAACCCTTTTTACTTCTTGTACGAGTGAATGCAGAGGGGAGGTGAAGGTCTTTCTTTGTTGGTTAACTTGGAGAATCCTACTACGTCGGAAGGCAATACAGGCCATGAATCAATCTATATTGGTATTTCCCTAGTAATAGAATGCATTGCTGGGATTGTATAGATCCACTCCATCGCTTGTTATTTGTAAGGTTCGTTGGATGAGGCGTAATAAGATCCTGTTGGAATTTAAAATTGAAATCTTTTATATCGACTTGCTTTAAGAAATTGTACACCGAGTTGTAGATTTTGTTACAAAATGTTCTTCTTTATTGTTGATTCTTAGATCTTATTTGAAATTTGTATGGTTTATTTAATAGTTTTTGACTTTTACTTTGCCTGTGTTTTTGAATTTAAATGATTCTAGTATTATTTCCAATCTCAAATTGTCAGAATAAAAAAAAATACAATGAGCGCACACTTTTGATCAAACTATAGCACAACTGTTTAGTCGCGCTTTAAGTCCTATGAGCTTATATGGAGGTGCACACTACTGGATTTTTAGTTGTGCAACTAAACAGTTGAATTGGCTGCGAAACAATCGACAGTCGCACAACAGTTGTGCGCGTTTATTGTTAAAAAATCACTGATAGCGAAATATTCTGTCTGTAAGGTTAATATGACTGTGAAGAATCATTTCTGATGTGGAAGAAATTCTCAATAAAATGAATCTTTATTTTTCCCTATTCTATAGTCAAACGAAAAACAGTGTCGACTCGTTCATCAGGCAGCGCATGTCGGACCCAAATTCAATTTGAAGCCCCAGCGCTACGGCGTACTTAGTCTACTTAAGGCATCTACACACTATGCGACTAACACACGACTAAAATTGAGAATCGACTGAAGTGTGGTTAGCAGATAAAAATAAATTCCAGGAAGAAAATACGACCGGAAGTGTGTTATAGTCTCTTGTACAATCTGCTCTCTAGTCGGTTTTAATTCGCTTAATTTTGACGTATCCATTATAAATAACTTGAATTAGATTAAGAAAAGTATGTATATGGTTTGCAAAAGGTCAAGATTGAATTTAAAAATGCCAGATTTTTTTTAAAGGGTTTGAATTTCAGTTTCCGTGCGATAGTGTGCACGCACTCTTAGTTAACTTTTTGACGTTGTGCTATGCGGCGCTCTGCAAATTGTGCTTGCTTTAAAAGTCGGTCAGCTTTTTCATAAAGGACGTCGCGAGTTTGTTTGTTCCAACTAAATTGCTTGTGTTGTTTTTAGAGGTATTTTATTTTTTAATCATAGACGGCTAGTTTTGCCAGCGCTTAATGTGTTTTAGTTAAATATGTTACCTAACTCAGTTATTTACACAAACAAATAATGCAAAAAGCTTGTTCAATTGTTTTAAAGTAACTGAATCAGTATTAAATTAATTTACGTACTCTTATGGAGGAAGCAAGAACAATATAAAAGTATCAGCGAATCATGTCTCCACTTGGTCAATTGTCATTTCATAATATTAAAAAGAATGGATTTAAAAATAATAAAAAACGCAAATAAAATCTCCGAATTGTTTTGTTATTTACTACTCAAAGTATGTCATAATAATTATGCTTTGTTTATAAAGATAAATTTATATTTTGTTTTGTCTGATAAATTGGAGTATTGTCCTTTTAGCCGGAGGCCGGTGGCTCGTTAAGGTATGGAATTGTAAAATAAATGAACCGTATAAATGCAATTATTGCTGCGTCGCAGATACATGACCACGCTTCACTAACTTTTAATCACACAACAGATACAAGAGCTTTATTGTAATACATATTTTATGTAACTCACATATGTTCATTGAACTAAAATTGTAAATATATTAATGTATTGATTAATATAACCGAGATCTTTTCTGTGTATAAAATAATTTAGTAATAGCTGTTGCTTGCACTTCGTCCTTGTGATATTAAAAAAAGTATAGCCCATATTACTCACAGATAAATAACTTTTCTAACGGTGAAAGACTTTTCAAAATCGGCCCAGTAGTTTTTGAGTTATTTCAATACATACAAAAATACAAATATTTCATCATTATAATATTAATATAGATTAGTATCTATAGATATAGCTATACTAATATAAAAACCTTTTTAAGGTCTTTTCTAAAGTTAGAGATCAAAATTAGACGGCATATGTACTCTTGCTGGAGTTCTCATCAGACGTCATATCCACTCACACCCATTCCTAATCTTCGATACATGGTACATCGTATATCGGAATGTTGGTTGAAACCTTTCAAAGCTCCATGTAGAGACGCTGATTGACGTAATTGTCCCACCGGAAGCTATCGTCCCGAATCAAAGTCGTGCGCCGCTACTTCCGGTACGGAAAATCATTAGCCCGTGAAACCCTCGAAGCCTCCGAACCTACCTGCCTCGGGCTGTTTGAGTACCCTTTGAGTATCACCTTGAATAAGGTGTTGCTATGTTTGTTTCAACATATAAGTTGTTATGTACTAAAAATATTTCGATACTAAATCTTTTGTGGATTTAAATTCACTTTTAATTTTTTTACCTTACAGGACTCAAGTTTCGAAAACATAAGGTTACATTTCTCACTTTTGATAATATTATAAATGCGAAAGTTTAGACCAGCCTAACGGATCCCACTGAAATTTGGTATAAATGTAGATCATATTCTGGAAGAAAACATAGACTATTAAGTTTTTAATTTAATATGTTTAAAGGTATCAGGGAGTTGGAGCTCCATTTCACTTGGTATCTGGCAAATTTATTTAACAGATACCTTTATAGTTGTCTGTAATTCATCAATATGTAGTTATGTTGGCTAAGTAATTTTAACAAAGGTTTGTACTTCAATATTTCCGTTACTAATAAAGTATCTCGATGAATTAGTCACAGCTAAAAGTATTCAGTATAAAATCTCGTGCGATTTAAACGTCGTATAAACCTTTGAGTGCTCAATAACATTTCAAAGTTGGAACGTTTAAATAAACCGCTCGGGGGAAAGAATGCGACGTTCACAAAGAACCCTCTCGCTATAAAAATATGTATTTCTTCGATACTTAAACGTTACAGTAACTTTGTATTTTATACCACTATTTTATAGCGCGAGTTATCTAGCTCGATGAGAAGCTTTCAGTTCTATCGGGATGTATGTAAAAAGAATCAATACAACACGAGCAATATGGCCGGTTTCCTAGCTACTTTTAAACATTCGCTTGTGTTGTTGGTTCAATAATTTCATAAAATGTGTTTCCGAACTAAGTAATTATTAATTTAGTTTTACTCCGAAACGTCCTTCAAGAAGCGAGCACACTTTAGGCTACATGTTTTTAGGCTATTAGATTTAAATAACCTGCATGTGGGAAAGGGACCATAAACTACAAGCTACCATTAAGAACCAAGTTTATTATGGTAATGGTAATTTTGACATTTGCAATTGAGAATTTGACATATGTAAACAATAAAATTAAGTTGTTATTTCAAGCGGATGAAGCCACACGGGAACTAGTAGTCCAATAAAGGTCTTGTTAAAGTCTTGTAAAAAGATGTTAATATGTTTTTTAATTAGTTTAATTGAATCCATCGGGTCGGATTTAAGTAAATATCGTTTTCAGTATATGTGTCAGTATGTAGAAATGCAATTTGCTAGGGCAGTTAGGTTACTGCACTTTTATTAAACGTTCAGCTTTTATTGAAGGATTAGGGTGAGCGCACAATAGAGTGTATCGTTTGTTTGTCGATTTAATTGATGTTTGTTCGAAAAAGAATACAAATAGACGATCCAAATCTATGTTGTGAAGGATGTACGTGATGTGAATTTAGAAAATTATGATTTTTTTTTCTCTTATGTATAGCAGTGGTTTCTTGTTATTGACACAAACTTAATGCCATCCTGTTTATTTCATTTAAAAATAGATCACAAGTTGATGTACTACTAGTTATTAGCAAAAGTAATGTACCGCTGTAGTGTGTTACTATCCTATTACGACGTGGCTAAAATTACTTTGATATTGCTGTTATAAAACATACTGCGAGAAACAAGTTCACTTTCTATTCAAATACTTTCCGTTCCAGTAAATATTCAATGTTTTCGACGAATATTTGCAAAGACATTCGGATACAGCATCGATATTAAAACTGAATGGATCTTTGTTTTGCTAAAATGCTATTTTATTTAAGTAAAATTACTCCATAAATTGTTGTACCCTTGTTTGGGGTTACTTTCTAGCTTTAGCCCGTGACTTCGACCGCTTAGAATTAGAAAAAACAAAACAAATAACATGTGTGTTCCTCCAGACTACATCTCTACCAAATTTTATCGAAATCCGTTCAGACTTTTATGCTACAACCTCTAACAAACATTCATATATTCGCATTTATATGAGCAAGAAGAAAGATGACTTCTAACGTTAAAAAAAGCTAAAACCATTCTAAGTGAATTCAAATTACTTATCATAGACTATTGTATTTATAGTCTTACAAACCTATTTGGCCTGGTATGATTGTCGCGGAGATTTTTACACAAGACAAGGTTCGTGTGGCTTGTGATTTTACAGTAGAGGGCGCTTATTAATTACTTTAGTTCGACTTTAACCAATTGAAAATTGGTGTTGCAGATGTCCATGGGCGTCGTTGATTACCTCGGTATACCCGCAGCTCGTTTGCCCCTTTTACTATAAAAAAAACTTTTATCCACTGTGCTACATGATTAGCAGTATTTAGTTTTAATTACATAAAATAATAATCGTGGTTGTTTCTATATACTGAGTTCAGTTCAGTAGAGAATTGCGTAAATAATTGTTCTCTGTAGAAACAATCAAGGCAATAGAAGTTTTGTATTAAAAATAGCCTCATCGGTGAAATTAATCTGACTGTTATCCGCGCAATCGTATCGGCCTATTATTGTCAGGCTTACGCGTTTTCAAATCCTAAATAGGGCTGCCAAAACATCGATATGTCGATGAATTTTGTTCTTTATAAGATTCGTCAGTTACTTCGAAAAAATAGGGGTGCTATTAAAATGTCTGCGTATTCGAAGAAATACTTTTTTAGAGACAAAATGAGCTTATTCGTAAGAACGAATTCGTTCGAAATAAGAAAATTCAAGTAATATTCAAAAATCACTTTTATTCTTGCTGTTGCAACTTGCCAAATTAATCATTTATCAAAGGTGTTTTTATTTATTCCATTATATTTGATACTAGCTGTTGCTCGCGTCTTCGCCTGCGTGAATTTAAAAAATAATAAAATGTACCCTATATTACTCACAGATAAATTACCTTTCGAACGGTGAAAGAATTTTTAAAATCGGCCCAGTAGTGTTTGAGTAATTTCAATACATGCAAAAAATACAAATGTTTCCTCTTTATAATATTAATGTAGATTGATCAGTTCAACCCTGTGTACTCATTTCGATCGTTAGAATAAAGCTCAACGCAACATTGGATGCACTTTCATTAACATCACTATAAGCTCTCATACGCTTTTATTGTTTTACTATACAATATAGGAGTATATTGCACAGTGCGGTTAAGTGCTTTTAAATTAAATTAAAATGGAATCAATTTTCTATCAATAAGGTTACGTAACTGTTTGACTGTTTTTTTTTAATTAATCACATTTTAAAAACGTGTTTTAAAAATTTGCTACCTGATGCGTTGGCGCAGCGACCCAAAGTGGGTCTTGGCGTCCAACATGAGAGAGCGCCAGCGTCGTCGCCTGCCAGTCGATCTAACTAGCGCAGGTCCAGCTCTTCGCAACAGGTTATTTTAAAAACTTGCTAGGATTGTTTTAATTGTGCGATTTTAAATCATGTGCTTAAACAATAATTAATTTGGAAGGGGAAATTAGATTGTTTGAAAAACTTTTTGACATGTGAAATTTTTTGTGTTTTTTCTTACAGTTTTCAGATTACAATGTTATAAATTATTCTTGGTAATGTATTTAATTGTATATTCGAATATCTAAATAAAAAAATTGTTATATCATGTGGTACGTAAACGTACGTGATTGACGTATGAAATTTTTTCATAATATTATTTCTTCCTTCTCATTATTTAGCTGAAGGCAATGTTTGTGTAATATTAGAATACAGTTATTGGATATATTATTCATATTTGTTTAATAGAACCATTATTAGCATATTGAAATGTCGATGGCTGATATTCCATAGCTGTGCGATCTTCGCGGAACTTTCTGCCCCGCACATCCGCGTTGTGGAACGCTCTGTCCTCGGCGGTATTTCAAAACCAGTACGACTTAGGATTCCTCAAGAAGCGAGCCTACAATTTCCTTAAAGGCAACGCATCTGTAGTTACTCTGGTGTTGCTGTCCATGGGCGTCGTTGACCACCTGTGTGTTCCCGCCGCTCGTTTACCCCCTTCTCGTATAAAAAAAAGAAATATGACCAAAAAACGAGCTATGTAGGCCTACAAACATAACCGATTTTTTTATCTTGAGAATTGATCAGATCTAGTGTTTCTTAAATTGTAAGCGTGCGTTTTCACTGTCGACTTATAAAACAGTATTTTAAACTCACTTAAAAACTTTCTATTTATTGTAACTTAAAACACCTGAGGTACCTATTTTATTTTTATGGTTTAATTTCACAATTATTTTACGATTTACTTTTATGAATCTTATATTTTTACCATCGATTTATTACGGTTTTTCGTCTACTGTCATAAAATATAAAATACAAATGAGAGTTTTATCATATTTTTTTTAGTAAAAAGTGTCTTGAAGTCCATGTTTAAAAAACAGTAATGATTTAAATAAATTCAGAAATAGTCTGAAGGCTTTTTTTAAATTATGAAACTTTTCATTTATTTCATAAAATTATTTGAGTAGAAACAAATTACCCCTTGAAAAGGCTTATTGTACACAAAAAACTTTGCAAAGGAATTCGTTCACCGCAAGCTCGCAGCTTCAGTGAAAAATCCGAGGCGTCTCTAAGGATGCCTTGGAGAGAAACCCGCTAAATTATTTGAAGTTACAAAGTAAATAATAAAGAATTTTTGCCATTCAAAATTCAAATTTTACCACTTTATGCCTGGCCCCCGCTCCACCTCTCGTAATGTCTACTTAGGTATTCTGAAGAAAGTATGAATTATGTGAAAGACGATAGGTTTAAAAAGGGAATGAAAGAGTAGTAAGAGTAGTATATTCTGTGCTACATGCATTTTTCATATTCGTCTTTTCCACCCTCATATCCACGTTTCCTTTCCATACTTTTCTTATAAGAAAATGGGAAGGAAAAAGTTGGGCCTCCTTCACTACACTCATCAGACGAAACACGTGATTGCTCCCACTTCAGGCCTGTCTTCTGTGTGCTTCATCGGGCGAGGCGACCCATTCGTGTAAAGATGTTAAAGCGGGCTCTACCACTGTTATGGTGGTTTAAATAGAAAATTAACAAGCTAAATTTTGTGAACATTTTAACCGACTTTGGGGTTATAAAGACTAAGGAATAAGGTTATTTTACATACATTTTTCTTTAATTGAATAGAATCTCAGTCCGCTATTACGCTTCGGGCGTCGTATGAAAATAATTGAATTCTCTAAATTCACAAGCGCTTCATTTAAAATCTCGATAACTCAGAAGATATCGCTCGAGGCAGATTGGCAATTACAAAAAAATTGCCTCAAAAATGTCTCCGAACCCCGGGTGGGTTATTAGGCGAGTTCAGATGCGTGCTCGTACAGACTTTGTAGTCACGTTCTAGTAATAAACCTTGGAATAAATTAGTTTACGTTATTTTGAGCGTGAAATAATTCTTATGTGTACTAACATTGTACATTTATAAAGATCGTAAATCAAAATTGGAGACGCCAATATGACTTATTAATAATACTTTCCTATAAGAAAGTCTAATCTACTTTCGTCTAAAAAGATCAAATTAGTATATTGTGAATAAGATGAAATTCTAATTCGAATTAGCTTCTTTTAAAGTAATAATAAATCTAAATTAGAATGGAATCTTTTTATAGCTTTTAGACTTTAAATATGACCTCGTCATTGTTGAACAATCCTGTTTACTTTAAAGTAAAGAAACATTATTGTTACATTAAAGTCGCTTCCCACTGTCTGTCTGTCCCTATGGTTACTTACATCTTTAAAATTATTCAACGGATTTTTATATAGTTTTCTTCAATAGACAGACCGATTCATGAGGAAGGTTTACATGTATAATATTGTATATCTAATGTAATATCCATTTGGACCTGTGCGAAGCCGGAGCGGGTCGCTAGTCTGAATAAACGATTGATTTATAGTCGCTCAGTGTGAACACAACTCAGACTAAGGAATTCGTCTCGCGTAAAGTTGGTCCTGCGAAAGTTTAAATGGACATTACACAATTTCGTCGTGTAAGTTGTAAATTGTGTTTTTGTGTAATAAGATGACTTCTTAAGTTAATACAAACTTTAATTGCTCTCTCCGCGTTGAATATTATGCAAATTAATTTACTTTTTTTGACTTATAATCTTGTTTACTGACAAACTTAGATTGAGATTCGACCTTAAGACGTTTTAATTATGTTTTCTTAAGTTCTTTGCGATTAAGAATTCTCTTTGTGAGATTGTTAAATGCTGGAATATATTTCTGTATTTATATAAGAAAAGATTCATCATTTTTTTTAACATAAGTAAACCAGCGCTTGACCATTACTCCACCTAACCTAAGTGAAGACGCGGCCGAAGGATAAACCGCGCTAGCTATAATCATCATCTCCCCTGCCTTATCCTACTCCCGTAGGGTCGGCGCACCGGGTTTCCGTCCTCCAAATAACTCTATCATCCGTCATCTCAGTCATCACTCCCTACTTGATCATGTCACCTTTCACGCAATCCATCTATCTCTTTCTAAGTCTACCTCTACCGTTATACCCCTCTACATTTATAATAAAGGTAAAAAGAAAAGATTATTAAATGGTATTTATTTTTAGTCCATTCCAAATTGAATATGATACTAGATTCTCGCATAGTTGGAATTCGAACCCAAGACCTTATTATCGATATTCCGTTAACCATTAGACTATTGGTGTTTAAAGTTTTATTATAGTTGAAAAGTAACCAATCATCTGGTTTGAAACTGAATATTTCAAATTGAATTTCAGCAAAGAAAAAATTGTTATCGCAATTTTTATATAGAAAATTTTCTCACTACGAAAAAAAAAACATTTATAAAAACTAAAAAGGTTCGCAATAAGCTATTAAATTGTAATGGAAAAGTAAATCGTTGATTTCTGTTTAAATAAAAAAATACAGTTTTCAAGGAATTACTTACTGAGTAAGAGTTTCTTTGAAGATGTTTTTCTCGAATTTACTTGTAATTTTTTTCTTTATTTAATGTGTACTAAGAAATAACGTGTGTTTAGTTTAGTTATAATTTAATTAACACATGAATAAATATGTTCATTTCATTATGGTACATAATACATTTGTTCTGTCCTACCCCATTAATATTAATTAGTTTGGTTAAAAACATATTTTTTTAAAAAACCACGATTTACCAAAAATCCGCGTCCAATGTAATTAATTAAACTAACTATTATGTATTCCAAACACTGTTTAAGTTTTTTATAGTAAAAGTAAATAGTATTGATTTCAAAGAATGTTTAACACGTGTTTCTGTAATTTCTTTATGATATTTCTCACGCAAAACATCGGCATAAAAGGGCAAAATATAATTCGAGAATTTCAAAACATACTGTGTGTTATTTTCCGACTGACAATTTGCCCTGTACTCACGTATCCTTGCCTTTTGTTTCAGGTACGGTGTTTTGCTTTTACCACTGCATATTTTATAAGTTAAATGCGATGTTCGCTGTAAGGGTGAGTAAAATTATGTGTTTGTAAAATTTAACGGGAAAAATTGCGATGAAAAAATGTAGATAACATCGAGTAATAATCATGTATCAAAAAGGTTTGGAATGTGTATTTTTTTTCATGTCTTGTGTCTATAATTTTCGTGAAAATATATGGGATAAAATATGTCCTTCTGAGGTAGTTAATTAAAAATTCAATCTGTTTTACTTGGAAATATTTTATCATCGTTTACACTAAACACACTAATTGATGCATGAACTTCGTCTCGTAATAGCATTTTATGTTGGCCACACTATGCTCTCAATCCATTCTATATATCTTGAAACTCTAGTATACACCCCTGGTGCCATTCTCCGCCCACAGTCTCTACCAAAAGACGTTACGCCAACCACAGTATGCAATGGAAAAGTCTTAATACAATCTACCCTATCTATCATAACCTGCAAGGGACCACCAGAATCACCCTGACATGTGTCTCTTCCACCGTTCTCATAATCACCTGCACAAAGTTGTTCTTCTGTTATCCCTCGAGCTAATATCTTTCTTCTAATCAAATATCTCATAGATTTATTACACACTGTATTGTTTATTATATCTACATCAACTTTCATTAGAGTCTGACTGCCAGTCGCTACACCAGATATAGTCGTGCCAAATCCAATGGCTGTTAGATTTGCTGTAGGAATATGATCTTCTAAATGTAAACAAGCAATTCTTATATCACGATTAAGTTTAAAAGCCGGTTTACTCCTCATTAATGCAATATCATGATACTTCGACGGTGGCTTGTATTTCGGATGTGGAACAATTTCTCCAATTCGTCTTTCTTGAGCCAACTCATCTACTTCATCAAATTCAAATGTCGCTGTACCTATTCTTAATACACTTGGTGTCCCGTAAATTGGGTCTTCGATGCAATGAGCTGCTGTTAGTATCCAATCTTCACTTATTAAGCTGCCACCACACTTCCAAGATGGCTGGTCTTCGTCATTCTTTGCAAAGCCTATTAGTACCATATGAGGGTACAATAGCAAATCTATTGGTACTCTGACCCTTGATGTTGGGAATAACACATTGTGACATTCTAGCATCGTCTGCCCGTAATCTTTGCACGCTTTAAATGATTTCTCACCTACACTTGTTACTTGTTTTAATATCATTAAAATTATTATTAAAAATGTTCTTGGAAACATTTTTATTCTTAATACAAACGTCCACTCTCTCTCACGTCTACTTTATCAATGATTAGTTTTGGTTAGTTAATAGCATTTCTTAATGCTCGTTAACGTAATCATGGTGTTTCGAATTTACATACATTCCTCGTGATGTTTGTCCCATGGCGATATTCTATTGTTTGTTTATTTGCGCTATTTTTTCTAAGATTATTGTAATTTATTCCGCGTTCTAAGCAAGATAATGGTGTAATGTGAATTTTTCTCTTTTCTTCAATCACTTACATCCGCATTTGTATTGCGTTTTCATTGTATAAACTTGTTTGTGTAACTAGTTGGATATAACAATATTTATGTCTGAAATAAGTTGTACTTTGAACCATTAAAATGGTTAATTACAATTTTAAACTCCAACGGAATTGGTAATAAACATTTTTACAAACCATTAACTGTGTGTACAGCGAAGTAAAATATTTCGTGAAAGGAACATATTTTTACAAAAATGTTGCAAGAATATAAAATTATTTTTTTCGCATCGAGACCATCGGCCATATTCTGAAATGACTTTTTATGTAACTGCGTTTTATATGAAGGCCACTCTTAAAATCTAGATTCTTTTAAAATTTTGAAGACTATGTTAGGTGTTTGAAGTTCGTTTCAGGAATTGGCCGACAATGTTTTTTTAATTATTTGATTTTAAGATTAAATTATATTAATAGTAATAAAAATATCTTCTTTACTTTTAAAGTATAAAATGAAGAAGTTAAAGAACATTTTAAGTCCAATAAATAAGTCGTATAAGTAGCACTGACAGATGTTACAGCCGTTTAAAAAGATTATTATGCCCTTATCCTAGTGTTATCATTTTATTTATATTAAAGAAACAATATGTTAAGAGACCTTGATCCGTTTGTATTTGAATTTAATATCGAGTACTAAGTAATGTTACCGAATTTCCTACTTAAAATATTTCACTAGCTGTTGTTCGCGACAACGCCCGCGTGAAATTAATGAAATAGTAAAAAGTAATCTATGTTACTCAGAGATACATAACATAGCATTTTAATAGTGAAAGAATTTTTGAAATCGGTCTAGTAGTTGTTGAGTTATTTTAATACATACAAAAATACTAAAATACAAATCTTTTCTCTTTATAATATTTGTAAGATAAGTAATTATAAACTCTACTACATTTTTTGAATTTAGTAAAATATTAATATCGATAACTATGTAACAAACTAAACTTGAGATATTTTCGTGTATTGTAAAATCGCAATAACTATTTATGAAAATGTGAAAATTCGTGTAATAAATTCATCGCTTTGCAACTGCTCGCATTGTAGCCAATTCAAAGATCAAAATCGTTGCCCAAAGTCTCGTCTAGACGAAGTCAAAGAAATAAAGGGTTATATGAAATTATTAAACCTTCAGACCTAAGTATTACTCCTCAAAGATTTCATTTATTTTTTGACAAAAATATAGCGTAAGCCTACATCAAACGAAATTCGATAGCCGAAAAAGTTTTAACGTTTCAACAACAATAAATCTGAACTGCCAAAGAGAAAATTTAATTTGTTGCGAACTTACACTTTCTGGAATCCAATACTACGCTTGGCAGCTTCCATGTTATTTAGGAAACATGCGTAATTAATGATTTTATATCGAAAACATTCTAAACTTAATGACCTAATTTCGGTAGGAATTAGCCACGGACAGAATATTTTAATGTTATAAATGTGAACGTTTAAACGAGAATATTATTATCGTTATTTGGTATTTTATTTATCGAAATAAATACATTAAATAAGGAAGAGAAGCACACAAGCCGATCCTACTAGGAACAAGGGAAAGTTGATGATATTTAATTTACCTACAGCTCACTAATATTATAAATGAGAAAGTTTAGATGGATGGATTGTTAGAGTTTGTAGCTAAACGGCTGAACTGATTTAGATGAAATTTGGCATAAATGTGGGGGACATTCGGAAAGAACACATATTGCATGTTACAATAATGCATCCACCAACGTGCATAAAGAAGCGAGCATACCATTTCCTCAAACGTATCTGTAATTCCTCTGGTATTGCAGATGTCGTTGTTCAACACGGTGATAACCGGTTTGCTCCTCTTATATCAAAATCTGCGGCTAAATATAAGAATTCAAAATGCCCAGTATCACATTTCTTACAGAACTTTCGATTCTGTTTGTTTGCTGAACTCATTGAAAGACATTACTTTAGGAAAACAAAAACGCAAGCGAAAAATAGCTCTTGTTTGTATTTCAACACTTGTATCGAAAGTATTTTTGTGGCACAAATGGCATTTCGATAAACTAATCCACATGTAGAATATCAAACATTGACTCTGCTCTCCCTACGAATGTTTAGCGATCTCAACTAGGTCAAGTATAGAATCCACTTTGTACTTCGATCTTTCCGACTCTATGTTTGGGGAATGTGCAAACGATGCGCCCCAAGAAGATAAACATAGCACTGTCTGCGACAACATAAACTAGCGACCACGCAGACTTTTAGTTTGATTTATTTTATACTAGGTTTCGTACCGAGATTTCATCCGTGTGGAATTAAAAAAAAAAAACTAAATAGCATTTGTGTTCTTCTATGTTCTACATCTATGCCAAATTTCATCGAGAGCCGTTCAATAGTTTAGGCTACAAACTGACAAACATCCATCTATCTATCAAAAGTTTCGTGTTTATAATATTAGATTATCAACAGCAAAACCTTTACTCCGAGATAATGTTACTTTTGAACTAATTAGTTACATTGAAGAATGCAATATTACTTAACTATAATTTCCTGCGTCACTTATGAGCCTATGTTGAGCCTGAAATAAAGTAATCAAGGAAAGAACACTAGATTAAAATAGAAAGAGATGGCAATAGATTGAAATCTGATTTCTGATTTCCTAATCTGATTGAAAGGAAATCCGAGTTAAGTAGATGTTTAAAAATCCTTATGAAGCTTGTTAAATAAAAAAAAAGAATAAAACCAAAGTTCAATGTTTATGTGGCCTATTGCTTCGTCGGATCGAATTTACATGATAATGTATACTACGACGACAATACAACTTTATGCGTCTGAATCAACACTATCCGATAGTCGAACGTCCGTTATTCCGAAACGAACCTTTTTTTCTATAATAAAACCGAATTCAATTGGCCATTTTGTATCCCATAGCAAGCTGGAATACACTTGCGTGTGTCGCTGCCTTTATGTACGAAATAAAGTTTGTTTTATTGATAGAAATGTTTTCGTCTTGACATTTTGAATGTAAATTGTATAAAGAAAACAATTTTTTTTTTTGTAATTTTTTCTAGGATTTCTGCAGCGACATCTCTATCGACCGTCATATCTGAATTCCCTTTACAACAGAATAGCTAACAGTATCTAGATGAAATTTAAAGAACAGAAGTGTAATACTTTCTACAATAACGCAAACTTGTATGTCGCCGGTAAATTGGTCAATCTCACCTCATCTAATCGGTCAAGCTAAAATCAGAGTAGGATAAATTAATAAAAGACAATGGCTCCGTCTTCGATTGTCGACGGAATCTAATTCCGAATGAGTCCAATTTAATTGGTTGATTGTTAACGGATAATTGGTTGCGGCGACAACCGCCTATTGTTGGCTACGTTTCGACGGAAACAAATTGTTCCGCTCCTCAGACTGACGTAACTAACGCCCTGATCACACTAAAACGAAAGATAACAAGAACAGAGGACAAGGATAAAGCGTACATAGATCAGTATAACTGGTTTCGATGCAATGCCGAAATAAATAAAAGAACGTTAAATTTCAGCGTCAAATATGGCCATTACGAAATTTTGCTTTTTTTCATTACTTTGTCGAAATTTTAAAATATAATGAAGTGATATTTTAATATAAGGGTAGTTAATTGTTTATTTGAGTACATGTTGTCTTAAAATACTTCCAAATATCAAGGTTTTTTGGAACTATGAATAGTTTCTAAGTCCGAGTCGTTTCTGAGTCCCTTGGTGTGTTACGATCTTTATCCTGGTTGACGCCTTAATAGAATTTCGAACCATTAATATCCAGATTTAATAATTCAAATCGATAATGACATCTTGTTGATTTAGTTTATGATACTTTCATGAAATATTAATACCTTTTTCCTTCATTATCATTTGAAGAATCTACAATATTAATACGTGAATTCCAACTTACATTTCTACTTAATTACATCATTAAATATGTAGATTATTAATAATTCTGTCTGTTGTTAAATATTTCTCCTCCATGTTTGTATATTTAAATATTCATGTTACCTATATTTTATTTATGTGTTGATTTATAAAAATTAATATGACATTTTTGTTTTGTTTTATTTAAGACTAGCTTTCGCCCGCTACTCCGTCCGCGTGGTATTGGAAAAAACGAAAGTAAATAGCTCATGTTTTCTTCTAGACTATATTCTACATCTATGCCAAATTTCATCGAAATCCGTTCAACCGTTTAGGTTACAAACTCTAAGAAACATCCATCCATCCATCTAAACTTTCACATTTATAATATCAGTAAGAAATCAGTAAGATAATAAAATATAGCCTATGTTACTCACAGATAAATTAGTGAAATAATTTTTAAAATCGGTCCAGTAGTTTTTGAGTTATTTCAGTACATACAAAAATACAAATCTTTCCTCTTTATAACAATAGTATAGATAGTTATTTTGGTACACGAATTATGTCAGTTAACAATAATAGGCGGGCTCTACTAATAATATATTTTGCATGAATGGTCTGGCTTGTTCAATGTAATGCCACGACCACACAAGACATGCGTGAAGTGGAAATAATTCTGCGTTTCGTCTGATGAGTGTGTGTGCTGCAGGCTTATGTCCATTTACTTTATCCACTCTTTTTTATTTTCTTTCTAAGCTTACTTTCCTTGTCAATGATTACGTCGCTGTTTCAGCGAATCCAGTTTGTCGCTTGCTTGTCTGCTTATAATATCAAATGTAATCCATCGACAAGATTCATAAGTTTAAAATGTATTTCAAACTTTAAATATTTAGCGATAGAAATCTGAAAAGCAGTATTCGACGTAAAGCACAATAGAATGCCAGAACAGCAAAGATAAAAATAAATGCAAATATTTTTACAAAAACCGCACAATAGTTGAGTCGCGTCTGCAAAGAGGGCGCAACTGGTACAATGTGAATAAATAGAACGTTTTGTAAACTTTTATTTTAATACTAGTTGTTGCCCGCGACTTTGATCACGCAATATTAAGATAAAAAAGTAGCCTATAATATGCCCGTCAGCTACTCTTCAGTGAAAGTCTGATCGAAATCGGTTCGGCCGTTTCGGAGATTACCAGGAACAAACGCAGCTTGCGGGCAGACAAAAATTTTACAAGCGATTTTAGTTATCTGTAACGCAAATACATTGTCTTCCAGAAATCTGGAATTATGCTTTTGTTTTGTAAAATTTTGATTTTACGATTAAAATCGGGCTGTATAATACAGGTATACATTTGACTAAAATTTTCTATTCCTGTCGTCATACGAGTATAATTAAAAATAAATCACCACTTACAATACGGAAGCATGTAACTAGTAAAGTGTGTGATGTCCTTTATTCTGTACTGCGATTCATCGTGTAAGGTATTATTTGAACGTGTGAATGTTAACAGATGTCAAATTACCTGGGACCGTGCAAGCTATGCTTTGAGTGCTCGTTCTCATTTGTCGTGTATTTCGATCGGATGTCGGCGCTATTTACAACTCGGAGGTCCGATCCGTTGTAAGATAGTTTTTTTTTTTGCACAGTGATGTACATGAGTTTGTAGGTGAGTGATTCCGATAAGATTTACATCTGGATTATGGAACCTAACAATCGATCGAATTTTCATATCGCTTTCGACAAAACGCCGGCGGAAAATTGTGTATAGCCACCATTAACTTGTCTTTAATCGGATTAACAGTGGTAGAGCCTGCTTTAACATCTCCACACGCATGGGCCAGCTCGCCCGGTGTAATACCACGACCACACAGAAAACAGGCGTGAAGTGGAAAGAATTCCGCGTTTCGACTGATGAGTGTGGTGCCGAAGGCCTAATTTTAGTCCCTTTCCCTTTCCACCCTTTTCTTAAGAGGAAAGGTTGGGAAGGAAAAGTGGATTTGATGGGGGAAGAGACACATAGGAAGGGGAAATGTTCTCTTTATGTGCGTAGGGAAGGCAACGCATCTGCAATAGCGGATGTTTATGGGCAGCGGTCGCTTTCCATTTCGGTGAATTCAGGAGGCCGCTTGCTCGTTTATCACCTTATATTATAAAAAAAATACGAAGTAAGACAAATGTGATCGAACTGTCTATCAACAAATTAATATACGACGTTCCGCACGCGACTGTCGTTTGTAAGAAAACAGAGGGTAGGTTTATCGCAAGTTACTTATTTGCGGAATTTCATTGCGAGTTGAGTGCTTTATAATGAATAGCTTGACTTCAGCAGTTCAGACTTCAGACTTCAACAGTCTATTGGTTTTCCACGAATCTATATTATTTTATTTAATAAAAGGTCATTTCTAAAAGTAGTTCGAAAATTTAATTTACTTATCGTGTATTTAATAGTTGGTCTATGTTTTAAAGTATTAGGAAGCGCCAATGGTTTGGGATACGGACTTTTGATTCAAAGATAGTGGTTTTTGGTGGTTCGTGATTCTTCTTTTCAAGCTGACCTGGAATAGTTACAAGAAACGTTAATAAATAACAAAAATCTATTAATATACTGTTCTAAATAATCTTTTCGTTATTTTAGTTACCATATTAGTTGCAATCAAAAATTTACAACGCTGCATACAAATGTTTCGTTTTATTGTAGGGGAGTACATCTGTTCGGTCACGGTAGATGGCGCGGTGCGTACCTAATGCCCTAATTCTGTTTGCTCTATAAATAGAAAGTTTTTACCACATGATGTGTTGACACATGAAGAGGATATATTAAAATACTAGCTGTCGCCCGTGAGTCCGTGTCGCGGAATTAAAAGAAACATGTAAGGTCTTGTGTTCTTCCTATTTAGGCTGTGAAGTCTAACAAAATCCATCTAAACTTTCGCATTTATAATATTAAAAAGATTGCTATGCTCTACCGATAAGATATTTCTTTGCTATAGTAAAATATTAGTGTTTACTTTGTCTAAGAAAGAGGGTTAATATTTTTTCACACTTTAAAAAGGTAACAAAAATATCTACGGAAAGGTTTTTAAAAGTAAGAATTAGCAATGACGTTGACCCAATGCCCTATTTGCAGCGTCCAAATAAAATATACGTATAAAGTAATTTCAATTTACCTTCACCTATTTATATAGAACTAGCTTTTGTCCGCGACTTTGTCCACGCAATATTAAGATAAAAAAGTAGCCTATAACATGCTCTTCTATGTCATTGCACTTCAGTGAAAGTCTTGTCGAAATCGGACCAGCCATTTCGGAGGTTATCCGGAATAATCGCGGCCTGCGGACAGACAGACAGACAAAAATATTTTAAATGCTATTTTCGTTATCAGCAACGCAAATACATCATCTTTCCGAAAGCTGGAACTTTTCTTTTGATATTACAAACAGACACTCCAATTTTATTATATATATATATATAGAAGATTTAATTAAGCTCTATGTATAATCGATGCAATTTCTATTAAGATAATAGTGAAGTTGGTTGTATTGGTCTGTGGTCTATTGGTCGTTTAAGTTTTTATTTACCCTCATAAATGGTTTTTATAGACTTCTCATTGCTTTCGAATAGATATTGCGGTTTGCAGACTTAAATGCTACGTATAACAGTGTATTTTACCTTTATTATCATTTTTAATGTATTATACGGGTCGTAAATATTTGGAAGGTGTTACAGAGTTACGCAAAATATGTTGTTTAGACTGAATATTTAATTAAATAAAGAATGTTTTTGAAACGCAAATAATCACGTTCTATATTTGAAAGTTATTGTTTTCTAGTATTTCTTTTAGTAACGCTTTTATTATATTAATATACTGCTACTATAGTCATTGAATACGTAGAAAAAGATTAAAAATCTCATATCTAATATTGTAAAAATGAAATATTTGTATTTTTGTATGTATTGCATTACATCTAAAACTACTTGGCCGATTTCGAAAATACTTTCACCATTAAAAAGTTACGTTACTAGTTAGTAGCATGCGCATATTTCATTTTATTTTTTAATTTCACGCGGGCGAAGTCGCGGGCAAAAGCTAATAATCAAATAATTTGGCAAATACGTAAAATAAGATAGACAACTGAGCTCTTAGTTACATTTATGAAACAATATAAATATAAAATAAGAATCTTGTAATAATCTTACTAATATAAATGCGAAAGTTTAGATGGATGGATGTTTGTTAGAGTTTGTAGCCTAAACGACTGAATGGATCTGCATTAATATAGAGGATATTCTGGAAGAACACATAGGCTACTCACTTTTGCTTTTTTTAATTTCAAGCAGACGGAGTCGCGGCCGAAAGCTATATCTTATAATTCTTACTCGAATATAAAAATAAAACATTTTCTATTTGAATTTTTTACGCTAAACAAGTTCCAAGTTATTCATGCATAAAAAGGGACAAAATATGTCTGCAGCGATACCAGGGCTGTAAATTCAAATGTAACCTAACTATAAAACAGAACGGCCGTGAAAATTCGGCGAACATCAAATCACACAACATAATGTAACTCCTGAGAAGTGGCAACCCTTATCCCGCAAGAGCCATATAAACGGCTAAAGTATTACGAAGATTTCTCCCACGGCTTTTTTCGTTTACGACGTTTCACGGCTTATGGCTGTAACGTTTCGCTCTTGTTTCGTAAACATTCTTCGTATCTCTCTCCATCAATTTATCTTTTAACTTTTACTAAATTCAATGAATTCGATTTGTTAGGTCGATTTTATTAATTATAATTGCTTGGCAATAGTTCGCTTTGCGAGCTGACTTCAATTGAAACAAAAGCCCTCATTTAATACCAAAATAAACCATGGGATTCACTAGTGTTTGCGGAAAAGCCGATAAACCCTTTCAATTGTTAGATTTATTTAACTAGCTTGAATGAGGCTAAAGCACAATGGAATGTGATAGAAGTCTCTATTGGCTTAATTTTAGTTTTATTTTACACAATAGATGGCGTTAGATGTTAAAAATTAACAAAAACTATTACGAAAATTAATAATTATTTAGAATTTCTACGTATTTAATTGCTGTTTTCTCTTACTCTATAGTTTATTTTGAGTTTAAAAAAAAAATACTTTTCATAAATTGTTACAGTTAATGGAAATAAAATTAATTCTGTGCAGCGAGTCGCCTTGTACAAATATCGGAAGCTAATACGATTCGCGTCAGAGATTTTTCTCCACCCACATCTGCTGTATGGGATTTAATATCTACAACAATACAATTTTAATGCGACGACCTCCCGCGCACATGTCGTAATGAAAACCAAACAATGGCGCAATAGAAGGCCACGGTTGGTTTAGGTTTTGCGTCAACAAGCGTTGGATGCGGTGCACTGATTAGAGAGGGATGTTGGGACTTTTTGTTGACCTTGCTTGAGGGGAGATTTGGGGCCCTCGTAATATATTGCATCGGTTAACGGCAGCCGAAACTGTACGCTTAGAATGCGAAGAGGCAGTGGTTCCCAAACTCATTACCTCATAGAGAAAAGAGTGAAACCTCTGAACGCCGTTAGATATTTTATCTAAAATAATCAAGTTCACTTGAAGTGTTGAATGTATAGGCATTTACTAAGCCAGGGTATACCTTCTTTAGACTAAAACCTAACTTCATAATAGTCAAACTAATTTGTTACTAAAAAGAATCTTTTTAAAAATCAACTGATTTCGATGCTTTGCTGTTACATTTCTTCAATTTGCAAACTTCTTGAATTTGTTGTCTGCTATCACTCATCCTCTCTGAGGCTTTCGGATCCATGGGGGTACACCAAAACCACTTTGGGAACCACAGTGTTAGGGTGAAAGTGCCCGCAATGGCCTGCGGCTGCAGAAATGTCATGTTTAAAATGGCAGGGGTTAGGTCTAAACCCGTTATCCCTTCCTTTTGAATAGTTACAGTTGCACATTCGTTCTTATTTATGGTCGGTTTCTCAGCTTCTTTTAATCATTCGTTAGTGTTTGGAACTACGTAACTTAAGTTTTACTCCGTTGAAGCTCAATTAAAACGCTAACGCTTAACACTAATGAAACAATAGGTGAAATCTATCTATCTATATATAATAAAATTGGAGTGTCTGTTATATCAAAAGAAATGTTCTAGATATCGGAAAGATGATGTATTTGCGTTGCTGATGCGTGTCTGTCTGTCCGCAAGCCGCATTTGTTCCGGGTAATCTCCGAAACGGCTGGACCAATTTCCACCGGACTATCACTCAAGGATAGCTGACATAGACGGGCATATTATAGGCTATTTTTTTATCTTAATATTGCATGGACGAAGTCGGGAGCAACAGCTAGTAATAAGATAAATGGAAACTTCAGCAACACAGCATTAGTTAAACTATGAATGTACAATCTCATTTTAATAACAGACGTTCTAAGAAACTACACTATGACTAGTAATAGTATGAAATTAAACATTTTAGGTTTACATTAACAAAACAACTAAATACAAGTATTAAGCTAAATCCTAACCGGTAAGAAATTCTCAACGGGTTACCTTAAATTGTCATCAACATTTACTTAGGTCCTCTATGTTTGTAAATACGCGTTACAACTTTCTGGTATAACAAATATCCGTTAGTGCAGGTATTAAATGACTCCTGTTGCATCGCATTTTACCGCGCATTTTGCAGTGCTTTCTACCGCGAAACATTTAAATGCGTAGAACCGTAGTTTATGCCTTCACGATTGAAAAATGCCATAGTAACTTTACAGACCAGCCTTAGATATATAGAGATTAAAACAATGTTTAGATGAAGAAAAATGTGCTAGAAGAATGCTTGTTGGTGATAGAAAGTTGGTCAATTTTTTGGAGTTTAATGTAAAGTTTGTAATGTGTTTAAATTCAAGAGAATTTTAATTTAAACACATTAACAATTAACAAATTAATTAGTTGCATCTATTACATACTATTATATACAACAATATATAACACCATACATGTCGCAGGGAATCGCATAGAGTGGAGAAACACCCTTCGAGAGAGTGTCAAGGAGAGTGGTCGCGACCCTCAGGAATAAGGTCCGGAGAGAGAGAGAGAGAGTTGCATCTATTTGCTATTTTAAATTTAATACAAGAAAGTAATTCAATAGCAGCAATATATTCTAGTGACTTAATCGCATTAATAAATTAAATAAAACGCTCTTCATTTCCAAGTCCAATAATCTCGGCACAACGTTTTGCGGAGATTTTCTCTTCAGATAATCTCTGATCGTTGGTTAGTCTTTTAAGATATTGAATTTAAAAAATAAACAAGAAGCAAAAGGAATCTCGGATTATCGACGTGGGTCCCCCGATACCGTCTTCGATAACTAGTTTAACCTCATATCGATACTGTATTCGAATATCATCGGAACTTTATTCTTTATATATCAGATACGACATACCAGCCAGTATTGAAGTTTTTTTTTTCGGGATAGTTTTTATTTGCAATACGGCTATAAACATGATTTTTTATTTCCAATGTCTTCGAATAGTTTTTGTTTGGGAGTGTAAGTTTTGTTACCTTTGTTTTATTTTCTCACGATATGAATTAGCTTTTTTGTATTTTATCTTATCTCTGTTCAAGATTAATAAATTATTAAGGTAACATTAATTATCTACAAGGAATGAGCAAGCAAATTAACTAAGATCCGCACAACAACCCGAGTAATGGATTCCCAAGAAATAATGCTTCATTCTATTAATTATCTATCCTTTTTACTTGGAATTAAATAGCCTTGATGTTTGAATAGAAACAAAAAATACTTTTTAGTAATCACACTAGATGGAGCTAGTTTATTTGAAATGTTATGCACTGGCTTATTAGTCTGTTTGGATTTCTTACAAGATTTTTCTTGTCATATAATTTACATTAAATACCATTGGGATTCTTAACTTTTACTTTGTATGTAATTTAGATTATTACCTTAATCTAAATACCAGTGTATTCGAGCAGAAACTATTTGATATCAACCGAGCGATGAAGTCAGTCGAAACCGATCTAATAAAATTCCTAAGACCAACCGCACGATTGCGAACCATAGTGTGTAATCTACCTAGAGGTAATAAGTTCCACAAAATTGGATACACCTCAAACAAATTTGAGAACAGAGTATTCATACACTGTGAAACGATCCATCTGTGTTTACAATACTCTGTCACTAACCCTCAGGCTCGGTTCATATTAATTGTGTCAACACTTCGATTGCTAAAGTAAACAATATCGTTGCTAAATATGATGCACCTCATCCAATACCGGGTAAGCTACATTGATATTCATTGTTTAAATGTCATTACATAACCAGCAATGGATGTTAAACAGGAATTTTGTTTGTAATTTTACAATTAAAATAGGTTCAGGCAATGGATTTATTTATCGACATTTTTAAATAACTCTAAAACTACTGGGCCGATTTCAAAAATTTTTTCACCATTAAAAAGCTACGTTACCAGTAAGTGTTATTTTGTTGTTTTATTCGGGCTTCATGAGCAACAGCTAGCTATTTAATATTTTGATTCTTATATCCAGTTTTTATAAGATGAAAAAAACGGTCTAAAATAATAATTTGTCGTATTATCTTTGTTTAAGTAATACAAAAGTTTGTATACGATGTTTGTTATAGTAATGATCGATGGATGCCAATTTTCCTCTGTTTTCTTTTTTAGCTGCAGGCTGTTTGTACTATTTGATATGTTTTTAATTTGAACTAAAGCCTTTGTGTTATTTGTTTATTTATGATTTTGACTTCAAATTCGTGATTTAAATGCAGCCTTTTGTAAATCAGGCTAACATAAGTCACAAGAGATTGTAAAGTGTTTGAACATGCGAGTCAGTATTTCCATACAAAGATGTAGGCTCAAGAGTAGATTGGAGGTTTTTAATTTATTTTTACCAGCGAGTACCAACAACTTAACACCAGATGGGTTTTCGGTGGTGCTGGTTAAATCAATATAAAAAATAAACGTGCGTGGATGCATCCAGGTGGACCGACAATTAAGCGCATGGGGAACGTGCAGGACTTCTGTGGAAGGTATTGTAGAAGTCCTTTCTCCAACAGTGGATGCTGATGCGTCTGCTAAAAGGAATAACTGTATATTACACATATAACAACTATTTCATGTATTTAGACTGTATTTAGGTCGCTTGCATTGGATGCCATAGTCCAGTCTACTACGGCTTTGTGGCTAGAAGAATTTCAATCATAGGTCGCGAGCACAAAGCTCATAATGCGGTGGCATCCAAGTCATATGTGGAATGGCATCTATCAAGGAATAACTAGAGCTTGAGGGATATAGAATACTAGCTTTCGCCCGTGACTCCGTCTGAGTGGATTTATAAAACAAAAGAAAGCAGCCTGTGTTCTTCCAGGAAGTCGCCAACTGTGTAGAAAGTTTTGTAGATTTAGTTCCATGCATTTGTTATAAGTTTGCCTCATTTTCATTGTTTCCTTTTTATAATATCTTACTTAATATTATAAATGCGAATGTTTAGATGGATGGATGGATGTTTGTTAGAGTTTGTAGCCTAAACAGCTAAACGGATTTCGATGAAATTTGGTATAAATGTAGATGATAGTCTAGAAGAGCATAGAGCTACTAGCTTTAGTTTTTTTTAATCCCACGCTGACGGAGTCGCGGGCGAAAGTCAGTTTATATATGGTAGCAATAGTTTTTTTTACCATAATGTACTCTTATTTAGTTTTCTGTAGTTATAAGAGAACTGGCAGTTTTCTGTCTTTATTAGGGCATCTGTTTCAAACGTTTAAGCCCCCTTATACCAGCTGGTGTTTAGTCAGCATTACATGTAGGCACCTGTTCAATTAACTAATGAACGACTTCGCATTAACCGTATGTCGTGTACTTAACGCGAAAGGTAATGTGCATTGTAACTACGTTTGCGTAGATAAACTTGTGGGAACCAAATCTACTACGGCGATGTAAAAATTGTGCATTGAATCACGAATCATCGCAGTAATTATAAACGCGAAAGTTTAGATCGATGGTCGGTTTAAATGTATGTCAAGAACGGCTTAACGGATCTCGATGGAATTTGGCCCGTGTCTAGAGGATAGTCTGGAAGAACATAGAGTTGCTGTTATATTAATACCGCGCGGATGGAGTTGCGGGTAAAAGCTTGTTTGAAATTAGTTGCTTCACCTTTTCTAGGTATACCTAATAATAATAAAAATTAAGATTTACACTGGTTGAATAACTTTCCTCGTGGTGAAAGAATTTTCCAAATTGGTTTAGATTTTTTTTTAGTTAATCTCGCATAAACATTTTAAATTTTATATTACGTTGTACGATGAAAATCCTATTTTAGTAGAAAAATTAAAGGAATGTAGTTTCCTTCAGCTTGCCTTGTTTTTGTTGTTTCCTTTAGTTATGAACGATTTAAAATTTAGTCGAGTGTTAAAATCTTAAGCCGTGTATATTTTTTTATCGGGAACAAAAAGTTGATGTTATTTGGGAGGTTGCAGTTGGGTCGCTTTTTTAGTACATGAATTTGATATGCCTTTCGTCACGAGCGTGCCATCGGTTTTTCCCCTTCTTTTTATGGAACGCCCTCTGTCGTGTATTCAAGTTTTTATATAACTTTCGTTTTAGTTTATATGACAGTGTAGTAACAGTAAGAGCGGACGCACCTTTAACCAACAGTTGTGCGATTGTCGATTGTTTCGCAGCCGTTTCAACTGTTTAGTTACACAACTAAAAATTGAGTAGTGTTCACTAATCAAAAAGGAATACCGATATAACAGTATTTGTAAAAGTCATTCCGGAGAAGAGAAGACGAAGAATAAAAAAGGGGTGGGATAACTGACATCATCAGCTCACAATACGTCCCCACTGAAGCTGGAACCTACCCTAAGTTATGGGTGACTAGGCCACAGTCAACCACGCTGGCTACGGATTGACTTCACGCATGTTTCTTGACAGATGTGTGCAGGTTGCGTCATTTTTTTTTTCTAAGAACGTCAGGTAAAATTACAAATGAAATTCTAACATTGGTACATGGCGGGATTCGAACCCATAACCTGCAGATCAGAAGTCAAGTTCATAACCCTTAACCACTGACGCTCGAAAACTTATAAAGCATATATGTATATAAGTACACTAGTACTAGAAAGTTTAAACTATGTGAAACTAACATATATGTTTATTCTATGAACTATCGTATTGATGTTCAAATAATTCATATTCCAGCATGTTAAGCGAAAGGTATTGCACTCGATATCAATCCAGCCGTACTGTTACTTGTAATTATAACAATTAATGAATAATTCATGACACACGGGCATCCAGTTTAATTAACTCTAAACCAACTAAAATGATCGATATTAGTGTATGCATGATTGGATCTTATTAATGCGAATTGTAAATGTTCTCAAACAAGTTCAGAATTATCATACAATCTGCACAAGTCGTTAATTAAACACTAATGGTTTACTTAAGCGTAGATAAACCCTTAAAGGCCGGCAACGAATCTGGAGTACATGGGCGTCCAAAAAAAAAAAGAAGATTTAGGAAATCTTTTTGAGGGTCTACATTACTCAGATACCTATAGTCTAGTTTAGCAAATGATTTAAGAAAAAGGTTTAAAAGATGATTCATAATAATCTTATCTAATATTATAAATGCGAAAGTTTAGATGGATGGATGTTTGTTAGAGTTATTAGCTTTTTTTTGTATAATATAAGGTGGCAAATGAGCAAGTCACCTGAATCCACCGAATTGGAAAGCGACCGCTGCCCATAAACATCCGCAATTGAAGATGCGTTGCCTACCCTTATCGATGGAGGAGGAGACGCACATAAAGAAGACATTTCCCGTTTCTCTGCGTCTACTCCACCGTCAAATCCTTCCCATCTTCTCCTCTTAAGAAAAGAGTGGAATGGGACCGGGACTAAAATTAGCCATTAGGCCTCAACTATTGAACGGATCTCGATGAAATTTGGCACAGATGTAGATAGTCTGGAAGAACACATAGGCTACTTAGCGTTATTTTTTTCTGATTCTACGTGGAGTCACAGATAAAAACTAGTGTTTAATATATCAAAGAAATACTGATTACATTATTACTTTTAATGCGATGTAAATAAACACATTTTAGTATTAACATTGGACGGCTGAAGTCGGAGCGGTTCGCAAGTATTTTGAATACCGCAAGCAGAATTCGTTCATAAGATAAATGATCTCCAAGGAAATAACCTGTCGATTCTTCACCAGTGTAAAATTAAATCACCCAACAAGATTGATTATAGCGCAGTTTCAATATGTTTACAAAATAATTAAATTCACAGTGAAACAATTAAAACATAATTCACTTATATGTTTTATGTTTTTAAAAAGTTTTGCCAAAGGTAACCTTTCGTTAATTGATGTTGTAATGATTTGAAAGAAAATGGCATATATATGAATTTGAGATTCAATTTAAATTAAGGTCGGCTCCCACTGCACTTTAACATTTCTTGTCATTCTATCTACTACACAAAACTTTACATTGACGCTTATCTATACTAATATAATAAAGCGTAAACACACACTTCTTTATTGCCTAAGATGTCAGCAATTACAGCATATTATTGAATAATCCTTTTATTAATAAAAAGCGCTACACTTGCGCTACGCTTTAGACTATATTTTCACGCCGTTAAACTTAGTGGTAAATATTTTATATAAAAACCCTTATGTTGGAAAGAGACCATACTCGTAAGTTGCTGCTAACATCAAGGAAGCAAGGTTGTCATCAGGACATGTCATTTTGACATTTGCAATTGATAATTTGACAAATGTAAACAATAAAAAAATCATAATTTCGTGCGGATGAAGTCGCACGGGAACAGCTAGTCTTATAATGTTTTTTAGATAATATTGTATTACATGTCCACCTTATTATCTTTTGTAATGGTAGTAATATCTCGCTATTAGCATTGAGGTGTTTATTGCCTTTTGTAGCGCTGCCACCTCGCATGTGAAATCGGATCTCGCGCGAACGGAATCCCCTCATTTGTCAAGCCGAGTGTACCCATAATGGCTTATTATTTGAACCAGCGTGTAATATTTCAAAGCTTAATATTTTCAAAATTAACAATATAATTGGGCACTCATTCGTACTTCGCGCACAATGGCGGACCTTTCAGACATCTGGCAACGAAAAAAGGGCGGATATGCCAAACTGAGTTCAATGGCAACGCTTGTCCTAAAGGCATGTTGTTTCTACCTACATTATTTATCACGTTTAACGATTGAACATTATAAAATCACCTTTAAAACCTCTAGCATAAGGTCTATTGTAAGTTTTACAGGAAACGTACTTACGTGTATTTGTGCAGAATTAAAAAGTTGCATCTGAACATCCCTTAGAGACTCATTCATTGCTGTCCAACAATTGAATTGACACGTGCTTTTTGATTCTCGACTTTATCACTTTAATGTTAGAATCTAGATTTGAATGTATAAGATAGAAGTTAAAAGATGGCTCGAAGGGCCTCACCCTTTGTCGAGGACTAGGCGTAGCATGTAATTAGCGATTTTGTGAAATTGTTAGGTAAATACGTAGTCGGTCGTATGTCGTGTTGCGAAGTCTATTTAGTTTCTTGCCCCGGGCGGACACGCCTGTCCTATTCATGTATTAGTTGGTAACAAACTGACAGCTTTTTGCTCAAATAGAAGCTTATTACATTGTATTTACTTCATATTATAATGTCAATTTAAGGCTGGGAAGTGTCAAGTTGGGGTTGTTGACATAATTTGCTTATGACTCGAACATTATTATGTTAGACGTGAAATTATATGTTATTTTATAAATGGGACCAGTAATATGTTAATATGGAATGGAATACTAGCTTTCGCTCGCCACTCTGTCCTCGTGGAATTAAAAAACAAACATAAAAGCCTATCTGTTCTTTCAGACTGTTCTGTACATCTATGCGAAATTTCATCGAGATCCGTTCAGCCGTTTAGGCTACAAATTATAACAAACATCCATCCTTCTATCCATGTAAACTTTAGCATTTATATTAATAAAAGTAAGATAAATAAAATATATTACATAGTTTGCAAGGCTTTTGGCTTGTGAATGCGTTTCGATACCGAATATTGACGATTAGGTTCGATTGTAGTGTTTTTAAAGAAACGGTTAGATTATCGAATGAAATTAGGGGTTTCTTTATCTATGTAGGTTTTAAGATAATATTTATTATTTCATTCTTGCTCCATTGAGTTAAAAGTGGAAGAACTTTTGTACAGTTTAAAAGAAAGTCGGAAGAATTACATTGGCCTTGTCTAGTCTCCGTAGTGCATAAGAATTATGTAAATTTTTTAAAAATGAAAATTTCAAGCGCAATTTTATCACATAATATTATTTAAGATTTATAAAGATTTTAAAGTGAAGCGAAGTTTTATTCTAAAAGATAGTAAGACGTTAAATAATATCAAAATTATTCGTATTTTTATATTATTTCAGTAGACTACAGGTATAAATGATCACAGTGAAATCAGATAACTGTCTTACGAAAAATACAGTTAGATACAGTTTAGTTAATTACTTATTTTAATTCTGACAACTGATTGATAATATGGACATCAATGCTGACCACACTGACTTTAGTGCGCATACTTTATTTGCTAGCTTTCGCCCGCGACTCAGTCTGCGTGAATAAATTAGAAGCGAATAGCTAATGTATTCCTTCAGACTTGTTCTACATTTTTGCTAAATTTCATCGAGATCAGTCCAGCTGTTTAAGCTATAAACCGCATTTATAATGTTAGTAAAATATTAGATTAAAGATAGCGTTTCGCAAGTCAAATATTATTAAAAAAAGAAAATTAGTTTAAGAACAGAAACACATATAAATGCCTGATGTTTTAAACAATTATTAATATATATTCTTAGTAAATAATTTTCCAAATAAAGCAATATCGAATTCAGATTAAAGAGAAGTTTGTACAAAAGTATTCTGTAAGAGATTTAACAGATTCCAGCGAGATGATAAATGAATAAAGTTCTCCTTTTGTACGACTACTAATGGCGTGGGGGTGAACGCGCGAATATGTCACCTTATAACAGGGAAGTCCGCCAGATAACAATCTGACTAGGTAGAAAATTCTTGTAATAATTGTTCGTCATTTGTTATGCGACAAAACGATGGGGATATACACCAGAAAGTGTTAAGATTGCATGTAAAAATCAAGAAAGGTAGAGGAAGACCGAAGAAAGTATGGATGGATTGTGTTAAAGAGGACATGTGCAAGGGACAAGGGCAAGTTGATGATGAACTGTTTGTCATGTTGTAATATTACAATATGACAACAATTACAAGCAAAATATCAGTTTATTTTGGCAGTTTATAAATGATCCGATAATTTATAGGGAATAATTCGCTGTCGGAATAATACTAGTGATATCATTAACCGTCGAGTTTTGTAATCGTTAGGCAACATACAATGTGGTAGCCCTTGTTTTTGTTGAGCCGATGTTCAAACAAATTCAAGCGAGTCATTGCGATCGCTGCAGATTAAAAATTTTGCACAGAATACAAAAATGTATCAAAACTCCATTATTTAAAAAAACAGATACTCGATATTTAAATCCAGTATTAAGAGCATGCATACCAGGAAATAACTTTCCCACGACTGTTCTCGCTTTTATTCTTATTAGCTTGTATGGAGGTGCGCTACTCGACTTTTAGTTGTGCAACTAAACAGTTGAATTTGCTGAGAAACAATCGACAATCGCACAACAGTTGTGCCATAGTTTGGCCAAAGGTGTGCGCCCGCTCTAACTTAACATATCCACGTTAGCATATGTTCATTCTGAAGCATGCATATGTGTGCTTTAGACTATAGATGTTCCGGCTAAAATTGTCAGATTTAAAAACTCTACTATACTAAACCTATCTATTTATAAACAGATACAAGAAACTAGATTGCGGTCATCTATTATGGATTACGAGCGAAGGATACAAATTATGTATAATCTCTGTAACTAATCGACGGTCCCCTATCTAACCTGGCTACCACTTGGATGCTATACTAGCTGTTCCCGTGCGGCTTCATCCGTATGAAATTATAAAAAAATTGATTGTTAACATTTGTCAAATTGTCAATAGCAAATGTCAAAATTACCATAATAACCTTGCTTCCTTAATGTTGGCAGCTTGTAGTTTATGGTCTCTTTCCCACATAATTATTTTTCCAATTTATTTACCCCTTAAGTTTAATATCGTGACAACATATATCCTGAAGTCGTAAGTGTAGGGCTTTTTATTAAAGAAAGGATTATTCAAAAATATGCTGTGATTGCTGACATCCTACGCCACGAAGTAGTGTGTGTTTACGCTTTATTATATTAATATAGATAACGTTGTAGTATTGTTATTTATTTATTCTTAACGAAGCGGCTTAATATACGCCACTGCATTGATAATTTATGAATTGTTAAAGTAACTGAAGCTACTATATGAAGTGAAATTAAGAAGTCTGAAATTTAATAGGATGTCTAAAGAGAAATAAAAATCGGTTGGTTATTTTTGATATTTGCGTAATTAAATAAATTGTTATCTCGTTATCTAAATTGTTAGTTAAAAATTGTTTTCTCTGTACAATTATTTTGGCTTTGCTTTTGACCTTATTCGAAATGTTATTTGAATATTTTAACTAAAGAAATCTGACGTAATAATTTGTAATTTGCCGGGTTACTTAGACAGTTATCCAAAGTTTTATCGATGACATTTTCAAATATATTCTATATGTTTATTTAAATAAATTCATTTTATTTTTCAAACATGTAATTGAAAATGATATCGTAAAAGTTGTTTATACATGGACGTCAATGAATTAATATGTATTTTTTGTGGGACAGCCCATACTTAAATGAGCTGTATTATAAATCAATCTAACGCCACGGGGGGTGAGCAGAGAACTGGATTTACCGGCTTTAATGTTTCATGTTATAGTCCACAAATTCAAACATTTATTCAAAATTTTTTTCTATTGAATTCAAATATAAATATTTCGTTTAACGTTAGTCTTTAGCTTCGCGTTAGTCATTTGTCTGCGTACTAATGTGAAGTGAAAAGATTTTCATTTTTGTTTGTATTGAAGTAACTCAAAAATTTCTAGGCCGATTTAAAAAAATCTTTCACCATTAAAAAGCTACGTTATCAGTGAGTAACATAGGCTATATCTTTTACTATTTTCCATTTTTAAAAGACGAAGTCGCGAGCAACATCTAGTCTATACTAATATTATAAAGAGGAAAGATTTGTATGTATTGAAATAACTCAAAAACTGCTTGGCTGATTTTAAAAAATCTTTCACCATTTAAAAGCTATTTCATCAGTGAGTAACATAGGCTATAAATTTTAATTTCTACGAGAGAAGTCGTGAGCAACAGATAATCAGTGACAAAGATGGCCGATTTTATACCAGTGGAAACCCATCTTTATTATTAAGCAACATTAACATAAACAGATAGACAAGTGAGTCGTAAGAACTTGCAAGACGTCAGTTCGTATCAGTAAGATCGTGCATGCCGCATAGCACGCATGATTGCACACGATTGCGTCACGGCACGACTCGTGTAAGACGTGAACACCGTATCAGATATTCAATGAAGCTGTTATTTACGAAGAAAACTGTATCGACAACTATAACCTGATTAAATGTAACCATCATGAATAAAGTGTTGTTTTGATTAATAATGTCAAACAAAATCTTCCAATGACATATTTTCTATAAGCGATAGACATCGAGTGGAATTAAAAAACAAAAGAAAAGGTTCATGTGTTCTTCTATGCTCGATATCTTTGTCTTTCAAGTACCGGTTAGCAGTTTAGACTACAAAATTAAACCATGATTGGAAGATACTCCAAAACTAAGAACATTATATTACTATTCGCGTATTTATTGTTTCCGAAGTAAAGAACAGAAACAATGAAAAGAATATACTCTGTTAGGTAATTGAATGCAACTCGAGAGGCATATCATTAGATGTAAACCTAAGAAGATTGAAGAGTAGTATGAAAGTTGTGAAGATTAAAAAGATAATTTATTTAAAGAAAAACTATTAAACCTCACATTTTGTAGAAAGAGTAGGTTTGTTGGTCTCATCATCATCTCCCCCAGTTTCTCCTACTCCCGTTGGATGCACCAGATTTTCTTCCTCCAAATAACTATCCGTCATCTCAGTCATCCTTACGTTGGATGGATGGAAAGTCTGGAAGAATATCCGTTATAGTTTAATCGTGGTATAAAATCATCGGACCGGTCCACTGGACGCGACAGCCGCGAGGCCGTGCAAGTGTAGTAACAGTATATGGAAGCCCGGGGCAGGTGCGTGCCCGCGACAGCCATGCACGCACGACAATGGGATGTATTGGGAACGCATGTAGATTTTGTTTTATTACCAATAGCAGTACTGCACTGTCTACTGCTCTAACTCATTTGCCATTGTATGATATGACATTAGGAGCTGTGTCAATTATACCGTATTTTTAAAAATGCTTTTTTTTTGGTTTGTCAGAAGAAAGCGAATGAAACCAGTAAAATTAATTTTTACTTCATATCTCCAAAACCGTTGAATATCAATAAAATTCGGCGCAGATGTAGAGCATAATCGGGAAGAACAATTCGGCTACTATTTTGTTAATTCAGGACACAATGGCAGAAGAAAGCTTGTTTTAGGTAAAATTAAAGGTTTAGAAGTATAACTTTGAATTTTGATTGATATTTTTTCGTTTGTACAGACTTATTGGTGCAAACAAAATTATATTGCAAAGTAAGTAAGCAGCTGTAATATGGAGTACATTTAAAGCCAATTACTAATGTGATTGTTGGCGTCAAGTAGTTTTATAGGTCATTGCTTTTACTTATGATATACTAGCTGTTCACGTGCGACTTCATCCGCATAAAATTATGAAAATTTTATTGTTTACATGTGCCAAATTAACAATCACAAATGTCAAAATGACATGACTCTATGTTTAATGGCGTGAAAATATGTAGCCTAAAGCGTGACGTAAGTGTAGGGCTTTTTATTAAAAAAAGGGTTAATCAAAAATATGTTGTAATTGCTGACATCTTACGCAACAAAGAAGTGTATGTTTACGCTTTATTATATTAGTATAGATCTATTGTTTGAAAGGCAAATAATATTTGTACATTTTAAAATAAAAGTTTATTTGCTACTAGCTGTTGATTGCGACTTCGCCCGCGTGAAATTAAAAAAAATAATAAAAAACGTAGCCTATGTTACTCACTGATAACATATCTTTTTAATGTTAAAAGATTTTTTGAAATCGGCCCAATAGTTTTTGAGTTATTTCAATACATACAAAAAAACAATTCTTTCTCCTCTTTATAATACTAAGTATAAATTAGTAATAGAACAATGATCTTTTAGATGTCTATAAGTTAACTTAAGTTATAATATCTTGTGTTATCATTTCATCAAGTAACCTGCGTAGTTTTGCAATTAATTCGTGCACATACAAACTATTCCTCCAACCTTCGTCTTATCCGTTTATACAGTTATCCTCGAAATGTTCAGAGACTAAATCTAAATGATACAATTCTATCGAATACTACCGTAGACTCCGTCACCGAGGGGACTTATTACGTGTTGCGATGATAGGAATATTGATAGACAAGTGGTATCTATCAATTTATGTAATAAGAGTTGTTGCATTGTGAATCTTTGTTTATATTATAGCGAATAATAGAAGAGAAAGGATTTTACCATATTACGCACTTTGAAATACGTAATTAAGCGATATTTCCAAATACTACATATAAAAGATTTAAATAGATGCCGATTTCAATGTTTTATGTTTATGATACGATTGTATGAAAAAAATCTTTATTTTTTTTTATTTATAACAATATCGAAACTTGTAGTGTCTTTTAAGAGAATAAAATTAGTTGACAACTATACATGTTAGTGAGAAATTGTTTTAACTTGTTACGTAATAACAGCTTACCCTATTTAATTAATTTGGCGCGGTCCAGGCAAGCCGCTAAAGCTACACCTCGGAGGATTCACTTTAGACTGGCTCTGCCCTCAACTGCGACACTCACTAACTCAAGGAACCCATCTCTAATTCAATCTCTCAAATTGTATAATGTTTTGTTCATTGATTTTAACGCTGCAATGATTGAAGGGATTCCTTATTTGTATTCAGAGATTTGAAATTCGAACATCGTTCGGTTTTGTTTTATAGATATTCTGTTGTTTTAATCTATGCTATTATAAAGAGGAAAGATTTGTATTTTTGTATGTATTGATATAAAAATCTACTGGACCGATTTCAAATCTTTCACTATTAAAAAGCTACGTTATCGCTGAGTAACATAGGCTATATTTTAAATTTCTTTACTGTCGATTCATACTAGACTGAAGTGGTCTTTATATTTGTGCCCTTCTATATTCTATCTGATTGCTTTCTGGCTAAAGTTGTTATCATTTTTCGGAACATGTTCATACCACTCTTACTTTTTCCTTCTCAATTTCTCTATCATTGACATGAGATTAAACTCATAATATACATATATTTCCTTAGATAATGCGTATTAATGAATCTGTCAAGGTTTTTTATACGTGTATTTTGCAATTAATCACACGATAGCATCGTATGCGCAAAACCCTAAAAAGTGTTTCGGGAAATGCGGAATTACGACTCTTTGTTAACGTCAACACACCGAGATAAACATCCCATCGCGTTTTAAAAGTAACCCAAGATGGGACCGTTTTAATTTATGACTGTGTTACTTTAAATCAACAGAATTAACAATTTTAAATCCTACTCCGTTGTAATTGAGTCGGAATTCGTAAAGCATTATCTGTAATGCGATATTTTAAGTATAAAATTCAGAATCCTTGGCAGGATTAAGCTGAGGGGGACAGCAAATACGATACATAGTGGAATGGTTTGAGGTTTAAGCAAAAAATATCTCTGACGTCATCTTTAACATGTTTACAAGATAATCGATGACCGTCTTTTAGCCAATTTTAATTTGTAAAAGTTTTATTTTAAGGCGGCAATCGAAAATTTAATTTATTTTAATTTCGATTATACTTTCAGATATAGATTTAAATGTAGTATTGGTAGTACCTTTGATAGCTACAAAGGTAGAGGAAGACCGAATAAAGTATGGATTGTGTAAGAGGATGCGTAAGAAGGAAGTGAACAGATATGACGGTCACATATTCAGTTTATCTTTTCATCTACAATGTAGACAAGGAGACAAAATTAATACACTCATCTTAATAATACGGATTACTAAAGTAAATGTTTAAAATCAATTATAATTCAAGTACCTTTGAATGAAAATCCTATTAAAATCGAGTGCTTATCGTTATCCAGGTAATGTGATATAGGGGTTGTTAAAAACACACGCTCCGCGAGTCTCGACTCTTTTAATGCGAACTTACCGATCACAATAAATTCACAATACACGTCGCGAGAGACGTACAACTACAGTGACCATAAATTTAACAAAGTGATAAATTTTTAAGTTGTGATATCCAAGCATTAAAAATTAATAAACGCAACTGACTGTTTACAGAAAGATCAAATCAAATGCCTTACATTTTAGGATAAGTCATTTTATAAATTAACAACTCCTATAAATAAAATAATAACGTCTATCCCTAAGGATTAAGCAGTTTTAGTAGATTTCCATCTGGTTTTGTCCTGGTTATAAATATTTATCGTTAGATCAACAGAATGTTATATTGGACAGATACACGCTAAAAACTCCATCATTTATTTTACCAAAAGTGTAAGAATGTCCTAAGGTGTGTAAAATGATGGTCAGCCTGTATAAAACCCATCGTATCCGATATCGCCTTGCAATCTACTGCACATTATCCGAGCTATGTCACCGGGAAGCAATCTTGAAGGAGGTCGCATTTACATATTGTTTTTTATTAAAGACCCTTCATTAAAGCCAGTGTGTAGAATATTTTCCATTAGGTATAGCACTTAGATTATTGCTTAGTTTGGAATAAATCTAATAATTAATTATAGTACAAGAGAGCTTTAAAAATGTAAATACATTTAATCAATTAAGAATTTATAAAGTATTATAAAACATATCTAGTTTTTCAAGCAACTGACTGTCATAATGATAAGCAGTTCATTTGATATTAAGGGAATGCTAAAGAAACATTTATAAGACTGTTATCCACATAAAGTAAATTTTATATAGGAAGAACACGTATTATAAATATTGTATTAAAAGCAACAGAAACCTTAAATTAAACAAAACACGTGGGTGGTTTCTATAAAAATATCACAAATTTACTTACCTTTGAATACCTGATTATACGAGAAAATCTCAGAATAGCCGTAAGTTTTTTACCATAAAAATACCGCATCCGCTAGAGGGCGCGGTAGAGTCGCGCGGGAAAATGCCTCCGCGTGTCGCATACATGAACACTTTCCCTTCCGGTGACAGGGTAGGGAGGGGACGAAAGGAATCTAAATAATTTTATTTTCATATTTGCTATATTATGAGGACTTGAACCGTGCTGTTTGTATCGAAATAAAACCTAATCTTACTTATATTATAAATTCGTAAGTTCCGATGAATGTTTGTTAGAGTTTGAGATCGCGATGAAATTTGACATGTAGAGCATATTTTGGAAGAACAGTTAGGCTTACCTTTGATTGTGTAACTCCATGCGGACGGAGTCACGGTCTATTAGTATGTCATAAAACATCTTGTTAATATAAAAAAAGCTAACGATAATATCTCAAATAAATCACTAACTAATAACTATACGGCACATATTTCTCGACCAATTTGTCTCGCTTATCTTCAACAAATTCTTTACCCACTCCTACTGATAATGTCTTAGAGTAAAACAAAAAAACAATGGAGCGTCAACGGCAATATATCACGACCTTTAAGCATTTTAGTGCTGACAGCAATAAAACTGTTATTGTCAACATAATAATTACAACAGTATGGGAACAAAACAAAATTATTCTCAAAGAAATGTGTCTATTTCTTCTCAGAATGTCGAACTACAATAACGTTTTGTTCTTGCGGTGTCACTGTTTTGGAAATAATTTACTCTTCGAATACACTTCCTTCTTACACGAATTACAACCTTATTGATATTATGTTAATGTCCTTTTTGTATCTGAGATGTTTTTACAATACGTTATTCAGATTTTTTTCAATTGTTTTGTAGAACAGCTCTTATTAATTGTGCTCGCAATTGTACTTATCAAAAAGCTGTACGTTCCCTTTTGTTCTGTTATTCGTTTTTGCATTTTTAAATATATAAAATAGTTTTTTGCGATATTAAAATTTTAAAAAGCAGCCAAAAACAAAAGATAGGTGTGCAACGTGGTGAGAGTCAGTCGCTGCGATGTGGAAAATGCTACGAAAAAAAAATATAAAAAGATATTTTTAATAATGCCAGGACTAAAAGAGTGCTTTTAATAAAGCTGTATAATTTTTTGAAAATAAATGTACGTTGCAACTGAATTTTAACTCCAATATGTGGTTTCGTAATTCCCGGTACACAATTTTTTATTATACATCTGTTAAATTATTACCTTTTCTTGTTTCCCCAACTATTAAAAGCCCTACTAAAGGCACATATTTTGCCAAACTAATTTGTTTAATAATAAACAAAACAATTCAATTGACAGATAAAAGTTGGTGTTTTCCTATTGTCGAGCCAATCGTAACAGGAGTAACAATGTACAATGCAGTACATTAATGAAACAGCTTAGCAATCAATAAGGGCGGCCGAAATAGTCCTTTGGTGAATGCAAATGACCCTCCGCGCCCAATTACACGGCCAGCGCTGCGGTCGCGTTAGGCTCGCCGCTGACGAGATATGCCTAGGAATATAGTAACTTTAACAGCATTTTATATACTAGGATATCAGCAATGTCGCTAGTATTTGGGTTAATAAATAATATGTGATCAAAACTATACAAGGTTTTATCTTTTTTTTTATTAGCGATCTTCAATTTTCATAACAGATTTATAACAATTGTTCCGAATTTAGATTTCGCTAAAATCACGCTTGTACAATACAACAAAATGTATGTTTTTTTTACTAAATTATTAATAAATTTGTAGATTTTTGTTAATTTATTAATATTTCCTTTAGCCATTTCAACTAAGCTCTAGGTATGTGGTCACGACAGTAGTCGAATGACGGGATTCGTACTCTCGACCGCAAGATCGATAGTCCGTACACCAAAACATTAGGCTATTGGCACTTTTTGTTGACTATTGAAATTGACTCCGACTTTAAAAATGTGCTATCATAAATTATATCATGATGTAATTAATTCGACTTTTACGCAAGAAGTCTCAATTGAGTATGTATATCAATACAAAACAATAATTCATTGTTCAGATATGGTAATCGAACACGCCTGCGGCCGTAAAACTTTCAAATTTGCATTTTAAATTATTTAATACATAATAATCAATAATAGATTTCCTAACGTCCCATCACTAGTATCGATTAATTCAATTCGATATCGTGTAATCAATTGCCGCGAATTTATCGATCATGGATAAAGTAAACGAACGGAGGCGAGGTAATCATGCCCCGGGGGTCAATTCTCTGCCATTCTAAGCTGGTTTTACATCGGTTTGAAAATCAATAAATAATGCTATCTAATGTCATCATATAGGAACAATAAATTGAATCTCCTTAACTATTAATAGTCCAGGTTAAAATTGATATTTTATATTAATTAAAACTATAAATTTTTAATTTATTTATGCTGTTAAATCTGTGACGCCTTGGCACTTTAACTGCCAGGTTTATAATGGTTTTATAGTTACAATAGCTTTTGCCCGCGACTCTGTACGCGTAATCAAAAACAAAATTAGCCTATGTGTTCTTCCAGACTATCCTCTACGTGTATTCCAAATTTCATCGAGATACGTTCAGTAGTTTAGGCTGCAAACTAACATACATCCATCTAAACTTTCCCATGTATAATATTAGTAAGATATATATCTCATAGACAAATATACAGTATTTTACTAAGGATTTGTTATACATACTAATGACAAGATCATTGATTGTTAAGCGCAGGTGATATTTTTGTAAATTTACTCATTTGTTTTTTTAGTATTAAAACAAATAGTTAAATCAGGAAGATAATTTTTCTGCCACCCGTGCGAAGCCGGAGCGGATCTCTAGTAAAATAATAAAACGCGCTTTATTACCTGCTACGTGTGCGATCAGCCTAACCGCTAACCCCAACCAGACGCTCTAATTATGTCCGGGAAGGATTTTGATTCCACATCCCATGACATTTCGGTGTTAGACGACATTGTTATGGGGGGCTGAAATTAGGGGATAGCTGTTGGAAAGAAACGTTGATTGTACGGTAGCCGACCCCTGTAGACTTAATGCGACGTTTTTAATTTTTTTTTTTTGGAGTAGCAGTTGATAATGACGCGAAGACCCTTTTCTTTAAAGAATGCTCGTTGGAGAAAGGTTTGTTTGATATAAAAATATTGTCTGAGATCCTAATTACGAGTTGAAACGTAAACAAGAATAAAAACAGTTTTTGTTGCAAAAACCTCTCTCTTTACTAATACCATAAATGCGAATGTTTATATGGATGTTTGTTAGAGTTTCTAGCCTAACCTACTGAACGGATTTCGATGAAATTTCATTTAGATGTAGAGAATAGTCTGGAAGAACACGTAAGCCTCTCACTTTTGTTTTCTTTTAATACTACGCTGACGGAGTCGGGGGCCACAAAATCTGCCTGCTATCTCTATTTATTCAAAGTAAATGACAGAGATGAAAATATGTGTGTGTTTTCTACTGATCCATGTGTCACGAGAGGCGCCATTAATTTATTTTTTACACTATAATCGATTTGAATTTAGTGAATCATGTAATCTTAACAAAACTGATATGTTACGGTGATTTTACTAACCGATTAATAAAAATCCGTTTAGATACCGGTCATAATCGATTTCTATCATCAAACGACCGCGTAGGCGTTGAGTTTACAATCTTATGACCAAAAGTCCATTATTTATTCTTATAAATAATATCGTCGTCAGAAGGCAGTTCCGTAATCGAAGAACGCCGCGGGTGTAAAGGTGCGTTTACAATAAGTGTTCTGCCAATAGACACGGACGTGCCGTAGAATAGCTATGTACGCCAGTCTTTATGCTAGTTTACAAGACAGTAGCACAGTGAGCAGAGTAGTTGAATATTAGTTTAAAACACGGGCTAAAAATTTGTTTTTTTTTCGGCATTCTACTTCGCTGCAATCTTGTGATACTAGCATTACATGCGGCGACTATATTTAAAGACAGTATAAAAACATTGATAATAAAGTCACTACATAGGATTGTATACCGCTGTCTCTCCCTAATAACTTGGACTAAGCAACGGATTTTGATTCAATTTTAAATAGATTGAGGGGTTCAATAGAAAAGTTTCAATGTATTTTATGATATAGTACAGAAATATAAAATTTTTGAAGTTTCTAATGTAATTAATATAAATATATTTTTGTATTTTACCCGAGCGAAACCGGGGTAGGAATACGGCAAAGCTTGTTTATAAGATACGCAGAAAGACATATGAGTGTTCGAATGTAGATATGTATATTATTACCGCAGTATATGTGACGTAACCAAGTCAACCCGAAGTTTTTTTCATCCCCCACGACCACATTAACAAACATTGGAATACAGATGACTTGGAACGATAACAGAAATAGGCAGACAATCTTTAACTAAACCAAAATATCATTTTAATATACAGCTATAAAAATGTCAGCAGATCGCCGTTTGAAAAACAAAAATTTCAATAAAATATTATTAATTAATTCCAAACTCCAGTGTAGCGGGATAACTTTGTATAGAGCGGACGAAATAATGTATTTTTGATTTTAAAGCTTACACTACACTGATAAAAGCAGAGCTATTTAAATGCTTTTTATTTTGGTTTATCTTAATTCAAGTTTCAAAACTGTATTTTATCTTAACCTAAAATAATTTAGATATGTAATTCAAAAGCAAGATATTTGGTTAAATACTATTAGCAAATCATGTAAAAATATTTAAAACTGGCGATTGGGACACTTAGCTAATACTACGGAACAATAATAAATACTAAAAAAAGAAACGCAATATCACTTACCAAGGCCAGTAAATGTAATCGACCAGAAATAACTGGGGCGTTGACGATTTTGTTCGCTTTTTATACCCTTTGGTATAGTTTTCTCAGATATTTGTTGTACTAATAATTTTTCGATGTTAGTAAGCAAACTTATTATTGTTACTAAAGTACCTCTTAGTAGCATAGATTTGAGTAATTCTACGCTAAAAATGATTGAACGATTTCAAATGTAAATTCTGAGATATTTATTTATAGCTTTAAATTAGCTATCGCCAAGCTATCAGTGGACAACGTGCTTTAAAAACATAATCATATTAGTGTGACGTTTTTTGGTCACTAACAATGTCCCTTAAGAATTCCCATCAAGATCCCACAAGATCCCAGAAGATTCCGGCATCCTTTGTTTATGGCCCACCCTTCTATTTGGAATTACTAAGAAATTTTAATCGGCATGTTAAAACAATCTGAATTGTAATTATTTATCATAAAGGCAAGCTATTGAATTTTATGTATAAAATATTTGTTTTTTGCGATGTCCCAGAGCTTGTTAATTAATAAATGCTTGTTGTATTAGTATTTAGGTCTCCTTTTAGAGAGGATGATAAATTTACGAATTATACGAACGGTAATTATACGAAATCAAAGACTTATGTCTAGTTTACACTTGGCCAGTAGAGTTGCACATTAGATCAGGCCTGGCTTGGATTGTGTGGAATCACTGGTGCCAGTTGAATTCCAGTCTAGTGATTGAGCGCTACTGGCCAAGAGTGAACCAAACATTAATATTTCTACTGTTTTATGAGATTGGACCCTTACGATTAAACTCGTAATTTTCGAATGTTTTTGGATTGTTCTAAGATCGAGTTTAATAATGTAGGCGTATCGATTAATAATCGAGTGCAGGCATATCGATGTAACTTCGAATAGCTAAGATTCGGATCACCCCTGGCATTAATAAACCACCGCCCAGACGTCTGGCAGGCGTCGCTTCGACACAATGGTGATAATGAAACATGCATTACGACGGCCTTTTATAGTCTACGCGCGTCTACCAATCACAGCTCCTTACTGCTGTTCGAAATTCAAATTAGTTTTGAATTTTAAATGCAATTTTAAAGTGCCAGTTACATAGTGCATATAAGGAGCCCGGATGTATTGTAGTTGGTTTGTTCTTGTGGAATGCATGAATACATTCTCCTTGAGGATTTCACTAATGTATTACGGTACAGGGTTTCTTAAAGATACAAAAAATGTTTGCGGCGAAAGATGGTAGTATAACATTTGTAAAATTGCGCTTATCAGTGATTATTGAAAACACGTCATCTTAGAGAAGATGAGACGATATCTTCCCTCTCTTTCATGAAACAAAAATGACTACAATGTGACGCGTCTATATTGTTTCATTCGTTTTCTTTCAAAATTGAACCAAATTTTGCCATTTTATGTGTTCAATTTCTAGCTCATTAACTTATTTGGGAAAAATTTAAAGTAATTTTTTTCTCAATATCCTACGTGATGATTGCAAATCACCCTCGCAGACGTTGCAGGCGTTGCACCGTACGTACTGATTGGTAGGGGAATTCAATTTGAACGTAATATCACGTAGGAATACGGCATCGCGATATCAAAATATCATTACAGGAGCGGGCTTCGGGCGTGAATGTGCTCGAATTATTTATTAAGGTCGAATTTTATGAATATTATAATGGCGTGAATTTGTTAAATTTACATTTTATCGTTAATTGAACGTTTGACGAAGGTCTCTGATGCTTTATATTAGGGATGTGTCAATATTATTCTTAATGAGACTGGACTAAAGGACTGCATTTCGATATAAATTTCGTAAGACTCGTGGTACGGTAAAGGATAAAAAGGAGCCATAATTACAAAAGAGCGACTTTCTAGTAGTAATTTACTGTTAACAGTGTATCGTGCTATCTTTTTAGTATATAAGAAATTTATTAAATCGTTTGCACAACATAGTTGCGATGTTTTACTTCCTCCAGAGTATTGATTCTACCGGCGGCTTGCCCCGCCATCGACTTGCGTTTGATATTGCTTCCGTTATTACTGCTTTAATCAAATTCAATATGGGACGTGTTGAATGGAAATGTTGGCAGCAAGTGCCGATGTTGGCAACACTGGTTTGCAGAAATATATCACGTTTGTATGGCTAAGTATAATGTATGTAAACGTGGAAGTATTATGAAGTTGAGGTTTATGTAACTTTATTCATTTACGAGTTAAGTTGCATACAAATACTGTAAGTTTTTAGATGTGTCCGATGATTTTAAGCACTACAGTTATTTACTCTACCTTTCGCCTGCGACTCCGTCCGCTGAATTAAAAAAAAATTAGTAACCTAAGTGGCAAATTTCATCGAGATCCATTCAACTGTTCTGGTTAAAACCATCCATCTACGCACCCAAACTATTGCATTTTTTTTTTAGTAAGATCATAGGATTCTTGCACAATCTAAGTAGGTAATGTTTTTTCTATTATTATACTTACTGAAGTATTTTGGTTAACATTGATAGCCTTACTAATATTGTAAATAGGAAATTTTGATGGATGGATGTTTGTTAGAGTTTGTAGCCTAAACTGCTGAACGGATCTCAATGAAATTTTGCATAGGTGTAGAGGTAGCCTGGAAGAACAGATAGTGTTCTTAGTTTTATCTTTTTAATTTTCATGCGGATGAAGTCGCGAACAACAACTCGTATCTAATATATTTCGTGTAAATCTTATCACGTTTTTAAAAGGAAAGAAAAAAATATGATTCAGTGTCAATTAGTAAGTGAGTTTCTATTATCTATTGACACGTCTTGTGGTGAGTTGACTCACCTTTAGTGTTGGTTTCTTTTGTTTGTCGACCGATAACCCCTGAAGTATATGACTCATATTCTTGTAGTCTCATAAATCTTTTGTCTTTTTAAAATGTTATTAGTGAGTTTATCCGTTAAAGGTGATTATTACATTCTATAACTATTGTAGAGTGATAAGGTTTAGTTTTAAATTCAATGAATCTTTATATCTATACTAATATTATAAAGAGAAAAGATTTGGATTAGTATGTATTGAAATAACTCGACACCTACTGGGCCGATTACAAAAATTCTTTCGTCGTTAAAGAGCTACGCAGTCGCTATGAACCATAGGCTATATTTTTAAGTTTCTTGTCGACGAAGTCGCAAAAATAATTAGTAATGTAAATCATAAGAAAGCTAAAATTTTGCATAATTGGATGGATTTTTCTCGTATTATAGGTGACAGTTATTATTTATTTTGTGATTTAATTACTACTGTAATCTCACTTAAGATGTGTCGTGTAAATATATCCAAATTCCATACTCTAAGTGGATTAACAACCGCTTTGTTTTTCAATTTACACTGAATATTCAATTCCACAAAGCGCATTATGAAGCCTTTTTTAATTTAAACAATTTCGCTTCGTATTATAATCCTTTGGTATCCTGACATGAAGCCTTGAAAAGTTTAAACTCATTCGTCGACTCATTTAAACGTCCAAGGTAAAGCCAGCACCACACGTACGGTAACAGTTTTAACGTTTGCAGTTAAAACTGTAGGTGTATAACTCGCTTAAATGCTGAAATCTTAACTGACATTTCTCTTGTCTTTGTACAATGAATTGAGTTGTTTTTATTTTTCTTTTACAAGAGAAATGGGTCGACTTTATTGAGATATCGCCTTTCAGTCTATATTGTACTGTTGAGATTTAAAAATAAGAATTCTGAAAGGGAAGTTTACGCCCGTCATCTCGAAACGAAAGTATTTTAGCTTAGTATTTATTTGATTGTTTTAAACAGGAATGCATATTTTCCTTTGTTTTAATATTTTTTAATTTGCCTTTAATTTCTCTATTAAAGTACATTCTAAGTATTAAAGATTTGTTAACCTTGCGAGAACATTCCATAAGTACTTAACGCATTTTTACAATTTACATACTACCAGTAAACTCGTTTAAATAATTCAATTACTAACGACCTTTACTAAACTATTGTTACCATTTAGTACTAGCTGTTGCTCGTGACTTCGTCCGCGTGCAATTAAAAAAATCTGTCTGTGTTACTCAGCGATAACGGGGCTTTTTAATGTTGAAAGAATTTTTGAAATCGGCCCAGTAGTTTTCGAGTTATTTCAATACATACAAAAATATAATTCTTTCCTCTTTATAATTTTACTATAAATATGTTTACTCCAATCGTATTGTAAAATAAGGGCATACGCGTGTTATATTTAACCTCATATTACCAGAGACTCATCAATCAAACTGTCATCGAAATACGATCGACAGATGCGCTATTGTTTTCAAGTGCTGCCAACGGTTCAGCAACAATCATTATATGAATCAATATTACAATTGAAAATATTTTTATAACCATATTTATTTACTCTATTTGGTTAAGGGTGAGACACACTATGCGTTTGTCTGTTAGTAGAATGACACCAACCAAAGGTTTGACTTATGGTCAAAGCACATCTACTCAAAGGCAGGCAACGCATTTGTAGTTCTTTTGATATTGCTGATATCCATGATCGTCGATGATCAATGTGTCCCGCTTCACGTTTGCCCTTTTCTCTTAAATAATAATGTTTTTACTGTAATTTTTCTTCCATCTTCATCTGATGAAGTAATAACTTTTAGTGACATAACAGTTGTAGAGTGCGCCGCAGCGTTAGAAGTACGATTGGTCCCATGTGAAGGTCCAAAGGGGTAAAAAAGTACCGTTTGTTTGCATTTTTTTCTATGCGTTAAAGGCATCATCTTCGTCTTAATTTGTTGCAGATTTCTATTGATAGTAAATTGCTCTTTTGCTGTCTGTTATTAAAATAATGTTTTATTTGTATCTCCTAAGTTACAGTACATTAGTATTGATAAAGATGTAAGAATAATAGCTTATATTACTTATATAAAACGTAAGCGATTTGTTAATACATCGACGAGACGTTGTTTTGTTTTAATAACATTAATAACTACGGTATTCATTCTGTAGCATAAAGGGAAAACGATCCGACACTCGGCGACCTCATTTATATCCCTAATATCTAATCTAAGCGGGATTTGCGTGTGTTTTTGTTTGTACACACTTTATTTGATAAGGTATTAAGGATATTACTGCCTTTATTATGGTAATATTTATGGTAATCTGAATGTTATGTTTTATTTATGATTGTGACGAATTATGAAGTGGTTTTTCTTTTTAAAAATATTTGCTTTCGAAAGAATACTTAGTAAAGTTGGTCTGCCAGGGACGAAGATATATGGTGACACAAAAGTACATTGAGTGTGACCACCGTTTTGGAAGTCGCAACAATTAATAGATATAACATTCCAAGACGTTAAAATGACATTTCTTAATTTTACATTAGCTATATTTTTACTGCAGTTCTTTTAACTTTTTATTCTATTAAACAGTCTTGTTGATTCAAGTTTTCGCTTGGGTTATGTTCATTGTCTGTCATCGTGTTCTGTTGGTTTATACTTTTGCTAAGTTCATCGCTTGCGGTTTTTACCACAACTGATCTGCATTTCTGTTACAAATTAGCTTTTAGTTATATTTAAGATTTCAATATTAAAACAATGATTTATGTTATTACTTCTTCTGTCTATGTTTTCGTCTGTTTTCCTCTTTTGCATGTATTGAAATATCTCGAAAATTACTTGACCGCTTTCAAAAAGTGTTCCGCCATTAAAAAGCTGTTATCAGTGAGTAACACACGCTATGGTTTTAATTATTTTTTTAATTTCATGCGGACGAAGTCACGAACAGCAGCTAGTGCTGATTAAATCGAGACAAAAAAATGTTGTATGAATGAAGAGTTATTAAATTCCTTTAAATATAGTTTTTCAAGACAAGTCAGGTTCATTAACAATTCAAAGTTACCAAAGGTTTGTGCTATGCTTTTTTAAGTTGTCAGTTCTTGTACATTCGTAATGCGGTACGTTATGTCTCCAGAGGGCCCTCTGGTAGTCCTCGCTCTAGACATCTGACATCGTAACTTTTGATAGTCCCCACTTTATATGTTTGCCCCGCTAGATTTCTTTTTATGAACACAAGATGTTCACGAAAATCTTCAGATTTTTTAACACATTTTTTTTGAAACTGAAAAATTGAAATGTTTTATTAATATTAATATGTATTTTTTATTCTAGTTTTTAGTCTTTGTAGTTTTTTAATTAAAATCATATATTTTTTGTTGCAGGTAATTGTGGGAGTGTTTATAATATTATAAATGGAGATAAAAATGGGTGGTAAGAGAGGATTAATATAATGTTTTTATATAATTTGTAAGCACAATGCTACGAGAGAAATAATGTTATTCATAATTACTTTTTACGTCTTAAAATAATAAAGTCTTGCTTTCTAAAGAATGGTTTACAAACCAGGCTCACATGTTTGTAGGTATAAAAATAAGTGTAATTAAACAGTTTTACTAAAGGATTGAATCTAATAAGGACCGTGTGAAAAATTCCTGCCATGTATTTAGTCGTTTAACAAATGATTTCATTCCTACTAAATAGTAGAGGGTCCTTATTTACTCGTTTATCACACGACTTAATTCCGACGCAAGAGCTTCGGCGAGCTTTTACTTCCGCCCATTAATAACGATGCGAAAAGCTCAACTTTCTTTCGAAACTTCCAGCTTTGGATGAAAGGATTGATGTCATGGTACTCGGAAACGTTGACGGAAAAATTACGCTAAACGGGTTAAGTGGTTCGCGCGTTAAACCTTTTTAACTTTGTCAATTTTCAGCGGCGTTTTTTCAGTACTCATTTAATATGCAATCAAAGTTGGTTAACGTAATGAGCAAACAAGTACAATTCAGTTGAACTTAAATATGAAATTTTACGGCTAAAAATACAAAATTCTAATCTTTTTAAAAGTAAAATAAATAGTAAAAAAATTTAACAAACTCTTGAATGTGTCTGTCTATATACATATAATAAAATTGGAGTATCTGTTTGTAACATGAAAAGAAAAATTCCAGATTTCGGAAAGATGATGTATTTACGTTGCTGATTTAAAAAAAATTATCTGTCTGTTTGTCCGCAAGTCGTGTTTGTTCTGGGTAATCTCCGAAACGGCTAGGCCAATTTCGACCGGACTTTCACTAGAGAGTAGCTGACATAGACGGGCATATTATAGGCTACTTTTTTTTTAAATTCCGCGCTGTCTAAATGAAGTAACGGCTGGTCCAAATTTGCGCTAAAGAATTTTGCGGGTATTTACTATTACTGTAAATGTATAGTTTGTAAGTTAATTCCTATATTGTAATGAAGACCCTAAAGTGAATTGAACATTGACAAACAATTGAACAATGGTAATATGAGTCGAGCACGATTAGCCTGTGTTTAGCGGGACACGACTCGAATATTTTTGTGGTAACTCGACACCGAAGCGTTGATACACTACGGACATTGTGGCATACGCAAGCGGAAGCGGATGGACGACAGAATTCGTTTAAAAAAAAATACAGAAACACGAAAACATGCATGTTAAATACGTTACTCTCCAGAGTCAGTAAAAAGTGTACACAATTCATCTTCGGCTTAGTTTTGCCGATGTGTTTTAAGGCATAATGTTCCTCGTAACAATTACGATATCTCAAGTTGATGGGTGGTTTGAAATGTTACACATGTATTTAGCATGTGTAGAATGATCTGGAAGTTTATGTTAGTGTTAAACGAACAAAACTTACCTCTCGAACTTCGACTCAAGTGTAAATAAACTTTCGAACTTTCCGGTTGGACTTTGTTAGTTTTTTGATACGTATGGGAGCATATGGCTGTCATTTTGTTGTTACTGACATGTTTTGTGTGTTGCCAGTGTCTTATGTGATAAAGCTTTGACTTGCATTCTTTAAAATTATGTTATAAACAAAATTTTTTAGGAGTAATATCCCCCACTCACTAAAATTCCAATGAAATATGTCAAAAAATATTTTTAAGAAGCTATTTTTGAAATTCAATTTATAGGAGTTAAAATTTTTAAATAGAAAGTTGGAGTTTCCCGTAAACAAGTTCCGTTATTTCCGATAAAAACGAGGGTATCGTAATCGCAGACAAGGGGAGCCGTGGCAAAAACCGAATCGGATTAGCGCGCGTTAAAAGAGGATTTAGTTCAAAACGCGCCCTCTTTCACTATCAGTTGCATCTCCATTTAAATTCGAATTAAGTGCCAAAATATATCTGGCCGTATTTTTCCTTTTTTTTTTGTCTGCTTTAAAAAAGTTGTCGTTCGAAATTCAAAGTTTATGCGATTTTTTCTGTACTCTTTTCATTTCGTTCCTGTGTCGCGTTCCAGATTTGAAAATAGATTTTTATCTGTTTCTTTTTGAATTGATGCTGTCTTGTTTAGATGTGTACTTATTTTAAAAGAAAAAAAATACATGCCTTTACCTTACTGTTGTCACTGGTACTATCGTTTTAATATTTCAAGTAATTCTTGCGACTTCTAAATTAAGCATTTAACATTATTGACTTCAGATACGCACCTGGGTGTTTAAGTTTAACCTTCACTTGAATCTTAACATATTTCTTTAATTAGAACCAAATTTGTCTTCCAATGACATTAACGTCATCAAAAATTTCTTCGTTCCAACTTCAAGTCCCACAAAACCCAATGGAAACGATCGGTCCATTCTCGTCACAGATCGAGACAATGGCTTAAGTGTTTCAAGTTAAATATTTGAACGAGGTCAAAAGGTCCCCTCGAGTTTACTTTTTATGCCTCGTTTGGACTTTAACAGAACTCGCTGATTGCTTACAAAGGTTGCTCTTACACTTTGTTTGTTGACGTCGGGAATTTTTTCTCACTTCATTATAAAAGTTTATGATTAAAGGTTTCAGAGTTGCGTCTTTTCACTTTTTGAAGATTCCGCTTATTTAACTAGTTGTTTTTTTATCTTTATAACGAGATTTGGAAGGTTTTTTATAATTGATAAATTTTTGCTATCATTTTCTACCATTGTTCTTATCGGATCAGCGTGCCTTAGTGACTATATCGGCAAATTAAAACAAATTGTGGTATGTGGCCATACACTTTAAGTTATCAAACTATATAGGTAAATTATGGTATAGTATTTTAAAGAGCCCTGAACCGATTTTCGACTCAAAAATCTGTCAAAGAATTTACCCACAGTTTTTATACCTAGTTTTAAAATGGGCGATGGATTTAAGTAGTTTGTAATTTTTTTTAATAAAACAACTTAAAGCTTTAAGTTAGCGTCAATAAGTTGCAAGGAAGTAATTTCGATCGCACGCAGGCTAAGCGTCAAAGTGCCCTAACTGAGGTAGTTGAAGCAAATTTGTACCTCGGTCCGTAATAGAAGCCAACTATCTTAGCTGTTCAACTATCCTAAGAAGTTTCCTTGTGGGTCGCTTGAAAATAGTGATGTGATATCATGGTTGTCGATAAAATGTATCGATAGTTTTATATTTTTTATAGAAAACCACTGGTTTAAGGTCATGAAATTAATTTGAAAATCATGCCGTTTATTTGTTTTGTTCTATGTCAGTAACATCGAATAAATTATTCATACCAGTACAACCATATACTGTAAGTACTTTGTTACCGGTAGCATTTTCTATTCGTCATGTTTGTCGTCTTTCCTATCTAGTAAAAGATGGGAACTGACAACGTCAATGTTCCCGTCCAATTATGACGTGGATATTTTCAGAGTAGAATTGTATTCCTCGTTTCTGTTTGACAGGTACATGAAACGTAAAGTCTAAGTCACGCAAGAAGGTTTTTAGATGAAAATAAATTACACTTGGAAGAAAAACTTTGTTAATAATGGATATATATTTTCTTTTACGTTAAAATTTTGTAAATCCAAGATTTTTTTGTTGAAAAAAACCAGCAAAATATCTTAAAAACAATATTAAGATGTCTCTATTTTTGTCAAGTTTAATAAAATTACATTTCCGATAACTATATACTTACTAATATTATAAATGCGAAATTCTAGATGGATGCATGTATGCATGTTTATTAGATTTTGTAGCCTAAACTGCTGGACAGATCTTGATTAAATTTGGCATAGATGTAGAAGATAGTCTGCAAGAACACATAGGCTACTTAATTTAATTTTATGAATTCCATGCGAGCAGAGTCGCAGACGAAAATTAGTTATAGTATAAAATATAGCCGGTCATTTAAGTGATTGTCTTTTGTTTAGTTTGTCTTTTATTAAAAATAGATTATGCGGTAAGATTCATGTATAACTATAACAGACACATCCCTAGAAAGTGTTTGAAGTCACGGCTTGTTATTAACACAAAGATGCAGTTTGTTGCTGACGTGTCGAGTTCACAGTTTATAGAAATAGTTTTGAATAGTGCAACCCTTCTCTCAGTGCGACAAATGCGAATTTAGCGAGAATTATTAATTTAATGTCGAAAGTCTTCCCTTTTTAAGAACTTTTAGATGAGGATGTTTTACTCGTTACTTATAGTGTTTCTTTTTTGTTTTAATTTATTATTTTTAACCTATGTTATCTTAATAAAATTGTTTTTTTTTTTATTACATAAGGCGGAAAACGAGCAAGCGGCCACCTGAATCCGTAAATCCTATTGTCATAAAAATAGTAAATAAATGTTAATTTTATTTTGCTTTTTCTTAATGTATGTATTTTATTTGAAAATTTTAACGCCTAACCTTCTGCTTCTCATAGCGATTTCTTTGTATTATTTCTTCTAAAGCCTTTTATTTTAAATCTCCTGTTATAGTTTTAATTCTCTATGGTGTTTTTATAACTTTCTTTGTAAAACTAACTTTCTTTTATTTTCTTTTTCATGTCTTCCTAAGGAACAAAAGGTAAGTCTAATTATTTTTCATTATAAATTTGGTTTCTAAAATTTTTTTTTCTACTTTTGTCTTCGTCAATATATGTCACCTCCGTCTGTTTGAGGCCATTGTTATCTAGTTAAATACAAACATAATTTAACATCTCTAAGTAACTAATACAACCCTAGTAATATTTACTTATTATAATTTTAAGCAATGTACACATGTATGCAATCAGTACTGCTCTGAACTGCAGGATATTGGGGTCCATTTCTTAATTTCGGACCCCCTTTATGATGCATTCTATGAGAGAAATTATTACCCCCAAGGGACTCATATTTGATTTTAAATTAGACCATAAATTTTATAAAAACTTTTATCCTATTGTAACGTTGCAAGGATTGGTTTGTTTGTCGATTAAATGTGTTAATAAAACGTACAAATGTTATAAACGCGAAAGTTTAGATGGATGTTTGTTAGAGTTTGTCGCCTAAATTGCTGAACGGATCTAGATGAAATTTGCCATAGATATAGAGCATAGTTTAGAACACATATGCTATTTAATTCCACGCAGATAGAATCGCAGGCGATAGCTTGTGCTTTATAAAAATAACTTTTTTTTTAAATAAAAAACAACGCAATATTTAAAGCAAGTAAATCCATTAATTAAGTTGAACTTAACTTTGTGCGGATAGAGCCTTATTTAATAGAACAGATTGAACACCAAGTTCAATAATTGTGCTGGCTTTGCTAAAATTTCAATTAGTTTGCGAATACGTTGCCTGAGAGTTGCAGAAACTTCTGACCGAATTAATTATGTTCACGACAAACTTCGATTGGTTTATTATTATTTTTTAAATAATATTGAACACCGAGAAATCGTATTAAGGATTTAACGATTATTTGAATTTAAGGAATGCACGCTATGCACGTAATGGTTTGTATAGTTTTAATGTCTCAAGTCCCTAGTTTATACATCACGTGTAAGGCGTATCTGTTGCATGCAAAAAAAAATGTAACTACCCAACAAGAATGTGCACGGTTCTTACAAACCAAAAGGTTTAAGAAGCTGAAGGAAAAGAAGACGATATTGTACTGTATTTATAATCAATAAATAAAATAATAATAAAATAATTCAATAGTTGAAGTATACTAAAACTGACGTGTGTAAGTAACATTTTAACTATCAGTTAGATCAATTTTATAGTCTGTACATTTGACTATTTTATGAAAACCACAAATACGATCATGCATTTTTAGTAAGGGTTCGACCCTGTTGTAAAAATCGATTATAGTCAGTCTTTTTACCTTGTGTTTTAAATAAAATTGTTATTGCAATGACCTTGAGTTGTCAAAAATAAGAAATAAAAGCATGTTTAGTTTAATGGAATTTATTATAAAAATAGGTTAAAGAATAAACAGTGCGGTTTTGTTACGCAGCAAAGGCGTCACTTCATGAGTTGCACAAAGAGAAACTTGTGTGATGCTGTCCTTAGTTGCGACATATGCGATGTAAATCTGCGTAGTTTGGCCTCTTTTATTCCACAATAGTTATTTTTAGATACAGTTACCCTGGTTTACGATAAATCTTTATTTTGTTCGATGCACAACCTTCAATTCACGGTAGATGGAAACTATTGTTTAGTTAATACATATGCCGTCTAAATTGTAGATGAACGAAATGCTTCCAATAAATTGGTTTACTCAGTAATCCTCTTTTTCATCTTTGAATTGTAATTTTAATGTAAAACAACACACCTTAAGTTAAATGAACAGTACTCTGTAGTCGACTAAAATAAAGAGGATTTGGAAATAAAAATGGTTTCGTAAGATTCAGGTCGTCTCCTTTCACGCAATCCATCCATCTCTTTCTAGGTCTACCTCTACCGGTGTATCGATAAAATAGGATAGATATCTAAACATGGATACAAGACGAGACGATGGGGACAGAAACTAGAAAGTGTTAAGATTGAATGTGGATGCCTACAAATGTAGAGTAAGACCGAAGAAAGTATGGATGGATTATGTAATAAAGGATATGCTTAAGAAAGGAGTGGATTCAGATATGACGGCTGATAAAGATGTATGGAAGAGAATACTGTGCCGAATCTGCAAAAGGAATAAGGCCAAGTTGAAGATGATCTGAACGATATACTTACATTTTAAATGAAAGCATTAAATAAAAAACAAAGCAATAACGACGTTCCTATTTCGAACCGAGCAAGGGATATAAAAAGTATAGTAATAAAAGCGTATTTCATTTCACCGATACTATGTTTTGAATAGATTCGATCCGAATGAACAGATAGCGCGCGTTTCGTTATTAAGGATTTCTGTTTGATCATTGGAATGGAAATAGCAGTTGCTATCGTCTCGGGGATTTGAATTCCTCTGCATTTACCACGGTTATATTAGTTTGCTGTAACGGTTATAACTGTTTAGTTAACAACGTTATTAACACCAAAGTTAACCGTCATTTGCTTTGTTAAATATGTCATTTGTTGTTACTTAATCTGGCTTGTATATTAAAACTAACGTTCGATGCATCATATTTAACATTTTTGCGATGCTGTTCTTTTTTTTTTCACTACGGTAACTTTATTCATAAACTAATGGATAACAGACGTCTGTGATATCGTCAGCATAAAATTAAAAGTCTATAATAGAACCGGACTGATCCGTAAGTTACCTTACCGTCAAAATTAAACCAAAGGTTCGGGAGATTACCTGGAATGGAACAAAACAAAAGAAGGAGCAGACAGAGAAATTAAAAAAACAATTGGTTGTCAGCAAAGCAAAGAGTTGCAAAATTTAAGATGTTCTTCTCAAATTTTTCATCCAGACAACAAAATTTATTATGTCTACTTATAGAACAAATTTATAGATAGGTAGTTAGACGGATTCAGTATTTTTACGCTAATAATATGTACTTATGTAATGTAGTACAAGTTTTTCTAACCCCTGAAAGGTAAAGCCATATTTGCTATATATGCCAGATGTTTCTAAGTTACACAACCTGTAGACAAAGCCATGGGCTTACATGAGTGGGATGCCCACGCTTCGATACTCGCCATCTGTCCGAATCACGCGCTCCGATGGACTCCGAAGGTACAAACCATTTTGCTTTTGTTCCGTCTTCACAAATGCCAAGTTTTGTATGAAATTTGTAGACCCTTTGTGGATGTGATCGGAAGTGTCCGAATTCGATGAAATGCGATTTGAAATATTTCATAATTGCTTAGAGGTTTAGTTGGAATGTTTATTGTTGTCTATCGGATTTAATGCTGAACTGAAAGTTTTAGAGTTTATAACAATGTTTAATAAGCTTATATCACATGAGTAAAGTAATTCTGACACAACAATTTTATGTCTATTGTATTAAATGCCTAGTGTTTTTGACTAGATTTTCGTGTCCATTGGGTTGCCTGGAAGAGTTTGATAGCAATAGGCCGCCCTTGTAGTAGCTTAGTTTTAGTATACATATTGTAATATTTGTGCAAAATGTATTGTTTTTTTTATTTCTATGATTGTTTTATATTTATACTATTCGACAAGTCTCGGTTAATAAGCTATTTTTTGACTTGGAGAAATAGTTGTTTAGTAGCCGGTTTCTCCACCTACAATTAACGATTCGTGTTTGTTTTTTATAACTTCATGAAATGCGTATTTTAACTAGTTAACTTGAGTTTGACTCCGTTGAAATTTAGGTCAACCTAACACCAGTTTACTAGAATGAAACTTCAGCAACCCATCATAAGGTAGTTAAGGAAAATACTCATAATACCCATTCAATCGGTCATAGATTAAAATCCGTGATGATTTGGAATTGAATTGAAGCCGGATGAATCCGGTAAATAATTTTCATAGTTTCTATCCTTTTTTATTGAGTTTAGCCATATCCCTGGCAACTTAAGTACACTAGGGTCTAGTATCACGCCATCGGGAACCGGGATGGGATCGCGTGTGTTTAATCGGTAAGCCGCGACCCGCAAATTGCGCGCTCGCCTCAGCTTGTGTGGTGCGACCACAATTCAAATTGCGGCCGTGGCTTTGACTTTTAAAAGACAGGACCTATCAAGCACGCATTCCCTTCTGTTAAAATAATCTAAACTTACTTGTGTATTTATTTTGTATGTGTATATTTTAATTTTATGTGTCAACATACATTTTGATTGTCTTTAGTTCACCCGCGGCAAAATTGCTAGAATTATATTAGTTGAAGGATTCTTTGCCTAGTCCATGTCTTTATAGTCAAAGGACCGCGCAATGCCACTCGGCCGTGCTGTTATTAGCTGCATGCGGTCCTGTGTTATGAACCGTTTACTTATTGTATTGCTTTTTTATTTACTCTATTTAGATTTAGAATTATAGTGCTGGTGCTTTTTTATTCTATTTGAGCAATTGTGGTAAAAGTTTAAAAGTACGTTATGAGAGTTCGAACGAAAAAATTTGAATCATCGTTCCTTGTGCGTACTGCAAGGGATTGGAACAGTTTCCGGCGTCAATTTTTCTGTCCAAATACGACATCGGGAACTTCAAAAGAAGCGTTTACTCTTCCTTAGCTTTAGTAGCTGTTTACAGCTACTTATTAAGCTAACGTGCACCATCTTTCGACTGCATCATCACTCTCTTCAGGTGGGATCCTGGTCAAGCACTAACTTAACAAACATAAAAAATGTACATAGACCGATGTTTTTTCTAAGCAATTTAAGATTGATTTTGTATTGTCTGTGATAAATTCCAATGTAAATAATAAAATAAACAACTTTATGCTAATATTATAAAGGCGAAAGTTTAGATAGATGGATGGATATTTGATAGAGTTTGGAGCCTAAACGGCGGAACGGATTTCGATGAAATTTGGTATAAATGTAATCGATAGTGTGGAAGAACACATAGGCTAGTTAATTTTGTTTTTTTTTATTCCACTTCGACGGAGTTGTGGGCGAAAGATAGCTACAGAATAAACTCGAACATCTTGACTATAAATTACAAGAACACCGGCTTATAATAACAACCATGGGTATATTACGAACAAATAAAATTTCAGTCGTGACCAGAACGAACTGTTCATGCGACTAGTTAATTCAACCTTGAGGAGAGACGTGAAAAAAAAACGTATCGAATGGTGATGTGTTCAACTAGCCCCAGATAAACCGGCCTCGAGCAACAAGACTTTTTTTTTATTGTATGTTTCATTTATTTTTAAAAAATAAAATCTTAAGCATTTTTAATAGACAGATGTGAGTAAAGAACACTAATACCATTTTTTTGTTTTGTCTTTTTTAGTGTCATCGGACACTTATATTGGACTTTTTCTTGTTACAAATGAAAATTAAATATACTCTACAAACTACTAAATGTGAACTTGAAAAAACACTTTTTACATTCTTATACACTAGCTTTTACTGCTGACTTCGTCCGCAAAAGAGCCCAGAAACCTTGGTCCGTATACCAGTTTTCGCCAGCGACTTCGTCCGTCTGGAATTGAAAAAAACAAAAGTAAATACCCTATGTGTTATTCCAGACTATCCTCTACATCTATACGAAATTTCATCGAGATTTGTTCAGCACCTTAGGCTACAAACTCTAACAAACATCCATCTATCTAAACTTATTTCTAATTTTAGTAAAATTAGTATAGATGTAGCCACAAACGTAATAATAATATTTATTTATTTGCACATGTAATGTGTATTACGTTACGCATTATTCCCAAGAAAAAACTGAGACATGGCCCATGGTGTTATTCTAGATAAAATTATTGCTATCAAGATTATAATGTCATTAAACGTATGTATATTTCTCTATCCCGCTCGCAACCTGTTTGTTGCAGCAAAAGAATTATGAGAGTTTTATGTTGAAACTACCATTTGCCCGCGACTCCGTCCGAGTGGAATTTTAAAAAAATTAAAGTGAGTAGCCTATGTGTTCTTCCAGAATATCCTCTACTTATATACCAAATTTAATCAACATCCGTTCAGCCGTTTACGCTACAAACTCTAACAAACATCCATCTATGCATCTAAACTTTCACATTTATGATATTACAAGCTTTCGCCCGCGACTTCGTCCGCATGGAATTAAAAAAAATTAAAGTGAGTAGCCTATGTGTTCTTCCAGACTATCCTCTACGTCTATACCAAATTTCATCTAAATCCGTTCAGCCGTTTAGGCTACAAACTCTAACAAACATCCATTCATCCATCTAAACTTTTACATTTATAATATTATAAGTATGAGTATGATGTATATAAGATATTTATTTTATCGTTTATGATACATCACATATACGTCAGATATAATATAGTATTACCATAGCATAAACTGGTTGGTATGCTTTATAATTTGGATGATGTAATACAATATATCGTAATGATTTATAAATACTAAAATTAGAAAGAATTTACCTATTTTATATATTGATTTAAAAAAAAATCTTAGTTGTTAGGTTTTTGATAAGGAATATGGATTTAAATTTAACTTAAATCAAATTTTGAATTAGTTATTTTAGACAATGTTCACTTTTAGTTGGAAACAATCGTCTTTTTTATTGTAGATCAAATGAAAATGTAAAAGGTTAATTGCGAGTGAAATCAAACTTTTTAATTTGACATTTAAAGGGAAAGATTCAGTAACGGATAAGATTCGAAGTCACGATACGCTTTATGAATATCGATGATCATGACTTTTTAATGTGGTTTTAATGAATTTTGAAATTCGAATCGTTTTATTCTTTTATTTTCTTTACAATTGTAAGTTGCCAGTTCCTTTTAATCTTATTATAAGGCGAATGTTTTGATGTATGGATGTCTGTTACCATTTCCAAAACGGCTCTATGGATCTTACAAAAATGTGGCGTATATATAGAACAATTTGGAAGAAAACAGGCTACTAATTTAGTTTTTTTTTATTTACTCATATATTTCTTTACGAAATTAAATTTCAATGACAAAATCTTGCAAGGGCTCCATAGAATACAATAACATACATCCAAATAAATTGAATCTTTTCTATCATATTGGGTAAAGGGCAAATCTATCTGTACTATTATAATAAAGCGTAAACACACACTTCTTTGTTGCCTAAGATGTTAGCAATTACAGCATATTTTTGAATAATTCTTTTCTTAATAAAAAGCCCTACACTTACGTCACGCTTAGATATTAAACTTAGGGATTAATAAATTGGAAAAAAAAACCTTAATGTGGGAAAGGAAACTACAAGTTGCCAACATTAAGGAAGCAAGGTAAAGGTAACGGTAATTATTATGCAATGTCAAACGACTTCGTTGTCATTTTTGAATTTGTAATTGACAATTTGACAAAAGGTAAACAATAAAATAAGACTTTTATAACAGCTAGTTAAAATTGACAGTCAATTTACTAATTATTTAACAAAGGAAACAATTGTATTGATCAAGTTTATCAATTGGTATAGTAAGGAAGTTTATAATGGTTGTATACGTATCGTCAAAGGGTAGATTTGCGGTTGTTTGTCTCACACCATCTCCGGACGGTTGGTTTATACGCAACACGTGTTTGGTTTTGTTTGTCAAATAACATATTCAAACGTGACATATAATTGATAACGATACACAAGGTGAGTTAATTAAAAGAATATCTGTCCCACCAAATTGTAAATTGTCTGATAACAATCCGAGGAAAATATCGGATTTTGTTACCTTATCTGAGAGTGACGTAATTTAAAGCTATCTGTGATAATCAGTGGTGGGACAGACCCTAAATGTACGGTTTTTACATGTGACACATAAACATTGCCCTCACAAAGTAGTACTAAATATATTTATACACGGTGTGCTGTAATTAATAATAAAAAAAATGTTTCAAGAGTATCGTAAACTATGATACTTTGTACTTGAAAAAAGTATACTACTATTTTTCCCCGCGATTCCGTCTGTGTGGAATTGAAAAAAAAACAAAAGTGAATAGCCTATGTGTTCTACATCTATGCCAAATTTTGTGAAGATCCGTTCAGCCGTTTAGGCTACAAACGCTAAGAAACATCCATCGTAACTTTCGCATTTATAATATTTATATGAATAGTAAGATTTTGTACGCGTGTCACCGCAATGAAATTTCATGTAAATAATTTTAATGGTCAAAATTTAAGAAGTAACTTAACATCTGTTTGACTTAACGTATTTATTAAAATAACCGAAACATATTTACCGTTTCGGTAATTTTGCATACAATTTCGTTTCCCACAAATTGAAAATACCCGAGGCAAGATACGTGCTCGTAATCGATGAATGTTCGGGAGCGGTTACGTTGGTGATGCTTAAAGAGAATTTACATGCAGCTGTCAAAAATTACTTATCAAGTGTGAAATTGCTTAATGAGGGGGCATGGGCATGTGACATGCAGAATACTTGTTTTCAACAGCAAGAAGCTTGAATTATATTAAACTAGTTTTCGCCCGCGACTCCTGTCGTGTGGAACTGAAAAAAACAAAAGTAAATAGCCTAAGTGTTCTTACAGATTTTCACGTACATCTTTGCCTATCATTGAGATCTTAATTGTTTAAGCTACAAACTCTAACAAATATACCTTCATTTAAATTTTCGCATTTATAATATTAGTAAGATCAAACATTCAAATAATTATAATAATTAGACTGTTTCTTAACTTACTAAGGTTTGTGTCTCCTAGTAAATAATTCATAATTTTAGGCATTTTATAATTGTATGGATTCATGGATTTAATGTTTTAATTTTATCACTCACTCCAAGTTATATTAAAAGTAAATCAAAGGAACGCATCTGTAATTGCGGATGTCTATGGGCGGCGGTCGCTTTGCAATTTCAGCGAATTTAGATGGCCGTTTACTCGTTTGTTATATTAAAAATATAGGTTGTAACGTTACTTATTATAAAATATGAATTTTAAAATCATCATCCACTTGCCCTTATGCCTTATGGAGGGTCGGCACAGTAAACCACTAAACTCTATCAGCGTCATATTTGAATCCACTTCTTTCTGAAGCATATCCTTCATATCCATGTAATTTTAAAATAAATTAGCATTATATTAATACAGTTTTCTTATAAAAATATATTCTATATTTGTTACTACGGTTGTTGAAATATTTTAATTTATGACCGCATTTAATGTTATTCATAAATTAAATTCAGCTCCCATATAAATAGGGAAATGTTTTTTCTTCAGAGTAGCGACCCTCTGGGTTTGAATGTAACACTAATAAGGGAGGTCCGTATTTTTTTTCCATTTACACTGTAGGCCAACGCTCGAGAAGCGCAGGTGCGTCCAATTTAATGCCTACCGTACAAATTTGATAACAGGTCATTAAGTTTATGTATTTTTTTTTCATTTTCTACTGACTGTACCTCACTGTTTAGTATTCATAATATATTTATGAATTCTTACTAATAAATGCGAAGGTTTAGATGAATGTTTGTTAGAGTTTCTAACAGCTGAACGGACCTGAGTGAAATTTGACATAGATGTAGAGGACAGTCTGGAAGAACACACAGACTTATTATCTTTTATTCTACGCGAAGAGTGGAGTCTAAGCTAGTGTATAATAAAAAAGACATCTAATTCACTATTTTTGTCATCTATACTTTTATAATAAAGCGTAAACACACACTTTTTGTTGCCTAAGATGTCAGCAATTATAGCATATTTTTGAATTATCCTTTTTGTAATAAAAAGCTCTACATTTACGTCACGCTTTAGGCTATATATTTTCACGCCAGTAAACTTAGGGGTAAATATTTTGGATAAAATCCTTAAGGTGGGAGAGACACCATAAGTTGCTGCCAACATCAAGGAAGCAAGATTGCCAAGGTTTGTAATGTCATGACATTTTGACATTTGCTATTGATAATTTGACACATTTAAACAATAAAATAAAATTGCTTTTTTTATCTTAACCTTATAATACGAGTAGCATTCAATGTGTTAATTAGAAATGATATTCGAAAAGAGAGGTCTAAATTAGTCGGGGGCATTCGGCCGGGTCCTTATTGCGGCAAGCTAATGATGCCCTAAATGAATAATGAATTTTCATCAGGCCATATGCAAATCTCTCGACTTATTTATTCAGCGCAGGAAGTAACAGCGAGCGACGTTGTGACCTTATATCTATAGAATTTTATTTAATAAAAGAAAGCAATTTTGTAAAAAAATAACACGAAGTACAACAACTGTAAATGATTAAGTTGATTATTGAATATCTTTTATAATTCTGTAATAAAAAAAAAAACAAAAGTGAGTAGCCTTTTGGTAGTGGTTACACTATCCTTTATATCTATGCCAAATTTCATCAAGATCCGTTCAGCAGTTTAGGCTACAAACTCTAACAAACATCCATCTAAACTTTCGCATTTATATTAGTGAGATAGAAAGATTAAGAAAAATATGCTATCCTCCTTCCTCTATATTTAACTAGCTGTTCCCAAGCGGCTTCATCCGCATGGAATTATAAAAACATTATTTTACTGTTTACATTTGTCAAATTATCAATTGCAAATGTTAAAATGACATGAGATGCGACCTTGCTTCCTTAATGTTGGCAGCAACTTATGGTCTCTTTCCCACATTAGTTTTTATCCAATATATTTACCACCTAAGTTTATGGTGTGAAAATATATAGCCTAAAGCGTGACGTAAGTGGAGGGCTTTTTATTAAAAAGGGATTATTCAAAAATATACTGTAATTGCTGACATCTTAGGCAACAAAGAAGTGTGTGTTAACGCTTTAATAAATAGTATAGATATATACTGACGACGGGCACAATTAACACAAACCTGTCACTTATAGCCGCAACACTATCTAACTTCTAGAACGTTCCACAGGTATGCGTTACACTTTGCTACCATATTTATCACCTACGACCGAAACAAATACATCACAGGAATGTTCACCCTTGTTACAAGGGTTCTAATGGGGTTGAAACGTTTAAATATACTAGAGAATGCCTTGTTTATTTCACACGTTCCTAACAATGTTAGTGTAATTTGATAACCATTTTAAATTCGGTTTCACAAGATTTTGATGGACATTGATGTATTAGTACTAGCTTTCGCCCGCGACTCGATCCCCGTGGAATTAAAAAACAAAAGGAAGTAGCCAATGTCATCTTCTAGAATATTCTCTATGTCTTTGTCAATTTTAGTAGAAAATTTCAACGAGATTCCTCCAGCAGTTAAAGCTACAAACTCCAACAAACATCTATCCTTGCATCCAACTAAACATTCACATTTGTAATAGTAAAATTTAATAAACAATTTCCTTTTTTTTACCTTTCTCGTATTAATTAAATTAAGAGAACACTTAGAATACCTAGAGATGTTGGAGTAATTTCTGGGGAAATCGTCTATGTCTCGACAGAATAGCATTTATGAATATGTTTATTTTTTTTAAATGTAAATGGCACCAAGGTTGGTTATACTTGTAGTTCATGGTTTAGATAAGTATCTGCTCTATTACAGCCTCGGTTATTATTACGAAATAAGTTGTAGTTATACAGATTTTAACTTAGTCTAGAGTTCGTAATGAACTGAAGTAACTTACAGTTAGATAGTTAACAAAATAGAGTTTTAAAAACTATAATGATTATCTCAATAAAGACGTATTACATTTTTTTGGCAGCATTAAATCGCCTTTGTCCTAAATCTTCGGATCGAAAAAAAAAACAGATCAAAGAGTATTACGATTACGCCGGCTCCCTGTCAATGAATTCTTCAATAGAAACAATTTACCGCGTTTCTACGTCGCACCAAAACATCGAATATAACAAAACTGAAAAAATAAAAATGCTCGCAGTACAGCTATGGTCGATTTTTTTTTCTGTTCACAAAACCCCGGTCGACAAAAAGTTGCACATTGCCAGGTAGCAACTCTGAACCTTCGACGTTCGGACTAATTGAATATCTGTGGTGAGAAATGTATTTAACGTAGCAAATTATGTTTCGATACAGTAGACGATTTAGTTTCATACTATTTTTATCTTTGCAAATTTTATAGGAGAAACTCTTAAATAAAACAGGCATACACTTTCATTTTACATAATACTGAAAAAGGTACCTATAAATTAGTCAAAATATTCTAAAACACGGGTTTAAAAGGCCTCAAAATTGGCTTTAAAAAAAAATAGCAATAAAATTATCAGCGATTATACAACTAACGCCATCTGTTATATAATTTTGCAACTTTATACTCAATGCAGATGTTATTAGGCAAATAAAAGTGGTATAATCCTTAATAGAATTGACATGTTTACCGCAATTTGGAAAATTATTCTATTAACAATGAATAAAAACACGGTTTTAAATTTTAAGCAAACTGCCTTGCTCATAAATTAATAATTAACAAACTTAGGAGGTCCCTTAGTGTAGATTCCTGATAACAAATGTATAGTAACAGTGTAGTGACCAGTAAACGATTCTGAGTGCTCTTTCAGTGCACGTAGAGTTATACGTTTAAAACTAAAGCGGGTCTATAAAATCCTTGTTTAAACGATGATTGTAGTTTTCTAAGCAGGTATATGAGAATATCGTAATGGGTTAAAAGGGGAATTTATCGTAACTGCCATCGTAACCAAACGATTTGTGTCAACAGTATCGTTTACAAGTTGACCATATTCTGTCCCTATACGACTCTGAAAATCACATGAAAATACACTTTAAGTCCAAATAGTTAAGGTATATTTTTCTATAATTGATTACAAAGTAACATTTGGTTTACAAAAAATTCGGGCACCCTCATAATGGTTGTCTAAACTAAGGTTTTTTATTCAAAGTTTTTGGTAACTCGAGGATGGATTTGGGTGTTTTTCTGCTTGGGGTTGGATGGTTAGCGGTTGTATGTGGCAGTTGTATGAAATTATAATCGACTTTCTTGTTTTTTTAGTAACATTATGGACTAACTGCGGTTTCGGGTTGTTATTTTTCCGTTAATGATTAACATAAAAATGGTCACCACCCTCAGTTATTTTATTTACAGAAAAAGTTCTTTTACAGGATAATTTGAGTTGTAAAATAAATTTATTCGTACTTTCACTAACTCTCTGACTATAAAGCAACATTTTTCCGTTTACGTGGTTTTATAAGAATTCTGATATTATATCATTGTTTAAATTTACGTATTCAAATGAGTTAGAAAAATAATAGCAATTTTTTAATTAAATCCAAAGGTTGTAAAGTTGTAACTATACAACACTAGAGATGTATGTATTATTTGTACATCACTAGTGTATTATCGATACCGCACGCAACAATTAAATCCAACAACGAGACAGTAATCACTGGAAATTCGTTTTGCATTCGGACGTGAATTAAGCAATTTACCGACCATTCAAAACGCAGATTCAAAATTCCGCATCCGGCGTTCTTTCGATTCACACGTGCGGTTTTGTCTATTTGAATTGCAATTAATAGCGTTAAATCGAATGCATATCTGAATTTCGATGTATGTACAAATATAATAATAATTTCGAAATGCTTCACCGTGCACAAACAGGGCCCATTTTACCTGGGTTTGTATGCACGTAAGAAAGAGACGGAATATGATTATGTTCCGAAAGGGAACAATTCGTATAGTTGGGCTACCTATCTTTGTCGAAGCGAAAAAGCGGCCAAGACCGAGGGCGACGTTACTGACAATGCACGACCGTCTATCTGGTTATATTACCCGACTCAGCGCAAACGACGCGGTGTCGCTTACAAATAATAGTAAATCGACGACTCTTAACTTTAGCCGGAGTGGCGCCCAAACGCGGCCGGTGAGGCAACCATGCGCCGCGCATTCTTCATTCTACACCAATCCTGGACAACTTCACGCCAGTCGCGTCCCGACCGTCGACGAGGTTGGACCTGTGTCGCTCGACGTCGCGCAACGATCGTACAATTCGAACAAAACAGTTATCGAAGTGACTAACGAACAGCAAAGTTGGATCGTACATCTCATAGTGATGGGACAGTGTATAGACAACAGTTCGGTCGTCGTGCGCGTACGATGACCGAAACTTTAACTTGTGGGTTACGAAAAAGTTACGGTTCGAATGCACTCGGTTTGAAAAAAATAATGTGCTGGTAATAATAGTGATGGCCTGATGGGATCGCAGTGCGACCGATATTGTGTAGTTAGTGATGTATACTGTGATATAGTTCATCGGCAAATGCATAGATGATTGCCGTGCTTTGTGATATAATTAGTTTATTAGTTGCCAAAGATTCCTGATGATCTTGTATATTAGTTTGTGTTTCATTTTGGTAGTTTTAGGTAAGTGAGAACTTTGTTATAATGTTGGCAATTTATATGTTAATGTTTTGTTGACGACCCTTATTCTGATATCGTGGAGATTTATTGAGGGGAATTAATGAGGCCCATCTACACACGAGTAATTAATTAGATAGGGCCTGAGTGAGTTGATATCGTCCCCGGCGATACTGTCACTATATTATAAAATACTGCTATTATTCATTGTTACTTTGTAACTAAGATATTTTATGATTATAAAAGAATATTTATTTAATCTAGAAATAAAATTTATAGATAAGAATATAAATGTTTAATCAAGATTAATTGAATTTACTGACGCAATTTAAATTGCATTTTAAAAATTCAAGACATTTTAAAAGGAAATTTCAAAATGGAAACGCCCTACATCAAAAAATCATCAATCAAATTGTGCTTTTTTTTAAGAAAATTAGATTTTAAAATTGAGGGATACATTTTAAACTTGTTTAAATCGGCTACTTGTTAATTTAGATTAGGGAATGTGATGATGACAATTTTCTAGTGTTCTGACAAAATTAAGAATTTTTTGAAAGACCATAAGTTTTGAGATAAATTACTAACGTTTATATTTAGTTATAAATAGCTAGAAATCGATATGACCCGAGTATACGTGGTTATGTTTAATTAAGCTTCGAGCGTTTCGAGTTCGCTTTGTTAATTATCAGAGATGACAATGTACGTTATCGAATTTAAATCATTTACTTCTAATTAATTTGTTCCCATTAATTTGTCAAATAAATTTTCAATAAAATCTTTAATATGACTTTGAGATGTTTTGTTAAAATACAAAGTTTATAATTATATGTTGTGTGCCAAAAAATGTTTAAAAAAAATAGCACCTTAACGGTGATATAACCTTTTCGGCCAATTTATTAAGAAGTAAAAAAATTAAATCATTTTTTATTAAATAAAATAGTCGATAAATCCATTAAACATATCGATAATATTTTTCCCATCACTATTTTAATAACTTAGTACAATTTAACTAGAAGCAAATAACGTAACCAATTCTTGTATCAACGGTTAATAAAAAGTCAATAAACATATTATAGTCGGTTACCGCAGAGTTGGTCCGCCCGCATACCAACAACCAACTATAAACGATTTAACTATACCTCGTTCCTTATCTAGTATCAACCTTACTCGTTTAAAACTCATCTCCCTTCGTCCTTCTGTCAATTAGTGATCCCTTTCGTGTTACCGAATTATCTATGTTAAATAACATCTCCATTCTATCTGTTTTCAAATTGTTTTAGATGAAATGTCGATTCCGTTCATATATATCTATATATAAAATAAAATTGGAGTGTCTGTTTGTAATGTCAAACGAAAAATCCAGATTTCGGATGTAATTGCGTTGCTGATAACGGAAATCGCATTAAATTTTTTTTGTCTGTCTGTCTGAAAGCCGCGTTTGTTCAGAGTAATCTAAGAAACGGCTGGGCCGATTACGAACGGAGTTTCACTGAAGAGTAGACATAGACGGGCAATTTTTAGGCTACTTTTTATTTTAATATTGCGTGGACGAGGTCGCGGAAAACAACTAGTTAATAAAGCTATTTTAATTCATCTCTTAGTTTGTGTTAAGATATCAGTAGTAGGTTATTGTTTTCATTGTACAATTACTTATTTTAAAACACATTACTGTTAAAACAAACTGAAAATCATAAATAAGCAAGATTTATCGAACTTATGTTAGTATTTTATTTAAAGATATATTTTATATATCACAATAATGTTATCTAAATAAAATGTGACACATTTTTCATCTAATCTTCGACTATTCAGCACAAATCTTGACAATACGCGAAAAGATTTTCTGAAAGCTTATTGGACAAGTGTATTCTACTATTTATTATTGGTTATGAAAGGGCAAGGAATAGGCTCCCAATGACAAGGGTTTGAGGAAATTTCTCTTATCAATCGAATATTCTCGAATACTTTTTTTCACCTATAGAAAGTATGGTCGTGGTAATCAAATCTATTCGGACGTGACCGGCTCTCACGATTCCTTCCTTTTAAAGTTTGCTTTTTATTTTAAAGCAACAAATCGAGATATTTTTACAGAGTTTAGAAACATCTTTACTTCTCAATGTTATATTTATTACTAGTTTTGCGGTAAATTCAATTCGAAGTGGCTTTTGAGACAATTTTCTGTGTTGATTGCTGAATAGAGTTCGTGCTATTTCTAATGTTTTGTAACTTAAAAAGAACTCTTAAAAGATGTCATTTAATACTGTTTAGTTAAACATGTCTTTAAAACTTTTTGACCGTCGCAAATTGATGTTTTGAGTATTACCGTCCTTGTATGTTTTACTTTTAATCTGTACGCTGCATTCGGTATAAATACATTATTAGTTGTTATTAATTGTTTAAAATTGCATTTCGTAGCCTTAAAAAATAATAATGATATAAATTCTTTACGTATATTTAAGATACAGTGTATTTGAAGCACTGTTTATGTTTTTATGGTAACGGTAATATATATTCCGTTACGGAATTACCTGGTAATATCATCCAAATTCAATGCAATATTAGTAGGAAAATTTTGTATTACATAAGAAATTGCTTATTAAAATGTTAGTAAAACATATGTTAGATTTATTTTATAAAACCAACAGAGTACACAAGATTTGTTGCTGAGACGTGTTGTTTTATTTAGTCATTACATACGCCCGGAGCCATGTGCCAACCTCATCGTATACGCTTCACTCTACAATATTAAAGCTTTGCCTAACTACATTTTCAATTTACTATTTAATATCAGATCATCCCTTTATGTTATGACAAGGCTTCACTTTCATATGTTCCTTTACTTCAAAGATATAAGATTTATTTCGCTTTTGAAATGGCTTTTCTCTTTAAAGTATCGTCGGGGAATCTGGCGGTGTTCAGTTTATGATTACTGTTGTTTGAACGTAAGACGACGCGGGTAACCAATAGGATGCAGCTTTTAAGTGTCTGTACGAAAAAGTGAAGGTTATAGCGGCCACTTATTATTTGTGCGAAACACGGCTACCTAATTGGTTAGAGGTAAAGTTTGTCTCGTTTCATAAGGCATTTTTTTTGTAAATGGAACACTGCGATTTTCTCTAATAGTATCTAGCGTAATGCGGTTTTCACTTATTAAGTACATTACTTGCTTATAACTGAGTCCGAATCTTTTCGCCGATTTTTTTTACTAAATCTCCGCTAAGGGGGTTGTGTTACTGAATTAATGCAAGGCACACGAATACTTACGTTTCTTAGAAATTATTAAGTAGGGAACTAGTTGGGTAGAAATGTTTGCCGGCGTTTTAACAGAATTGAATTCTGTTTAATAATTAGTTAGGAGCTGTGAGGTTTTTTTTTAGTAGAAGTAAGTTCACAAAATATTTAGTAACAGGAGTATTTGGAAAATATTTTGCAGATTAAATTATTAAATGGAAATTGTCTACTTTTTACTTGAATAGTTTTTAATTAACAGTTCAGTTTCCTTGTTAAAATGCGAGCTCCTTAATTTGTTAGTAAGCAAAATTAATTAATAACACAATGGACTCGAGTAAGGATAAAAGAGAAATAACGAAACGTCCAAAGCAGAATTATTGCTTGCGCTTTAAGCCCCCCTTCGGCTACACCTCTTATCACGGTATATAATTAATTCTCCAGTAATTGGCTAATTTGCCTACCAGTGTATGTATGTGTATAAAAAAAAATCTCATTAAAGGAAATTTACTAACTTATAATTTTATTAATTACTAGCTGTTGCTCCCGACTTCGTCCACGTGAAATTTGAAAATATAGCCTATGATACTCACAGATACACAAATTACAGTAGTTTTGAGTTATTTCAGTACATATATAATACAAATCTTTCCTCTTTATAATATTAGTATAGATTGTAAATGTTTATGATACAGAAATAGACGGGAAATAGATTTACATGGAATACAAAATGCCCGGCCTTTTATTTTACTTTTAACACATTTTTAATATTAAAATGTAAATCTCCGGGAAACTAAATTATTCCTTTGCCTTATCCGTTGCATAATATTTACAATAGTCTAAGAGTTTAATAAAGATTCTAGTTGGACGCTGTTCTCTTAGGGAAGATCGCAGTTTTGTTATAGTAGACAATTATTGGTCCATTTAATTAAAAAAAAAACTTTAATGGGTTTAATCCACATGTTACTGCATTTAGGCTCGTAGTGAAAATGTATCATAGTAAGAAAATCAACACTAAGTATAGTTTAAGTGACGAAATATCTTATGTAATTAATATTATTACAAGGAAATATTGGTATTTTTGTATGTAACGAGTAATATTAAAAACTGGAATGATTAAAAAAAAATTACCATTAGAAAGCTACGTTGTCACTGAGTAACATAGGCTATATTTATTTTTAACTAAAATACATGTTTTATAGATGTACATTTTAATCAAATATCACCAGAGTTAGTCTAATTAATAATTCAAGCATATTTAAAATTCATTTTCCTTGTTAATATTTACAATACAACTGCAAATAACTCTACATAATTAATTTTTGTACAAAGCTCTTTGAAAGGACTTGAGTTGTCTAAATTCTACGTACATAACCTCTGCAGCGAGCCTTTGTAGAAATTGTTAATCTCGTGTACAAAGCCTAGTCAAACACAGTTTGGACCGTTGTTCTTTTATACCTGCAACATGTCATAAACATTTCTATTCTCTTTGTCTTCGTTTTTTGTGATGTTAGTGATGTTCTAATCTCTATTTCTGATCACCCCTAGTAGACCCGATGGTTATCTATATTTTAAAAAATTTATCTTAATTAATTTTCTTATCGAGATACTAAAAATTGAATAAAAAATAATGGAACATATTTCAAACTTCATTTTTAATTAGTAGAAACTTTCGACATCGGATAGAGTAACCAAATTTTTTAGACTCACTCGAAGTTGATGTAAGTTTTGGTAAAATTGTCATCTTTGTTAATATTAATTTACTGGTATATACCCGTATATAACTTAATATTTTATTTTAAACTAAGCATACGAAATTGTAATTTTGTCAAGTTTAATTTAGTTTTATGTCCCTCAATTGATGTATTTAACTTCAAAATCGTCTAAGTACTTATAGATCTCTGTAAGTAATGTACTAGAAAGTACAAGTAAAGACAAATAAGTGCTTTTGTCACCAACAGAAGCGATCAGTCACAAAAAAGATCCATTAAGAGAAATCCTAATGGACCTTTTTCAGACGAGGATCTCAGTGTATACTACCCTTTGACCTTCATACAGCTATCATATGAATTACTAAACACTACATCTCATATTTTATGTCTCAGGTCTTATTTGTATTGTTTCTCTTTGTTTTCTGGTTGTACACACACTTGTGTGCAATCCGAATTACACTGTATTTTAATTGTACACAAATTACAGTGTAATCTATCATATTTAAGGTGTGTTTTAAATTATTTATTACCCACACCATTATTACTTAATTTTTTAGTGAAGTAAGGAATAGATTTATCAGAAAGGTAAGTCAAATCAAAAGCAAATTTTGACAATCTGTGCGATATTATTGAAACTTTTGGTCTATAAAATAATGTGAAAATACTGTGAAATTTCGCCTTATTTTTATAATATCAAACATTCAAAGTACTAACATCAAATATAGCTCTACTTCTGAGATGTATGTTATATCGTAAAGCTAATAGCATCATGTCCTTTTCAGCGAAACCTCCACGCAAACGACAGAATTTTAGCATCGATTGCATGCGACACACGACGCCATCTAGTATTGAGTAGAGACACTATTACCTAAGTTGATTTTTAAACAATAATATACGATAAATGTAGCTAATTTTAAAACAAAAAATACATTTTTTCCCTTCGTAATTGTAATGTTTGTATTTGAATTGTCTTTTTAAATAATTCTGTTTTTCGTACATATTACTAATTATGCTAATGGTGTTATTTATAGAAGTAATCAGTTATATTAGCCTTTTGAAGTCGTGTGTTATGTTAAAAAACAAAAGAAGAAATGACAAAAGGAAAATCGTTTGGCCAAACTCCGAGATATAAAAAGCTCAAAGTCTACGATCAAGGGCATGTTATACCGATGTTATTTATGTATGAGACAATTTCGTATCAGATATTTAATGGAATGTTAGCTTTTGTTTCTTAATGTTTGGAGGAATTATTGTTTCTCAATATAACAATTTGACGTATTATTACAGAGTGTTGACAAAACTATTACTAAATAACAAGTTAAGATGGAGAACGCAGATAATTACATGGTCTGGATAAAACTGTAAAAACATAGTTTAATGGTGAAGAATTGCTATATGAATTATAATAAAATAAAGTAAAATAAACACTATTTATTAACCAATTTATTATATTTTATTTTATTATTTACTAGCTGTCGCGGGCGACTCCGTCCGCGTGGATTTAAAAAAAACAAAAGTGAGTAGTCCATGTGTTCTTCCAGACTATCCTCTACGTCTATGCGAAATTTCGACTTCCGTTCTGCCGTTTACGCTACAAACTCTAACAAACATCTATCCGTCTAAACCCTCACATTTATAATATTAGCAAGTTATAAATATTTAACAAGTTAAAGAAAACCTATATAAATACTTAGCAAGCTATAAATTAACAAAATACCTGGCACATATTTCAACGATTCCGTGCTATGAAGGTCATTGAAGGGTCCGTGTTCATTACGCACGCATTACAACGCACCGCAATTAAGACTTGAATATTAAACGAGCGGCTATATAGATCCTTACTGGAAAGTAAATTGAGATAGACAGAGATCATAGAATGAATTTTAAAGGAAATATATTCACTCTTGAAAATATTAATAACTAGCTATTGCTCGCGATTTCGCCCTCGCGAATTAAAACAATAATAAAAAATATAGATAAATCACCCTTCTAATGGTGAAAGAATTTTTTAAATCGGCCCATTAGCTTTACGTAAATTGAATACATACAAAATCGAAAAATACAAATCATTCCTCTTTATAATATTAGTACAGATGTGTAGTAACATTTCAATATGACAAAGAAAGCCTAAAAAGTCTACATTTATGGACGTTTATGGTAATAGTAGTAAATAGTAAAAAAAAACCTTTTTATGTTATAAAGTGACAAAGGAAGAGGGGTTCATCGGACTTCGTTAGAACAGCGAAATAATAGCTGACTACAGAGAACAGGGGGCACAAAAAGATAATGTTTATTTACTTATTCTCTCACCTCCAAGTAAAACTTCCAATTAAACTGTTACAATAATATAACCAACAAATTTTATAGAATTAAACTTATCTAGGAAAGAGCTCGATCCATCCACGATGTTTTCTTTCGACTTTACCCGGGTACACCCGGGTGAATAGCGCGTACTCAGAGCCCGGATATCCAGGAAACAGTGTGTACGTGTCTCGAATTATATCCGTGTCTCAATACAAGCGGGGATTCATTTCTGTTGAGCGCCGGCTTGTTTTCGTTGAGATCGCGGCACCGTAAATTACATCACACCTAGCACTTTTTAGATTTATGATCGACTCAACATGCTATCTAAACTTTGGAGTCTCTTAATACGGATAAGAAAAATCTTTAAAGAAGAAATAGACTAGTAAAGCAACCGAAGAACGTGAGAATAGTTACATATAGAAGTTTAAAAATCAAATTTTAAAAGAAAAGACAATGACGTCCCAAGATCACAAATCCATCAAAATATTAATCCGTAGAAGCCTTATTAATATCAAAACTTTACAAGTATAGTCTACTGCTTAAAATAAATAAAGGTGTATGTTCCGTTCATCTTTTTAGAAATATTATTCCCATCAAATTGAATCTAAATGCCACTAACGACAACTATCTATCCAAAAAACTAACATTTAAAACACGATACAACGCATACTATCGTAACGTAACCAATAAAAACTTGATTTACAAGAGAAAAAGGGTTTTCAATATAGCTCTAATTGTGTAACATTTGTCAGTAAAGAAATAGGAGCCAATAAATTAAGGCGGGAGACACACAATCTAAACAGCTTTCTCGGTATCCCTTACAGGAGTTACGGCTTCCTATAACCAATAGCGTTGTTTAAACAAGGCTTGTAATAACTTTACCATGTGTTAACGTAGTGTACACACGGTACGTGGGATCTGTCCGGCTTCGCAACGTTGGAATATTCCCCAACAACTATCTGACTTTTGATTGTTAAGTTTTAGGATTGCTGATTGATAACGGTGAAAATTATAGCTTATGATAATCTCTAACCACTTTGGTGCTACTAGGAACTATAAACCTGTAATTCCAACTACACCATTCAGATGAATGGAAACTACACAATCAAGTATTTGATGCACTTGAAACTTGTATAAATGATTTGTTTTGACTTTCTAAAGTACCTTTCTACGATCGTAACAAAGAAATTTATGGCACAACTATTCATCGATAACAGTTTACAATACAAAATTCTGAGGACATCAATCACTGGGTTAAGTGACTTTCTATTCGGTTTTAAAATGTATCGCTTGCACTACGTAGTTGGGGGGCTTAGCAGAAGGGGGTATTATACCGAGGGCCGCGGCCCGCAGGGCGCAATCAGCGAAGCGGCCCCTAATAATGATTGATTTACAAAATTAATTTCGGCCGAATAACGGAAAAAGGATACCGGATAAACCGCGCAAATATTAAGGGAGGTTATGACGATAATTGAATAGGTCTTTATTGTTCCGTTGATTTTATTTTGTTCGGTATTTGGTATATCTAATTAACTTATGTGAAAATAAAGCTTTAGAAATGAATGAATGGATTTTAGTGTTTTACATGCAAACCGATTTTAATTATCCGAAAACCGCATGCTCTAATGTAAATGTTTTTGAGTTTGTGTGTTAAATTTAATTAAAAATATGCACAGTTTTAAAACAATATAAAAGTTGTTTATAGTAACAAAATAATTATGAATAAGTTAGTTAAATGCGAACACAATTTCGTTTGGGTCAGTTTTCATCGCGAAGTTTTCGAGCAGTAATTTTTACGGGCTTTACGATCAGCCGTGTCGAATTAAACAAGGAGTTCGGATGAAATTTAACGAAACAAATTACAATTAATTCTGGATCGTGTTTAATAAACTATCCAAATTTGTTTAAAAAACCTTTACAGATTATATTAAACTGATAGCGTAAAAAGTTTAAACATTCAATTTTTTATTGTTACACCTAGAATCGTTAATTGTTCACTATGAAAGTCTCCTTAGTAAAGGTTAGGTGTAATATATCTACACTTATGAATGCTCAAAGGTGGTTACTTGATCCTCATTTCGGAGTCGAGAGTTAGGCATCACCACCTCCCTGTTCTTATCCCACTCGCGTAGGATCAGAGCACAACATTTTCGTCCACCATATCAATCTCCCTTCCAACATCTCGTCACTCCCTTGATCATGTCACCTTTCACGCAATCCATCCATCTCTTTCTATGTCTACCTCTACCGTACCTCCACATTCACATTTAGGAATATTTGTTTCTAATCAAAAGAATTTGACTGTCAAAATAAAAGTAATTGGTAACTTGCTAATTGCTTTCTCCTCTCATTAAATCTATACTTAAGGACCCTTTAACGATACTGCGTGTTATCTGAATAAATAATCACTAAGCACATTAAATGACGGAAGCCTTAATGTTGAGAATTGAAATTAGTTGTGCAAGTTATTCAGCTCGGCAGTAAAACTAAGTCTACGACGGAAACTATAAAACGGCATCACTTATGATGCTTTTAAACTTTTAAAAGCACTTTTATTATATCAATTTTCACATTAACTTTTGGTTTACCAGCAATCGTTTATATTACTTGGAGAGTAATCGATTCTGTTCTTTAAGTATTCATTTCCATTATAATTAAAAAAAAACGATACTTCACTTGTTGTTAAATGATTTTAATATCAGAAAGTATAATTTGAGACATAATGCCATAAAGCCTTCTTTTTAATAGTTCTTCCTTGTTGATGCAATTTCCATTTCTTCCTCTCTTCTGGCAACCTCTTCATCTCCTGGTACTGTATGACGCCCACTTTTTCCTGCATCTCTTACATTCATGTTATTCTTGGGGTTTTACTTTATTTTGCTCTTCTATTCTGGTGGTTATAAGTCGTGACGTCTCAGATGTCCCAACATTTTTTTCTGTTCTGTTTTATTTTTAATGATCTTTGCCGTTTCATATTCAATATTTAGTATTTATTAATCTATGTGTCCATTATATTAGATTAAACGATATATGGTAAAGTGTCTTGTTATGCGGTCTACGGCCTTTGTTTTGACTTAACCATTCAGCAAACTGCTTAACTATTACAAGTTTAACTCAATGAAACATTGCTATTGTTGTAGGCGTAAATTAACCCTTTGCTTTGCTACAGAACTATTTATAAGTGGAAATTATAAAGCCCTTACAAGGAACGTAGTGACGCTTTTAGTTATTAGTTATTTCTCTTTCTTTTATCTTGTTTGTTCCACCTTTTCTGTAACCTTACCGTAATGTTTTTTTTTCTCTAACAATGTTTTTTTTTATAACATAAGATGGCAAACGAGCAAGCGGCCACCTGAATCCGCCAAAATGGCGAAGCGATCGCTGCCCATAGACATCATGCAGATGCGTCGCCTACCCTTATTCGACGGAGGAGGAGACGCACTTAAAGAGGATATTTCCTCTTTCTATGCATCTCCTCCATCATCAAAACCACTTCCCCTTCCCATCCTGTCATAAGAAAAGGGTGGTAAAAAGAAAGGGACTTAAATTAGGCCTGCGGCACCACACTTACCAGACGAAACACGGCATTGGTTCCATTTCACGCCTGTCTTCTGAGTGGTCGTGGTACTACACCAGGCGTGCCGGCCCATTCGTGCTAAGATGTTAAAGCGGGCACTACCACTGTCCAATTTTGTATACCTATAACTGGATTTGTTATCATTCTTGTGTTTTATAACTTGTTTCTTATGTAATTGTTCTATAACTTATCTGTTGGTGTACTTTATAAATAAATAAATAAATTTAAATCAATTTAACAAACATTTTTCATGTGCTACAATATTGTGTAAAATGGTAACTTGTAAATAAAAAAAAATTAAACGCTTGTTTTAAGGTATTTTAAAAAAATTGACCTGTAGCATTATGAAGAAAAAACTAATTGTTTATAACATAATTAGTAGAGCCACTTAAATATTTTATGTGACAGTTAATTTATGAGTAGTTAAACTAATGTATATCAAAGTTGGAGTCTTTAACTTAGTGGCGCCAAAGCCACTTAGTTAAAAAATAAAAAAGGGAAAGGTTAGTCGCTTCCTCGCTCCTAAAATAGTTTTGTTGAAACGCGGCTAAGTTATGTTCATCCCGTTGCCGCGAGTTCCCAGGATTAGAAAGTTGGGAGACGATGTTTAAAAACGGATACTCAGTACGACTCTTGCGGAGTTTGTTATCCAACTTATGATAAATTGCGTCCGGAGTTTTTTGGAATCTCAAATGTTCCGGTTTGCGTAGTTAAAATTTTTTGGGGTGAATTGCTCTCTGTTTTTTGCATTTTGTATTGTTTTTTGTATTTGATTGTATTAATAAAATTTCATGGCGTTGTGTTTTAATATTTTTGATTATTCCCAACCGTCACCCCACTTTGTCCCCACCATTTAGTCCCACTATCACCAATAAGGTGACAGATAGAACCGTTATGAAATAAAATAAGTTCCAACCGTCCCCTCGTCACAAAAGGCGAATGAAACTTTGTTTTCATCTGTCCCCACGTGGGGACAGGGCGGGGTGACGGTTGGGAATAATACAATATTTTTTCTCTTATTGACAATGTAAAAAGTCGTTTTATAATAGAAAGGGTTAATTTTATCATTCTACAAAGGTTTCTATATTAAGATTCCAAAGTTCATTGTTTCGCTCGTTCATTAAATTTTTGATTAAAAGAAAGAGTTAATTAGAGTTTGTAACTTGAGCAGTTTTCGCGCTGAATTTACATAGAATAAATAAGTAGCGTTCAAAATAATATTAATTTTAAAACTTCTTGTGTATTAAGAAGGCGTGATAATGAAGGAAGGAGGGTGTAACGTTCGCGTTAACCCTTGGGAAACTCGCGAGGGATAACACCCCTGGGGGTTTGAGGGCAGATGAGGTATTTGATGAGAATTTCATTGAAATTTTAGAGAGGAATGGACATTGTTTGATAGCTACTAATGTTAGGAAGTTTAGCTAAATACATATATACAGTAATTCTTAAATAAATGTAAGCGTATCAACATAAATGCGAAGGTTTGGATGGAGGGATTTTTTTACTATATACTCCAAAACGGCTTAATGGATCTTGATGAAATTTAGTACAAATGTAGAACAGTATCTGAAAAAACAGGCTACTAATTAAGTTTTTTTTAATTCCAAACGCAGTGTCGTGGGCGAAATATAAACTACATCCGAATTTAACTCGAAATTTATTGATTATGCTTTAACGAAGCAACTATGCAAATTTACAATACTTAAAATTAATATTGCATTTAATATGCTAAATACCGCTCTCATATTAAACATCAATTTTCACATCTAAACTGCGCATTAATATCTATCGAAAACCGGTTTGATTTTATAGAGGTTTAAATCCATTGAAAGCTTTAAACTGCGTTGAGCGCCATCTATCGTCGAGTAGCGTAAAATAAACTTTTCATATTAAATTATTTCAATTGATACGAGTTATAAATATTATAAACCACGCATTTATTAATTAAATTTCATTTAAATATAGTAGCTTTGAATTGTTTTGAATATTTTAATTAATGCTTCATTCTTGTTCCTGACATCCTGGTTCGCTTATTATTGGAAAGTCAATGGAAATTTCTTCGTTGGTTATTTTCTAATTTCAAATAACTCTTTGACAGCCGCTCCATTGTCTTTTACTTTAAAGCTTTCTTACTTAATAATGGTAAGCTTCTATTGAATAACCTTTAAAAATATTAAATAATTCTTAGAGAAATTAACTATTAGTAGTAAGTAATTCCCCCCCCCCCCACTCCCTTAACTTACTCCCGTAATTTCGTGGTGATTGGTTCCTTGCTACTTCTTCCTAATCTTTTTACGAATATTATAAATGCGAATGTTTATTGTTAGAGTATGTACCCTAAATTGCTGAACGGATCATAATAAAATTTGGCATAGATGTAGAGGATAGTCTGGAAGATCAGTGAGGTTATTTATTTTTGTTATTTTTAATTCCACGTAGACGAAGTCGCGAGGAACAACTGGCAAATCATACTTCATACTAATGTTATAAATGTGAAAGTTTAGATGGATGGATGGATGTTTGTTAGAGTTTGTAGCCTAAACGGCTGAACGGATTTAGATGACATTTGGCATAGACGTAGAGGATAGTCTGGGAGAACACATAGGCTACTCAGTTTTTTTTTTAATTCAAAACGGACGGAATCAGGGGCGAAAGCTAGTATAGTTATAAAAGCAATGTAATATTGATGTTCGTAAATCTCATCAGGTAGCGTGGTATGCTATCGACCTGGTTTGTACCGAGGACCGCAAATTTCCAATAGTTGCTCGTGGATCGAATGCTGCGGTCACTTCCCACTTCCATTTGCTGAGTCGCAAAACAATAAACTTGCTAAACCTAGCAAATGTACTGTGGTACTGAGTTAGGGAGATGTATAGGCAGTATATTTTTGAAGTATTTGTAATTATCTAGACTATTATTATAAAATGTAAACACATACTTCTTTGTTGCCTAAGATGTCAGCAATTACAGCATGTTTTTGAATAATACTTTTTTTTAGTAAAAAGCTCGACAATTACGTCATGCTTTAGGCAATATATTTTTACGCCATTAAACTTAGGGGGTAAATATTTTGGATAAAAACCCTAACGTGGGAAGGAGACCATAAGTTGCTGCCAACTAGTACTTAATAAAACTGATCAAGTACGGAGTCAAATCAACTGGTATTACCCACTTCTATTATTCGTAAAGTCAATAAAAAGACAGTCAAAATAAAGAGAATTATTTCATGTTCTTTTACAAAAACAAATAAGCACCAGTATTTTGCATCAGAAAAGTGCAGATAATTTTAAAATTATGAAAGGACCGGTCTCATGTCTTCGACAGCCACTGTATTTTTCCATTACAATAAATCTTTGAAGCTTTTACGCACTCCACGAGAATATAAAGCAACGCTAACTTCATATAGAAATTATTTACGCTCGTTTTCTCTCATTTTGCGCCACTTTCAGCGAGACAGACTCGACTTTTCCCTGAACTAAAAATTATTAAATGACTACGCCCGAGGAGTGAAGGGATTTTACAGTAAAAATTTCAATTTCAAATTCACCTTAAAGGACTATTCATTTCACCTTAAGACCTTTTAGTAAACCCTTCCTCTAGTTTACTCTCTGCTATTTTCGTTTCCATTGGCAATATTATCTTTACGTACTTAACAGGATTTTGCTATTAGTTTTATCTGTGTGAATTGTGGTCGAGTTTTATCCTTTTCTTAATATAGTATCGATTGTTCGAGATTCCGATACGTCTTCTGTTGTTTTTTCTTTGCTGTATTCAATGTAGGTTTTTCTCGACTGCCAGCAAATAATTCTCTCGTTTCTTGTCACAGCTTTCAACGAATTTGGATTTCAACTTGTTTGTGTTTTTATTTAACCAAGTTTTACATCTAAGTAATGGGTTATCGTAATATTTATTATGTAGTTTTTATATTAATTTATAGATATATGCGTCTTTCTGTTATTATTGACCGCTTTTTTTATTTTACTAATGTCATAAATGCGAAAGTTTAGTTGAATGATTGGATGGATGTTTGTTAGAGTTTGCCGGCTAAACTGCTTAACGGATCTCGATAAAATATGGCATAGATGTAAAATATAGTCTGGAAGAAGTCATAAGCTACTTAGTGTTTTTTTTCCATGTGAACGAAGTCGCAAAAGGAAATTTGTAGGTTATATTTTTTCTTGATTATACATGTGGATTTCTAAGTACGTTTATCATGTTAAATGTATGTATAAACGTGTGAAAATTTAGTCACATTGAGGTTATAAATATCAATTGAATCTGTATTTAGGAGGTCGTGAAAGGAGAGGGTTGCGCTTCCCGAGTGTCACGTATCGGCAGTATATCCCTGCATGAGGGAGAAAGTTTTTAGTAATAATTTATAACCCACTCAGCCTAAAGCGAATAGCTGCCGAATATTTTAAAAGACAGGGCCAAGGTTGCTACAAATTTGCATTCGAGTTAGTTTTTTATTTATTCAGCACCGTAGGTCGGGTTGTGAAATTCGATAAGCTTTTATGACTTAGAGCTTTCAGGATTATCTTCTGATAAACTACAAAAGCCTTACAAATAAACGCGATATAATAAACTTAGGAATTAAACTTAGTATAAAGCAAATATTAGTACTAGTTTTGCTTATACTGAGTTTATTCCTAGATTTTACTTTATACCTCGTTTATTTGTAAGGCTGTTAGTCTATACTCGAATTTGTTGAACGTGATCCGATGAGTTTCGTAAATTTAGAGGTTTCCTACTAAATTTTAAACTAATACTTGGGTGAAAGATTAATAATTTCCGTTAATTATTCCTTTAGCATTACCTTAATCTCTATTTAATACAATGAAATTAAGAAATTAAATGAAATATGTATATTAGAGGAAGTTTGAAAATAGCCTCAGTGGTAGAGAAAATAAGGAGTGAAAGGTTACCATAATATGGGCATGTTATGAGGGATGAATCACAGAAAGAAGAACTATAGTTATGAGTGTGGGCACCGGTAGAGGTAGACGTAGAAAGAGATGGATGTATTGCGTGAAGTACTGACTAGGATAACGGGTGATACTCGGATGAACTCTACCGGAGTAGATTAAGCTAAAGAAGATAATGAAGTAAAAAAAAAAACCCATAAATAAATCTTGTCTAAATTTTTTCTGATATTTGTGATGTCCCCTCCCTTCGTTATTTCGATATTTCGAGTACCGACGAGTCTTGAAACTTGAAACTTAATAGAAACGGAAATTGAACCTCCAGACCGTGCGTCTCCCACGGCATTTAGACTTGCTTGATACATTGGTCCGTTTCGTTTCAATTAGACAAGCAAACAATTGCCAGTCGGCTACGAGAGTGGCAGCTAATTGTGGTTCCGTACCAGTGCGGGCTAATACTATATTGTACAGATGTTATTTATCTTGGTCTAATTAAGTGTACATTTGTTAATGCAAAAGTATAAAATCTCAAGCAGAAATGACTTTTTAGGCTTGTTTAGACTTAAGAGGACTAAAAGTTTACTTGTTAAATTAGTTAATTTTATTAATAGTTAGGTTACTTTTTGAAGCTTATTTGATAAAAATTGTAGATCAGAATTTTTTTTAATTAAAACTTAGCTTACGAATACTTTATTTACTCTAGTTAATATACGACTTATCTGTATAGTGGACTATAGTGAAATTATAGCAGCAACTAAACTGGAAGAATTTAATATCTTGAAATAATCCTCCCTGAGGGAGGGCACCGGCGAGTCCTCATTATGAACTCATTACGACCTCTCGTAAACATGAACGCTGTACCTCCACCTGCACACTCCATCAACATAATACCCTCAATCTCTAAAATAAACTAGATCACACTGCAAGTGAGAAAATTAGGTGAATTACGGGCACTATTTATAATAATAAATTGCAGGGTAGCTAACAGGATATTCCGTGATAAAATAAAATACATATTGGCTAATGTTTTAACGTCTTTGATTTTTATTAATTGATTTTCGTGACAATTTTCTGTCTTTAGAATAGGTACGTTTTTTAAGTACAATATTAACTCTTTTTTTTTTAAATGGACTGTTGGACGTCTGCTTTGGATTGCCTTTATTTTGTTGTTACTAAAACTGAAACTATCGTACTTATTCCCGGACTCAGAGTTAATAAATGGTCTTCCTAAGTAACCAATTAATGACAACACTGACTGCTGTCATATAGAAAGAATACATAAACAACTACATAAACTTAAATGCCCTACTTAAAAAGATATAAACTGTGCAAATAAGAGTACAGACCAAAAGTCTATAGATGTTGAATTAAAAAAAAAACTTAAATGTCATAAATAACTAGCGAATACTTCCTCTGTAAATTATCACAAAGTAAAACAATTACGTTAGTCAAGTCTTAAAATAGAAACTGCAAGAATGTAAGGTTATCGAAGGTTGAAATGACGACCATATTAGTACCAACGTCCCGTATGACCTTACCATTTATAACGACCTCAATAACTCAAACTAAACCGCATTATCAAATGTAATAAGCAACGTGAATCGATTGTTTTGATTGATTCATCGAAGTACAGACGCGTACAAAACGTTTATCGCCGACAACAAAAAAAATGTTCAGATTAAATTAAGACAGCAAACGTCAACAAAACATGACGGTACAGTCAGCAGCAGAGCTCTTTGCATTAATGTATGTTTTGGCAAAGGACAGGAGTAGAGACGATACTTCTGGATTTTATCTATCTCTTTTTTACAACTAGAAATCCATATTTGCATATCTATCTAATTTAAGTAATGCACTTTGCTTATGTTTAGATAAAAGATAGCTTTGACTTTCGTAACATATAAAAGTATTTCATGATATGAAAAATATTATAAAGACGAAAGATTTCTGTTTTTGTATGTACTGAAATAACTCAAAAACTACTGGGCCGATTTTTAAAATTCTTTCGCCGTTAGAAAAGTAATTTATTTGTAAGTAACATAGGCTACATTTTATTATTATTTAATTTCACGCGGACGAAGTCGCGAACTAACAGCTAGTACTTATTCATTAATGAAAAAAAAATGCGTTAGTTTTCTCTTAGGTTACATTTGACATAAATGTTAAAGCTAGGTTATTGTACCGCTACATTTTAATTTCAGATAATTAACACGTTACGAATTTTCTCACTGACTGTACCGTGATTCATAGATTGCGCGCGCGTTGATTCACCCATTCGTCCGTTCTCGACGGCTTCGTTATTTCTTGTTTTTTTCTCTCGTCCTAATTCGATGATTGCTCGCCGACCGCATAACCAGTACTCCCGTCTCAGTAATTCAACGTTCGGAAATTGTAAAGATTTCGTCTGTAATTACGTTTGGAATTCGACGAGATTTGAAACATGCTGCATCATGGTAGTGACACATGCATGCGTTTTATATAAAGAAAGAGCAAGGCACACATTTGACTAAACTATTGCACGACAGTTGTGCGATTGTCGATTGTTTCTTAGTCTTCAACTGTTTAGTTGCACAACTAAAAATCGAGTAGTGTGCGCATCTTCATATAAGCTTCATATTACAGTGGTAGTGCCCGCTTTAACATCTTAGCACTGCAAGGCCGGCACGCCCGGTGTAATACCACGACCACACAGAAGACAGGCGTGAAATGGAAGCAATTCTGTGTTTCGTCTGATGAGTGTGGTGCCGGAGGCCTAATTTAAGTCCCTTTCTCTTTACCACCCTTTTCTTATAAGGAGAGGTTGGGAAGAGGAAGTGGATTTGACGGTGGAGATGCGTAGGAAGGGGAAATATCCTCTGTATGTGCGTCTCTTCCTCCGTCGTATAAGGGTAGGCAACGCATCTGCAATTGCGGATGTCTATGGGCAGCGGTCGCTTCGCCATTTTGGCGGATTCAGGTGGTCGCTTGCTCGTTTGCCAACTTATGTTATATAAGCTTATAGGAAACGCGGTAAACAGTTTTGCAATAGTTTAATCAAAGGTGTGTATGCGTTCTTATTGTGACTGGTTATCTGAAATCACATCTTTGTTAATATTTACACAGTAGTATAACACTTCATATATCTACTACAGATATTAAACGCTGAAAATCTTTATTTTTGATTACATAAATATATTATTTTCGCAACACTTTCATATTAAAATTGTTACCGAACTCGTAATTGATTTTATAACCTGACATGCACAATGTCGGCACAAAGACAATAAGCCTCCAACGTACAAACGAAATGATTAATAGTGTCGACTCGATATAAGCTCGTAAGTGTCAATTAGCAACACACAGCGCAACCCCTTTTGTTTGTACTGCGGAAATATTTACACACGTCGAATGGGGTGACCACATGAGGATACTTACGGGACAGTCCGAAACAATTTAAAGAGTTAAAAACTTAACTTAATATGTCAACCGTTTTATCCGTGACTAGAGAGCAGTGCGTTTTTCAGTACAGAAAATCATTAGGTATTGTAAATATCTAGATCAATAAATAATGTAGGACTAACGAAAGCAGTGTACTCATACATGAATATTAGACCTTTGACTAAACTATCGCACGATTGTTGTGCGATTGTCGATTCTAGATTGTTTCGTCACTTATACAACTGTTTAGTTGCACAACTAAAAAATCTATTAGTGTGTGCACCTCCATATCAGCTCATAGGAATCAAAGCGAGACTAAACAATTGTGCGATAGTTTAGTTTCAAGTCTTAGGTCTTTTTATTAATTAGACGAAGGTCCAAAAATTGTAAGTCAGTTTGAATAAATTCAATACATACTTCTTGTAATTCGTTTTATAAATGTTTTCGAATCTTTTCATCGAAAAGTCTCGGAAGTACGAATATTATTGGAATGAAAATCAATTTTCAATCGCTTTAAGAGTTTATATATTTCTATTTCCAAATGCACGGATTAAAAATAAATGGAAAAGGAACCTGTAGTCGGCAGTAATTCTGGAGAGGCCGCATGAGAGCATTTAATCCATCTTAGTAATGAGAGACGTGGCCTTGAGGTTTTTTCCTTGATATTTCTTAATATCACAGGTAAACGTTATTAACTAAATCTTACTAATATTATAAATGCGAAAGTTTAGATGAATGTTTGTTAGAGTTTGTAGCCTAAACTGCTGAACAGATCGTAATTAAATTTGGTATAGATGGGTAGCGTGGAAGAACACATAGCCTACTCGTTTTTTAATTACACCCGGACGGAGTCGCGGGGGAAAAGTAGTAATGTTACAAATGGGAAAGTTTAGATGGATGTATGTAGCCTCCTGAACAGATCTTGATGAAATTTGGCATAGATGTAGAGTATGGAAGAACAGATAGGTTTTTTAGTGTTTTTTTTTTAGATTTATCTATTTATTTAGTTAACGGGATTTCTTTTGATTATTATTTGTCTTAAGCTTACAAATAAGAACAATTTTCTTTCTACCGCCATTTTTATTATCTTCAAGTGTAAAATAACAAATTACATCATGGCGCAAATACATTTTATGGCAACGCTTCGGGATCGAAGATTACTTCACTGATATTGACCAATCAGAGAGCATCTATCGAGACAGAATTGCCAGCGATAAAATCGAATTGTTTACCCCGCTAAGTTACGTGAAAATATATCCCTCTATATAAAAATCGTTCTCACGTGTGTTCATCCCTAATGTTTCCCCGGACTTTAATTAAAAATGCCATTATTCGAAAGGATCCCGGGTAAAACCGAAAATCCAATATTACGGTACAAAGAGACACGATTGACCTTTTTTCAAATCTCTTATTATAAAAAAAAAATAGAAAATTTTATTGTTCACAAAATTGTTTCTGAACCTACTTTCATTTTAATCAACTTAATAATGTTCGATATTTTACTATTCGATTACAATGAGATGGAACGTTAAAAGATTTGAGATCGGCGATGTCTGTCAGTTGCAATTGAGTGGAATGAGGCCTACTTTAGTACTAGTGGTTTGTTGACGGCATAAAATGAGTTACAATTAGCGAACATTCAAGCGATACAAGACTTTGTTGGGTGCGATATGAAGAATAAAATACTTTGATGTTTCAAAGCGTGATGGAACTTGATGACTTATTGGTAAGGTCTGACTAACAGCGGGTGAGATAGCGGATTGATAGACTGAGAGTTTTATGTAAAAAATTGATTATTCTTAATCAATGTGTAGAAAATGTATTTCAAATAATTTATAACTTTTGGACTAAGACTTGGTTGGCGTGAAATTAAAAAAAAATCCTGTGTCAAATAACGCCTATGTTATTCATTGATGGTGTAGTTTTCTAATATAAATATTTTTTATATCCGGCTCGATAGTTTTGACTTTATTAATCACAAAAAAAATAAAAATTTTACTCCTGATAATATTAATATAGATTTTATTTCCATCGTCATAGAATAGAGGTATTAACTTTTAAAAACCTAATAGATACATGTGTGATTTAATTTAAGCATTTATATATATATTTTAATATGTCTAGTTGTCTTAACTATCGTATATTTTAATGTTTCTTGCTCCATATTCTTGCAGCATCAAAATTAAAAATATAAACACTTTCCGCTAACAGTGGGGACCTACAATACAAAGTTCGAACTGGGTTACAGAACAAAGAGGTGTTTATGAATTCCGCACCACTAGGAAAGTAACAAAATACTTCTGACCCAAACTTTTCGGAACAATAGTCTTTATCTCCTTCCACTGAACTACGAATTTGATAAGTCGTGAGAAACGCAAACAGCTCGCGAGGCCTCGGACAGGGCTGCCATTGTTACATTATCTATCGACTATACATCACTATATGCACGATAGGGTTGTACATGACAATTTAAATACAAAATCAATCGGATTAAATCTAGATATAAAAGATAAATCATAATGAATTGGATAACAAATTTTAACCATACCCAGAGTCTTTTAATAGTCACAAATAATATTAAAACGAATCTATACATATAATAAAATTGGAGTGCCTGTTTATAATATCAAAAACAATCCAGATGTTAGAAAGATGATGTATTTGCGTTGCTGATAACGAAAATCGCATTTAATTTTTTTTTGTCTGTCTGTCCGCAAGCCGCGTTTGTTCCGGGTACGAGTAATCTCCGAAACGGCTGGGCTAATTTCGACCGGACTTTCACTGAAGGGTAGCTGACATAGACGGGCATATTATAGGCTACTTTTTATCTTGATATTGCGTGGACGATGTCGCGGGCAACAGCTAGTCTTAAATGCTTCGTGAATGCCGCTTACAATTTGATAGACGTCAATTTGTAAGGAATTTGAAGTTTTAATTCTTATGTTGATGATATTTAAATCATGTCTTAGTATTCAGCACTAAGTTAAAGAAATCTACATTTAAGGGATTGCTTAGGACCACCTAAACGTCTTTGTGTTAGTTTTAAGATATAAGTTTTATTGTTAATTAAGTTACATAAAGTTTATTTTTTATTATTGCATAAACAGTTTTAATGCATTGTACTTTTTCTCTAAACATAACAATTTATTAACACTTACGGAATTAGTTTATTTATGTGCATTTTTAAATATCGATAGTTGTAAGTCACATCCCTAGTTGCGAGCGAAAACTTTATGAATACTCATATAAATAGTGATTGCGTGGGACCAATCAAATGGGTCGATTGATAACTTTGTTATGTCTGCTCATCGTTTATTGTCTGATAGATTCTTTAATAGTCCGACCTTCAAACTTCCTTGTTGAACTAGTGTTTCTCCCCGTCTTCGCACGGGACTAAAGCTGTTATAAATATGTTTATTTCCATAACATTAATTAAAATTATATCTATTGATCAGTTATATGTACATGTACTAACTGTTGCTCGCGACTTCGTCCGCGTGTAATTTAAAAATAATTGATAGCCTATAAATAAATAATATATAGCCTATGTTACTCATAGATAAATTACCTTTCTAATGGTGAAAGAATTTTTAAAATCGGCCTAGTAGTATTTGAAGTTTTTCAATACATACATAAATACAAATCTTTCCTCTTTATAATAGGTAGATTAACATTTTGGGTAATCAACAAGCCGTAGTATTATTAGGGTGAAAATAACTTAAATAGAAAACTCTGTAACTTAGATGATAAAGTATTAATTATGCCCAACACTAAACTTGAATTAAACGAGCGAATTGAAAGCGTCCCTGAATAACAGGTGCGGTACATTGTAAAAGCCCAGAGCGGCGTGTAATAACGTTTTTTTCACACAATCGTGAGCTGAAAATATAAACCGACAAAGGTCAGGCGTCGGGCTACATAATTTATCCCTCACTCCCCCAATAAATACTTATTTTTGCAATAACATTTATCCAATTTTCCTCAGGATATAAATTTGTTCATTATGTAATAAATAAATATGAAATATCACGTTGTCCTTCCTAGATTTATTCATTTTTCGTAAATATGTATGAAAATGATGTTTTCATTGATTAAATATAAACTGTTGCTCGCGACTTCGTCCGCGTAAAATTACTAAATCATAAAAAATAGCCTATGTTACTAATAACGCTCTTTAATTGTGGAAAAATTTTTGAAATCGACTTAATAGTTTTTAAATTATTTTAATACATACAAATATACAAATCTTTCCTCTTTCTAATATTAGTACAGATGTAATGTTGTTGATATCACGTCATTTCAATACTATAGAATGATCATCTCTGAATCGCCACTCAGGAGTTTAGAGCCTTTTTTTCCGAAGGGGAATGCGTTACGCATACTCCATGCCTCGGGGCAGACACGCGAGTTATGTGGGACTCTCCCCCCATAGTGGGGGGCATACCTCACTAAACCCCTTCGTTCCCTCCTAGCCATTGTGTGGGACGCCACGGATCGCTTGCGCTTGCCACCGCCACTGCCACAGACGAGTTTAGAGCCTACCCTAAGTCAGGGGTCAGGCTGATGATAAACGAGAGTGTTCTGCATGAATTGAATGAATGAATGAATATGTATTTATTGTCAAAAAGAAATAACATAAAAGGACTTATTCTAAAGAAAACATACAATCGTGGCAAAGGTAGCCAGCTCAGCGTATGCAGAAAGAACTGAGCCGTTCCCGTGCTGTTTTTCAGCCGGCTCCTTCGCACTTAACTAACATATACCTACATTATTAGGATTAATTGGTGGTCTACTCTACTAAATTTTTGTTATTCACTCTTAATTACTAAATTACTTGCTACTCGACTAAATTACTAGCCAGTTGCCAACTAGATATTATTATGATATAATATTTAAACGTAATTAAGGAACAAGTAACTTAAATGGATCCGAACTACCCTCTAATTAATACCTCGTTCCCACTTTGTATTGACACACTAGCACGGATAACCTCGTCTATGATTCATAGAGTACAAAGTAGTGTATTCCCAAGTCTGTCGGCTTATATTACACTTTGAGAGAACTTTAATAAGAAGATTGCTTTATGTGGGTACACATTTCAAGTCGCGTCAAAGTGAAATGCAACTTAATTATGCATTAACAACTTAAATAGCGCTTTTAGTATTAATAAAGCGATTTTTTACTGTTTTCATTAATTAAATTTACTTACTAATAACAAACTTGAATCCGACTCTATCATTTCCTCAAAGGTCGGCAACGCATCTGTAGTTCCTTTGGTGTTGCGGATGTCCAAGGCCATCGTTGACCAACTCGGTGTTTCCGCCGCTCGTTTGTCCTCTTTTATTATAAAAAAAATACTTCGTTCCAATAATAAAGTTTGTATACTTACTTTAAAATACAAATAAAACACTTTTTTCCTTCGGAAATCAGAGCATTCTCTTAGATTCCACTTAAATCCTTTGTAGACATAACGTCTCGTAATCGGTGTTATTTATCAAAAAAAATATATCTAACAGGTTGTTGACTGTCACGTTATATAAATATAATCTTGCGTAACTAAAATATAAAAGCATTGCCTGATCTCGTTCGGATGTCGTAAAACCATCTTGCGTCGGAATGTAGACGGTATAACTAATTATGCACATATTTATGTAATTTACTGAACGCTAATGGTATAAGAGTGTCTTGAATATGCGTTAATATCACGCGGAGGCGTAGCTATATTATACTAAAGATATAATTGAGGTCTGCAGACGATAATAAGCTAAAAGCGTTTCGTTATCTATGTGTATCATTTAGTGAACGCCTGTGGTAAATGCTACTTAACGTAATAAGAATATTGTTGAGATATATTTTTATCAACTAGTCTATCGGGTATCATCATGCATTATTTATGGTTGATTTTTTTATCTGTACGTCTTGTATCTCAGATGACAGACTTTTTAGTCGTATAGTTTGATCGGGTTGGCCTCAAGTCAAAATCACGTTAAACCAAATCGACGTACTGTGTGCACTGTTCTCCATACATGTTCATACTGATTGAGTGCCCGAATAAAATAGGTCGATAAAGTAGTCTGCTAGACCTCTACACGTTAGCTAGTATTATGTTAACATAATATAATAAATAGTGGGATGTCTCAAATGCAAGAATTGTTCAGTCAATGTCTTTGCAAATTCGATTTGTTCTTTCATAAAAAAGCTACTTCAGACTTCGTATTCTGTTTAACAGAAAACAAGTAATTTTCTGTGACAATACTTAAGATTAATAGAAAGATTTGTTCCTCCGTATTAAAGAATTAAGGATTCTTTTTCTAAATCCAAACAAAGACTACGTTGATCCTCTGGATTAAAGTCTTCGCCGTGAGAATTTCACGTCTAGAGTTATAGGTTAGTAGGTTTTAGTTAAAATAAACGAATAAAGATACGAAGATTTAAAGTATTAAAGTCAATTTTACTTCCTTTAACAATTGCTATGTGAAACTGAGACACAACGTTTGTCATGTTTTGAATGGTAAAAAATAGTCCTAACTAAATGTTTTAAATCCTTGACTTGCCTTATGTAACTGAATCATAACTAAATCATTTTTACCTACACTAATGTATAGATATAAAAAATTAAAATTTTTTTTAGATGCACATTTTAATAGCATTTGTTTATTGTTACAGCGGACCCGCTTCCCGGCAAGCACGTGCCGCTGGAGAGCTATGAGAGCGAATTGGAGCGGGAGCACGCGCTGCCCACGTCCGTCCCCAATGCCGACATACTCAAGACTAACAGCAACCCCACCTATCACAAGCCGAGGTAAGCTCGCATAGAAATTTATTGACAGCGCCATCTTTCGATTTTTTATGTAATTCATCAATTTATGGTTTCGCTGGCATTGTATTTAGAAGCTGTAAAAACCATTTGACGTCATAATGATGCCAGAAGTGAAGTAATTTATTCCACTCTGTCATACTAACGAACGTTCCGTTACCGCTCTTCGAAATTAATTTTTACTAATTACAAGAGGCCGTTAAGGCAACTCCCAAACAAAACCCTAAAACAACACGGAGAATCTCTGAGCGCAGCTTAATTCCGGGCATAAATTAAATCATTATCGTAAACTCGAGTTAGGAGACTCCTTAAAGTTAAATGCCGTTTGCGCGCCGCGTAAAACTTTGATCCCTTCCGCGCAATTAAATACGTCCCGCCATAAAAGTCGACGCACCAACCCGTTCGGATATCGCACGGACAAATAAAAAAGTTTGACCACGGTTTAGTTTCTTGACACTAACTTTGACCTGATTTCAAACTATCATTTAATTATATTTTATTTCTTTTAGACTAAAATATCTCTTCATAAAAAGCAAAGGGAAGCTTGGGTTTTGAATTTAAATATGTTATTCTTGTTGACATTTTTAACCTAAGAAATAAGCAAGACGAGACGTCTATTAAATTTACGCCCACGAATTCGAAGACCGAAGTATTTTTTCCATTTTCCACAACCTTAGTTCTATTATTCCCACAAAAGGTATTATGCTAGTGTCTGATATTGTCTAGAAACTTCTTTCATCTAATTGTAAATTAACAAACAAATTTACGACGCTAGTATAAAACTGTTCGCCTTTGCTTCTTCCTGCCTTTGATGCTAACAATTTTTTAACATTTAACAGATTTTAAAATCTTTCAACTTAACTTATTAAAACTTTCGTGAGACATTATACTATATTATTTATTTATAATAGGTCGGTGCCTACACCGAAAGTTCCCACATGGGTTTTAGCCGTGTTATAAATAAATAATATCTTTCAACTTATCTGAAACGTTAAAATTAACTATTGTTATTTAGTCAATGATAAATAAGTTATTTTTAGAAAATATTCTGCGAATTTATAAACTAGTGAGGTTAAATATCGGTTTGACGTCAAAACCGATTATACTTTCATTGTGATGAATCGATTATGTTTTTTCCGTTTTAGTAATAAAAACGTGTCAGATAAACAAGGAGGAATAGTGAATTATTTTCTCAAGGACAGTCTCAGTCTTGATGTGAAAAAAACAGGCAATTGTCTATTCGACGGCCTATATTCCGCTTATTCATTATGTAAGCTCTGATTTGAATAAAAACAAAGTTGTCGTTGCGATTGTTGAAGGGAGTTTGCGATCTTTGATAATAAAGATACGGACTAGGCAAAGCATGTATTGTAAATTTTTCCACTTAGTCGGTAAAGATGCTACGTCTTTATAATAAGATACCAACTATAAATGTAAACACATAAGCAAGCAGTTTAAAAATTTATTATTTGTTTTTATTTCATAGAGGGAAATATGTGTGATGGACAGGTCCTGTCTTTTAAAGGTTAAAGTGTGCGATGGCCGGCGGACGCCGATGCTGTTTATCGTCGAATTCAATTTGTGACGCCGAGAATTTTGTCAGATTTGCATTTTTTTTCCGAACAATGTTTGAATTGTTTTAACGATTGGGAATTCAGCCAGTATTATGTAAAGACATTAGCGTCCATTATCTTTTTTTCGTCCTGGTTTTAGTAAAAAGGTTTTTATTGACGTTCTAACTTTTGTTTAATCTAATAAAGCGATTTGTCATGTCACTTTTATTTATTCTTGTATTATTATTAAGTCTAATAATAAAAAGACTGTTAGGTATATATGATAAATCTAAATATTGTTCAAATCAAAAGTTTTATAAATAAGTATAATTTTCTAATGAGTAAGCTTTTTTTTTATTTTATGGTAGACAAGTAAATGGGTATATGAAAAGAAAAACAAAAAAAAATACAAAAAGATACTCTCACGCCAGACACAAATCGCTTCCTTTTTTCCCAACAGTGTTTGCTTTTATAGGAGACATGTCTAGGCTTTTTTTTTCATAAGTCTCGTCAGTGCCCTTGCTTCAAGCGCCATTTTGAAGCTCCATCGTTCACGTGCGAACGCCTCGGGCACGGAAAGTTGCTCATTAGGTCCTTTACGAGTGCATCCTTTGACAATGCGATGTTACGCTTAAATAATTACAGGTCCTGTCTGTGCTTTATGTAACTCTTCAACTATGGAACACTTTTCGCATTCGAATATTTTATGAAATACTTCGAAAAAACGCGACTCGAGTGTTTTTTGTTTTCTGTCTGTTTAAATATGCGTCTATGACCGTCTGAGAGTGTTACAATGAACATTTGGGATTATATTTTCAAATTCTATGTACGAATGTTACAATTTTGTATGTATTATCTTCAGAGGAATTAAAAGTAAATACATGTAGATTAGTTATGAAAATATTGATACTACCAATGGTGTCGCCTTTGTGGCATCTTAAAAGCGTAATACTTAACACTTCCTAGTAAACCATGCAACCGATAACTCTAAATTTGAGTACCTAGCACGAAAAATTTGCAAGAAAGTATTCGTAACTTCATCGATAAAATTCGTTTGAGGCTTTTTGTAGGATATTTTGTCGATATCGTCACGAATGTCTACTGGAAAAATTTCGTGCTATACCTCCTGATATTTAAACAAACGTTCGACTCTATTAGAAATTCAAACAAAGAACAGAAATCATCTATCGAGTGGTAATCGATTCAATTAAAACAGTTGTTACGTAGTTCGCACGGATCGGTGCAAGCAAGCTCACAAACATTTGCATAATCATTGGCTCAACTACGATTCGATACATCGATAGTTTTAGTGTCGGTGAAACGAGAATCGATTCGCCTTTGAGATAAGTTTGCTTTTGATTTTGAGGTAATTTCGATTGTAACTTGAGAACTAACATTTGCGTAGCATATAATTGAAGCTCCAGTGAAATCAAGGATTGATTCTAAAATTAAACATAGTCAGTACTTTGTTCCTAAAATCACTTTAATTAGAGCTTGTCCCACCACTGGCTGATAGTGGCTCAGATAGCTTAAAAATGACGTAAATGTAATGGGAACCAAATCTGATATTTCCATCATAAATTTTACAACTTTGATTGTTATCAGACAATTTACAATTTGGTGGGACAGGCCCTTATTTTCAAAATTGTTAACAAAAGGTTATAGAGGTAGTATTAACTCTGTTATCGTATTATAATTTAATATGAAAACATACCACGTCTAGGTCTGCATAGACGGATAACAAATCACACGAGATCTCTGGCAAATATAAGAGAATTTATACCGAAGTTCAATGCGGTATTTTTGTCAAAAATTGGAACCTTTTTTTATAAGAGAAAATAATCAACCTTTTTACCGATTTTTTTTGGTTACGGCGTTATTTTATGAAGCAAATAGTCAAACATCATTAATCGTGTTGAGACTTTTTTAATTTCAACACATAATAGACGTTAAGGCTTTAAGGCTAAATGTCATATTAGTAGACTAAACTTGTAAAAAATACTAGCTACTTACATCCAAAACATATAGTTCCTAACATGGATAATAAAGCATGCCATATATCACCTTTTTTTCAATATAAAATAGACTAAAGTGATCACTCTTTATTAACCCTTCACTGGTTCAGAATGGGGTCGTTCACCCTATCATAAATATTCACAGCATGACGACAGCACAACCCTTAAACACGATAAATTGCCACTGGAGTTGCCAATTCTGGAATTATTGTAGCGAAAGCCGCTCGATTGATTTCTATGTTCCTAGTCCGCGTGAAGGCGAAATCCCGAGCTATGATGCTATAAATCTCTTCGCAAATTCAGATTATGCCAAACATTTCAAGTTTGCAGAAGCTTCAAGTTGTAGAATCGTTCTGTTGGACTTGATACATTATTTATCTAACTTCACGCTTGCCTTTTGTTTATCGGCTTTCACTTCTATTTTAGTCTATGCTTTGAGATGTTTTGGTTAGTTTCGTTATAATTTTTAATCGATCAAAAATGATTTATCCTTCATTTTTTTGCCGTTGCTTTAGTTATTGCGTAAAAGGTCGTTAGTCATTTTATTAGTCTTTGTAAGAAACAAAACTAGTATCTACCATCTCTCTGTCTCTGTCTTCTGTGCTGTTTGTAAATTCCCTTGACACTGCTAGAATAGTGCGGTTATTTACTGAATCGGATCAAATCTTTGAGCTCTCTAACAGTCGACTTGTCACGCCTGTTCCGTCGCTTGAACGTTTGACGTGACCGATATCTGTGTACCCGAATTGCTTTCAATTTCTGTCCGTCAATTTCTAGTTGTTGAAATATGCCTGTATGTGTCAAGGAATTTGGAGAACAGGGCTTCAATTTTCAGTCTCCTAAATTGAGAGGTTTACAGGTGTAGTCTTGCAAATATTATAAATGCGAAAGTTTATATAGATGGGTGTTAGAGTTTGTAACCTAAACGACTGAAAGGATTTGGATGAAATTTGGTATAGCTGTAGGGGGTAGTGTAGAAGAACACATTAGCTACTCACTTTTGTTTTTTTTTAACGCGCTTGGAATTGCGGGCGAAAGATAGTTTCATATCAAAAATAGTAGAGAATGTAACTTAACACCGCAAGCTTTCATTAGTGTAAAATACCTATCATTGCTTCTCTACAATAATTTTAGAATCTTTGTATATTTGCGGTGGTTACCTCCATATACGAGTATTAAAATAGAATAAGATTTTTGTACGAAGTGTAAAGTCATATATTACAGTCGTATTAGACTCGTAAGCAGATTGGGATTTGGGTGATGCGAGCGTTTTAAAATCCCGACCTAAGCATGATTGAAACATTAATTCGCCTCTGTCAAAACGAACAAATCCGTAATGTGAACTACGACGCAAGTTACAAACAAAACGCGGGTGAAAAGCAATTATAGAAAACTTTATTGTTATATTAATTAGAAGGTTCATAATTAATCTACATAAAAATATTAAGACAAGGGAGCCACCGTATACAAAACTATCGCACAACAGTTTAGTCGCACTTTGATTCCTATGAGCTTATATGGAGCCCGATTTTAAGTTGTGCAACTAAAAAGTTGAATTTGTTACTAAACAATCTACAATCGCACAACTGTTGTGCGATAGTTTAGTCGAAGGTCGTTCTAAATATGTAATCGGTCGGTAGTAAGAAGAAAACCTGATCATATTTGGTACGGAAAAAATAAGCAAAAAAAGTACATTGTAAATTCAAATTAAATTATTTCAGTTGCAATATCGACGTGTAGATTTGCGATATTGCTGTTGGCGATATTTTTGTCCTCTGAACCAATTCACGTATATCGCTTCCGGTTATGACTTACGCCCCGTCCTGCGTATATTTTGCAAAGTACTGCCCTGAGCGGGCGCAGTTTCAGAGACGACCATTAATCTAAACCGCTATTGTTTTGCAAAACTACACTCGCATTGTTCCACGGATCGCTTCTTGTTTTATTTATGTTTTTATTGAACGTACATCCCGATGGGGGAATCGGTCGTATTGTATATAGATTTTTCATTTCGCTCGCCGTATGGAACTTGTTTCTTGACCACAGTAACCGATTGCAGTGCGATTGGCTTTTTCAATGTTTTGTTGTTTTTTTATTTAAAAATAAAACGGGTCAATGCAGTTCCAATAAGTAATTCATAGTCGACTGAATGATTTTATATTTTTCTATAAAATAACCGTTTTTTCATCGCGTTCTAAATGGCCATCTATTAATGCTTTTGTTCATGGAATAGCTTTTTATACGCATAAAAGATTTTTTATAATTATGTTCATTAGTTTTTTTAAATACTCTATTATTGGTTCCGTTTAGCTTACGATTCTCTATCATTGTTAAAAGAATTATTATGAGTAATGGAAATAGCGTTTATTGTTCGGATACATTAAAATAATGAATCAAGAACTTCTAGATTTATGTTATAAAAGTCTAGACTAATAATTCATATTTATCTGGGGTATATATATTTGCCGGAGTCCCAGTATTTAATATCGCAACATTCGATGCGTTGCAGTCGAGGAAGTTTATTACATACCCACCTAAAGGTGGGTTAAAAAACATAAGTATACTCGTAAGTGCTTGGTTTACATTATGCCAGTGTCGTAGGACAGTTGCGCTAGCGTGGATTATTTGGATTCAGTGACGCCAATTAGCGTCTACATTATGCCAGTTCTGTGTAGCGCTGACTTGAGCGTTTATGTTCAAGAGTATTTTCATAATGTTAAAAAGCATTTATATGTGATTATGTTGACAACTTAAAGCATAATAAATTCTTATATCTTACTAATATTATAAATGCGGAAGCTCAAATGGATGTTTGTTAGTTTGTAGCCTGAACTGATGAACGGATCTCGATGAAAGGCATATGGACAGTCTGGATGAACGCATAGGCTAACATTTTTTTAATTTCACACATACGAAGTCGCAGGCAAAAGCTAGTAATTAAATAATTACTCAAAAGTCAAGAGACAGTAATTGGCGGGTACTCAAACTTACGTCATAGAGTAATAAAAACTGGAGTGTTTTTTTTTAATATTTCAGGCCAACGATTTTAATTAACCGAAATGTTTCTCGGACGCTACGTTGGAGTTACGTGAATTATTAAATTTGCATTAAAAATGTTGTTTAGGTTAGTTACGCGTATTTTTATTAAATCAAGCAAAGAAGCGCTTTATGCTGTACTAAGAGCTAAAGTTTTAGCTTCCTTAAATTTTATTTCTGTCGCTTTAAAGCGGAAAATAGTTTGTTAAAGTTTATATCAAAATAATGGCGACATCTATTACCTGTTTGGCATACTTAATCATGTCTTGGCTTTGTCTATTAAGAAAATAAAACAGTCTATGGCCAACCTCAAGCGTGTTTCATTATAGTTTGCAGTAAATTTTTATCGTAACGTTCTATTAAAGAGATAGTTGAGTATGTATGGGTTTAAATTGAAAGCTATGCAATTAAAAATATGTCAGGTAAATGATATTTTATAAATATGACAACTTTGTGGTATTAACTTATGTTTCTGAATGTGAATGAATATGGGTGTTAAATTCTTTATTGAAATTGTAATAAAACATGTACTTGTAGCTTGGTGTTTTATTATTAAACTAGCTGTTCCCATGCGGATTTATCCGCAGGTAATTTTAAAAACTTCAATTTATCAATTGCAAACGTCAAAATGACATGAAATGATGAGAATCCATGACAATCTTGCTTCCTTGATGTTGGCAGCAACTTATGGTCTCTTAGCCACATTAAGTTTTTATCCAATTTATTTACCAACTAAGTTTAATAGCGTATATAGCCTAAAGCGTGAAGTAAGTGTAGAGCTTTTTATTAAAAAAAGAATTATTCAAAAATATGTTGTAATTGCTGACATCTTAGGCAACAAAGAAGTGTGTGTTTACGCTTTATTATAATAGTATAGATAACAACAAATAAACATAAACAACTACGCTCGTTAGCCTACGTTCCATAAGTTCGATTGCGAATGATACGAAATTTCAATTTAAATTCCTCGCAGCCTGTTAGCTCACAATCCTATGTTAAAATATGTACATACGTGAGTTAATTTTCTCCCATAAATTGTCACGTGTGTCGACCGGCTAAACCGCATACGAACGAATATCGCTCGATTTCAATAAAGTGCAAATTCGAACGACATCGCAATAACCCCCTCGTTGCGCGTAGAGGAACGTATTCCGAATTTTAAAATTCCGTCTCCGTTCTAAATTCTCACAGATTTCGCGATATACGTACTAGTTGAACAGTGTATTGACCTCATGGTGTTCAATATAAGTTGACCCCTGTTGCAATGGTCACCGTGACTTATCCGAGATCTTAGTAGATTATGCTGCGTGTATGGAAATCAGAAAAATTGGCAAAACGCCCGCTGCCTCGACGCCCGCTTTATTTTCGCGACGTTAACCGCATTTTAATGAATCTTTTCGTGGAAAAAATAACCGTCTAGATGGACCCCGCATAATTATACTCAATGACCGTGTTTACGTAAACTTAGTGCTGTAAAAGCTTAAGCCATTAGACGAGAAAAAAATATATTTGAATTCATTGCCCGGTGTACAGTTGCGGACATCCGCGATGTTGTACTTACTGCCATTGACTTCAATTGCCATATTCATTTCAGCTAAACAAACTCCGCACCTTCCTAAAAGAACTAATTAAATATCAGTGAGTGCAATAAAGGGTTAATAATAAAAAGAAACAAATCATGTATCATTAATAGACATTTTTTGCGTACAGACACGTTTATAACCGCATTGTATTGGTTTTTATTCCGCGTCTTGTTTAAAATTATTCAATTGTAACTTTTAAAGTGGAACAACAGTTTTCCCGACTGTACCTTAGTGGTATCCTGAAATTAAACAACGAAATCTCGTTATCTTACGCACAATAGAATTTATAATGTAATACATAATATTTTTTAGATTTTTAGCTTTCGTCAGCGACTCTAAAAAAATGGATTGAAAAAACAAAACGACTAGCACATGTGTTCTTCCAGACTGTCCTCGACATCTATACCAAATTTTATCGAAATCTGTTAAGCCGTTTAGGCTACAAACTCTAACAAACTTCCATCCATCTAAACTTTCGCATTTATAATATTAGTTTGATTTGGAAGTATAATTTTAAAGTATGCTTGTTCTCTATGGATAATATTTTTTTTTAAGTTTCAAACCGTCTTCAACTGAACGCCCCACTTCAATAAAGAATTTGTAAAGTTCAAGCAGATTTGTTCCACTTTTAAAAGGCGCCGGGCATTTTTAATTATCCGGCGTGAAAACTTTCATACTATTATATCTAAATACTGACACAATTATAGTCTGTTGCTAACTGTTTAAAAAAATCGCATTCTAATTTCAAATCATTGTATTTTTTTACGAGAAAACAAAATAGCTATGGATACTCGTAATTCGGAGCAGAATGGATGTTCCATATTTAAACTTCGATCCTAAAATATAACGGAAACACGCGGTTAATTTGTTTTGGTTCGCGTAATAAAATTAATGTCGGTACTAAAAAATAAATCGGGATTGGGGACCGTTAAATCGTGAGATGTTAAAACTTTCGGTAGGAACGTTTATTTGCTTAAAAGATTCCGCCTTTAAAAGACCTACTAAAGATAAGAAATTGACTCTTGAAAGATGAATTGTCTTTTTCGCAACTTGAATGATTTAGAAGTCTGAATTACTTGTCGAAGAATAAAATAATCGATTTAGTTTTGTAAAGAAATATAAAGATTTGGTACTAAGGGAACAAGATTAAATGTCTTGTGTCCAGATTTTCGCCGCAAATATTAGAATTCCAAGCTGACCGTTTCCAACTTGACGTAGCAAAGACACTTTTATTAAAGTCTAAGTGTATTTAAGCGCACGTTTTACGTAACTTAGATTCGGACCGAAACCGAAACTCATAGACTATTGCTATATTTTTATTTTTGTTACATAAATAAATAAATAAAATAAAAAAGTCTTTTATTCCATGCCATAGTTTACAAAAGTTTAAAAAAAAATTGAATGGTACATGTCTAATTATTGTCATTTATAGATTTATTACATACATATATATTAGATTAGAAAAAAAAATTTTTGTTACATACAAATATAAAAAGTTGTAAATGTTTGGAAATTTATTATTTTTAGTATGAAATGTATGATGTGCCCTTTGTTTAAAGGGTCCAACCTAATACTGGAACGACATTTAAGTATGTAACATCGTTTTAAATATTAAAATTACATTAAAATCTTGACGTCTGTCTGTAAGCTGCGGTTACGAAGTTCTGTGCGTTTCAAGGATTATTTCCAACTGTCACCCCGCTCCCCCACGTGGAGACAGATTAGAATAAAAAGTTTCATCCGTCCCATCTTTTACGGTGAGGGGACGGTTGGCACTTATTTTATTTCATAACGGTTCCATCAGTCACCTTATTGGTGATAGTGGGACTGAAAGGTGGGATGGATGAAACACTTTATTCTCACGCGGTGACAGAGCGGGGTGATGGTTGGGAATAATCCCGTTTCAGAATACGGCCGTATATCGGTTGTAGATTAATTCCACAGGTATTGTTTGTTAATAGATGTGTAACTTAAATACTTGTTTGTTTTCGCAGACCGCCGCAGCACCACGGCGCGGCGCTGCTTGCTGGGGTCGGCAGCGGGGCGGTGCCGTCGTACGCGCCCCCCGGCCGCGCGTTCTTCACACCCCCGTTGCCGCCGGAGTATAGGAACCCATTTGCTGATAAGCCGACACTACGAGGTCAGTATACATTTAGCAAGAAACTATTCAACTACCTCACTTAGGATGGTTAAGTGTTAAGGAAGGCTTATAATGTAAGATTGAGGACAAAATTAATGATGTGATTGTGTTTAAATCTTACTGGTTTCCCTTAAGTATGAACCTTAAGTTTTTTTTAAATATAAATTTGTATCACTATATGATAATTTATATATGTGCAGGCACAAATACGGACGGGAATAACTATCTCAACCGGCGACCCATCCCGCCGCCCTCGCTGGGGCCGGGACATGACAGGATACCAATCAGGCCGCCGGGACAGGTAAGAATCATGCCATGTGTTAAAATCTTCCACTCTAATACTGTTTCAAAGTATGCTAATATACATTTAACACCTACGATGCTATTATAATGCTTAATGGATGGATTAACATGTTGAGAACGTGATAAAAGGTGATGACCACCAAAACTATGATAAATTGCAAGTTACAGAAAGTTTAGGTTAAATTTTCCAAACAAACTTGCGTCTCTTCCGATCTCATAACTAGATAATAATGTATTCATATAAACTACGAACTTAGCCAAATATTTTATGTGATTTTCAGGAAACTTCGTCCCCGCAAGTCCCGGCGCCTCCCCCCGCGCCGCCCGCGCCGCCGCCCGGCCTCGAGCCGCAGAAGAAAAAGCCTCTTAACACACCCAGTCATAAGGTCGGTATTTCCTTGAATAGAATTATACGAAAGTTTAAACTCGATTCGTTATCCAATTTGTAATGTTATAGGACTAACTGGTGCATTCAGAGACCTTTAGTAGTCACTTAAACAGCACCTTAGTGTAGATTTCCTGGTATACCTGTGGGTACTTTTATATTTTGTTTTTGTACTAGCTTTCGCCCGTACCTAGGTCGGCGTGGGATTAAAAAAAACAAAAGTAAACAACCTACGAGTTCTTTCAGACCATCACGCAATTTTGCGCTACAAACTAAGACATATCCGTCTAAACTTTCGCATTTATAATATTAGTAAGATTTGGTTAGTTTCATTTATTAATTGATGTATTTTCTCATTGCAGCCTGACGAATTAGATGGCGACATCAAACATGGCACAGATCAAGCTAACTTCACAGACTTCGTGCCGAACTCGCTCAACATCCCGACTATATCCAGGATATTGTCGGGATCCAACGGGAGGAAGGAGGACATCCCTGATGTTCTACTGCGGACTGTCACCGCGAAACCACAGCACCAGCCTGAGAAGACTTCCAAAAGTGACGTGTTTGTGACTAAAGACACAAGTGTTACCCTCAGTGATACAAATCGAGACTCCTCTACCGAAGGGTCAGTGTTAGCTGTTTTAGATCCAGAAATGAATATAGATCGACCCTTAATCATAGATCAGAATGGAGAAACTAACACTAGGAGAAACCTACAATATTCAACTAATAAAGAGAGGAATGATACTAGAAATGATTATATGCCAGCGACGACTATTGGCTTCGAATTAAAAGATCCAGAAATGTCCACGGAGAGATATCATAATCTAGCAAACGTGAATTCTGATAAGAAAGTATTGAAACAAGACTCTAAAAACAATGGCCCGGTGCAACGACCCGGCGCCACCTGGCCCTTCGCTTGGAATGTCCATATTTACTTAGCCACTGTTATGTTCACAATATTAGCTGTTTATTCAATATTCAAAATAATCTGCTACAATAAGTTTACACATCTCTTCACGCAGTATTATTTCATAATATTACATTTGATTTTAGTTTTCGTTTGTCTAATGAGGATATTTTATCTTTGTTACGATCCTTACAATATTAACAATTCTCTGCCAATATTCATAAGTGAAATATTACTACATGTTCCGGAAATATTCTTAACAATTGCATTCGCTAGTACCATTCTGTTCCTTATGACCAATAGTGCGAACTACAGGAATAAATGTTGTTCCTTCTTATTCCGCTCTCGAAGCATCATCGTCGGCGGCGGAGTCCTCCTCCTTACTTGTGTAACGTTGCATATCTTTGAAAATAGTAATACAATATATAGGACCCCTCAGGGAGTCGAAAAAAGGGTATTAGGACTTACTTGTCAGATAATATTTATAATAGTATGCCTTATTTTGGGACTGTGCTATCTTTATGTATATAAAATGCTAAAAGCCATTCTTCAGAAGAAAAGTCACAATTACATACATGGTTTCCAGAATCTCTATCAAGGGATACATATAAATTTGGCTACCGCGTTGCTGTTTGTATTAATGGCGACTCTACAGATATACGGGATAATAGGAATCAATCAAGTCAGCATGACCAAATTCGATTGGCTGCAGTGGGGATACCAATTCTCGTTGCGACTCATAGAAATAAGTGTAGTAGCACTTATTTCGTGGGTCATAAGTCTCAAAATCGGAATCGTAGCATCACTGCAACACGAAAAAGGCGATGGACAAAAGATATCCGGTTTCTTCCCGTGTACCGCCGGCTCTAGTAACGAGCAATTCGAATCCGATTATCCGACTATATGCAACACTAACACAAACCTCAAGACGTACACTTTGAGAACCGGGAAACCGGTCTACGAAACCGCTGGACATCACCCGGTGATGCCAGAACAATGTTTCGGTGCCAACGTCATGGAGCATCAGAGGTTCCAATTGAGCACGTTGGCCGGTAACTGCGATAATAATTCGGGTACCGAGAACTACTCTGGCCACAGTTCCATCGCTAATGCCGGCCACAGCAGTTCTACGGAGTCTAGCAACGCCGCCTCCGGCCAAGGTGTGACCAACCATTTGATCAAACATCATCCAAACATGGCCGGTTACAACGGTATAGAATCCGCTTCGGATGACCACTACTCCAACTGTGACCCCGCCATACAATCCCTCCAGGGCGACGATCCCTTAGACCACGAATACAATGTCATCCAATACGGCAGCAACAGTGACTTTATCCGTGATATCAAAAATCAAAACTACAACGGCGGCTCCAATAGAAGTTCCCATAATTTCAAACACATGTCCTACGATAGAGTTTCCTCGCGAACGAATAGTAATCCACGTAAAAAGCACAGAGCTAAGAACAAGAACGTTCAGAATTGCATGACGATGGGTTACGATCCCTCTATGAATCACCACTATCACCAACCACATATGCCTGACGAGTACAGCAATTATAACGCGGAGAACGCGTCTTACCATTCCTCGGGGATACAGACCCTCAACCCTAACAGGAGTTACGAAGCCCCCTGTCAACAAATTAGGAGCTCCCAGCGTCGGAACTCGCCTTCCACCGCTATGGTCAATTCTAGCGGGAGTCAGAAACGAGGTAAAGGGAATGGGTTCCCAGATCGACCTAAATCCACAGATCTATACGGATTCTCAGAGGATCCTAATGATAGGGCATACCCTTGTGCGTTAGGTACACCACAACCTGCGCCTAGGAATTGCAGCTATGAGGCTTCGTACTCTCAACCACAAGACGAAATTAACCCGAACGAAGGCGGGGGCAGTATGCTTGTAGCTCAAGACGGCTTTGTCCGATTCCGACCGTTAGAAGATGGTCACTCGCAGACCTGATTCACAGTCAGTCTGTCTTACGAGACAGAGAATCTAAATTTCTAACGTACATTTCACGTGGAACTCGTGCATCTCATTGTATAGACATTGTAAATTGATAGATAGGTTTAATACGGGATCCGTTTAACATGCGATCCTATTATAACGGCCTTTTGTATATAGCGTTTTTTTTTATTCTAAGGCCCTGTTTATTTAAGAAGTTTCTTTGACTGAAATGCCATTTTGTTAACTAGATTGTCGCGTTTATCATTTATGATATGGCCAATGTGAAATTTAATAAACACTTATGGCAAAATAGCCAATTGTAGTGATTTGCAGTTTATTATTGTTGTAATTTTCATAATTAATCGACATTTCTAAATCTATTTAAACATTAAGCTGATAAAATAAATTGTATCATAACAAATTAATTACAAAATATCAATTGAACAGTTCTGTTTAAATTATTAACTCTTCATAAAACCAGATGAATAAGTACATTTGTCGCTTCTGAAGTTAGCAGATATTGAAAATTGAACAACAGAACATACATCTTTCTCTGTCACACATATCGATGTTGTGTTCATCTCACTCTCGCATTCCTTATTCCGTAGCTAACTTCAGGTATAATAGTATATAATAAAATAAGTTCTCAATGCGGTTAGAACTGTTATTTCTTTCTTTTATTTATTGTATTCCTTGTGATCTTGATTTGTTAAAAAATTATTTGCTTTACAATCACTTTAATATTGTGTTGATTTATTTTTTTGTTTAAAATAGCAATTTTGTGATTGGTCTATTAAAACGCTTTTTATATCAGATAGTTACAGATGCTACCATATGTAAAAATTAAAATTTTGCATTAACTTTTGTCAATTTGGTACAATATAAGGAGTACAAGCAAAATATTTTAGAGATCGTCCATTATTTATGTGAAGTCCGAAAAAGGTTCCGAGAAAATCATTATGAGGGCAAGCATTACATTTGTCGTGTATTTAGATACTGATGTAATTGTAAAATTAAAAATAATAGAATTTAATCCAAGTACCTGTATTTAATATTTAGTTATAATATTCAGGAAACTTCAATTTGTAGTAAAAATACATTTAATTATGGTTATATATTAAGTTGTATCTTGCCATAACTAATAGTGGAGGGGAGGGGGTCAAAAAACACATGATTAATGGACGACTTCTTTACTAAAATAATTAAATTACTTTTCCCTAGTCAACACAATAACCCATGGTATTTCATTCCTGCCATTATTTTTATATAATAATTTGTAATTAAAAAATGCAGCTTTTGTAATTGTTTTTAGAATCAGAATCTATGATAGAAAGTAATTTTCATTCACACAGAATATTTATGTAGTTAATGTAACACGAAAATGTTAACAGACGTTTTATAACTTATAGAAATATGTGCTCTTAGTAAAATATCTGATTTAAATAATTTTCTATAAAAATATAAATCGACTGATAAAAATGTACTTATTAATACCATATTTGTAAAAAAAAATCAAGTCGATGTCTATGTTTTATTTTCTGTGGAAATAAACAATTATATTTTTGGTAATGCTTTGGTAGTTTATAGTAAGGTTCCAAGCAAATTACTAAATGTTTGTGTACTAAGAGCATATATCGTAATAAATGTTGGCACTTCACAATAGATAGGTAAAAAAAGAAATAATTGTATAGATTAGGTGATATACTAAAGAATATTTATAATTGGCAAAACACGGATTAAATAAAATAAAAATAACTGCATTATTATTGGCACTGACTAATTTTGGGCCCTTTAGAGTAAATGGTTTAAAAAAGGGCCCGAAAGTAGTCGGTGTAATACATAAATGTAGGGGTTTTTATTTAATTTTTATTATCACTTGAAACTGTTATAATTATTATGATAAGTGGCAATTTAACTCAGTGCTCATATAATTGTAATTCCTATGTAAATAAAATTGTATTAAGTATGGTAGTGCACCATAATGCCACGGTTTTTTTAATTTTATTTACTTTAGTTATATAAGTGTATATAACGGGAGACATAGTTACGCCCGTACAGGACGCATTTGTTGTATATTATATATTTTTTTCTTTAATATTTTCAAGACTGTACCTATCTTTATCATTTAACAAAACTGACATTTACTATGTATAAAAATAAAAAAAGGGATTAAAATTTATTTGTGGTTTTATTGATTTTATCGTTGATGTTCATTAAATTTTACCGATTCGTGACTACAAAGTAAAAAAAGATTTTTATAAAGAAATCTAACTATACTTACCGAAAACAAAATGAAGATATTAATGTGTCTAACACAATGGTATAGTTGCCTTACGAAAACCCATCTATGGACAGGTATTATTTTTCATATTTGCGATACGAATATTGCGTAAATTTCGGACCTTTGACCTGAGCACTTCATTGTGGATGAAGCTAAAATTTTAACTTTATGTACTTACTACTAGATGATAGAAACTTTAAATCTTGGATTTAGTCAATTAAGTCTATAGATGAATGAAAAATGGATAGCCAATAAAATTGGAATAAAAACGAAAGGCCGAAACATAATAGAACCTATGAAAAAAAATAAAATACTTTAGTCCAAGATGTGAAAAGAAAAAAATAAAGATACACGCTAAGATTTGCCAAATGTAAAACAGGCGTTGTGTTCACATGCGGTCATACGTGGCACATCGAGAGTTACAGCCTAAGAGATTTACCTTGAATTAATACAGACTTTTGTAGTACAAAAGCTCGCAATCTTAAAATTTAATCGCCAAGAAACATCTACCGTCCAGATTTCTTCATAAACCTGAAAGAAAAGCCAGAAGATAGGGAATGGGTGTAAAGAAAACACATATTTGATGTAAAAATTACATTTCCCCAAAAAAGAAAGATAAGTTACAAAAAGAGATACCACCAAAAACATGAAACGTAGAAAACGCTTCGTAACGTAAGTATTAAAATTATTCTAGTCGTTTATTCCCATTTGTTATACATTTTTGTAACGAGAGACATTACGAACCTTGGCGTTTTTACATTTTATGTGAGATACTATTAGTCCATAACAAACATTAAATTATTATACACTTACAAAATAATGTATAGTAAATAAATTATTTTATTATAATATATACAAATAAGTGTAAACATTTACAAATTTAAATCATTCAAATTTCATACAATTAACAGATTTTCACAAATAGTTTTTTATAATATTTAAACTGTGAAGAAATGTTACAAAAAACATGTTAAAAATCTTATTATTCATGTTAAGATTTATGCCATCTGTTAACGAAAAGAGCAAACTACATAAACTAATCTGGGGAATAAGTTACAATCTTAGATAATAGATGGCGCTATTTTACATTTAGTTTGACCTTTTTCCAATCATAATTAAAAACATTTTTTTTTGTCTTGGAGCTTTTCCTAATAAGATAAATCAACACACTCATAATTTTCACTTCACAGTAAATTCTTTACAAACATTTTAAAACAAATTTGTAAATATACAGTCAAAAAAACTTATCTTGTAACTTGTTACAAAATGTCCTAAAACATAAATATATCTTAAATTAATTGTAAAATTATAAATACCAGGTACATATAATAACAAATATACAAACCTCTTAAATATTAAATTGGATAAAATGTTTTCCATAGCAAAAATATACTTTTGCTAGAATCAGTACCAACATGAAAACATTTTTAACAATATTGTTAATGGAAAAGTATAATTATGTACTAAAACATCAAAATCGATAAAGTCAATTGTTTGTAAAGACAAAAATATTTAAATTATGGAAATTTCCCCTAACTTTCCAAGTCTATTAAATTCATTACTTAAAATCAGTTGAGTTGGCACGTCGCGTAGAAGACTACTCTTGTTTCTGACGTGCCAAGTGTCAATATATTATTTTTTCCCATAAAAATCCTCTTTTTTCGTGTTTATTGTCACTATAGTCAACATTTTCGGTACTTCCAAGGTCCTGCCCTATTCAGGTCACAAATCAAATATCTCAAATACGTTAATGTACTGTCATATATCAAATTCTTCAATTTTCTTTTTCCTAGCTGAAAATTGCTCACCTAATAATTTCATTACTTCTGCATGTGATTTCGTACCATCTTTTAAATTACCGTAGTTTTCTTTAACAAATAAAGCGAAGCCATTTGGACCAGTTTTCCTCGCGGGAGTCGACACGACGACGCCATCTTTGTTTTTTCTGTTCACAATAACCTCAAAAGTTCCATGACAATAACCGCAACACTTTTTTGTCACATCAATAGATTTCGAATGGCGTTTTATGCTGGAATGAAAAAACCTTGTTAATCATACTAATATTATAAACTAGCTTTCGCCCGCAACTTCGTTCGCGTGGATTAAAAAAAAACTAAATTGAGTAGCCCACGAGTTCTTCCAGATTATCCTCTACATCCATACCAAATTTCATCGAGATCCGTTCAGCCGTTTTGGCTACATACTCTAAAAAACATCCATCTAAACTTTCGCATTTATAATCTTAGTACAAAGTATGATGTGAAAGTCTAGATTAGATGGATGGACGTTTGTTAGAGTTTGTAGCCTAAACGGCTGAACGGATCTCAATGAATTTTGGTATGGATATAGAGGATACTCTGGAATAACACATAGGCTACTCACTTTTGTTTTTTTTTTATTCCACGCGAACGAAGTTTCGGGCGAAAGCTAGTATTTCATAATAATGGCGTAAAGGGAAGCCTAAGTTAGATGCCCCATGACCTGAACTAGGTGAAGACCTAGCTTAGGTCATCAAAGTTAGTTTAGCTTAACTAGTATAAAAATCATTTTATTTGTAGTAATATTTTTATCTATTTTTAGTTTCTGCCTCTTGGGCATGCTTTAAGGTATTTTGGGGGAGCAAAAACTGTACCTTTAAACCCCCCGATTTACCGTTAAAATAAAAAAGCAAAATAGTGTTAGTAAAATTTCTTATTTTTAGAACTAGGCATACCAAATTGTTGGTAGTAATAAGTCATAATTTGGTATGCCTAGTTTTATAAAAATTGAACTGAAGCGATTTTGATTTTCCCTCATAAGTAGATTTTATTCCTTTAACAGTTTTACTTGAAAAATGACCGGTTTTAAATTTAACATGTGATTCAAACGTAAAAACCTGAGATAATAATAATTTTAAACAGTAAAAAATTGGCGAACTGAAAATCCCAATTGATTATTTCTTTTTCATAATCAAATTACCTATAAAGATTATAGATAAGATGTCAATCGAAAAAAAATCAGATTTTAAACGATTCTATCTTTTTTTAAAAAGTTCAACAAACCAATAAAATGTTAATAATTATTATTTACGAACTTTCGCCCGCGAATCCGTCCGCGTGGTATTAAAAAAAAACAAAAGTGAGTAGCCATGTGTTCTTCCAGACTATCCTCTACATCTATGCCAAATTTCATCGAGATCCGTTCAGACATTTATGCTGCAAACTCTAACAAACATCCATCCATCCATCCAAACTTTCACATTTATTATATTAGTAAGATTTCATTATAAGTGTTTGTGGAAAACTCAAGATTCAGGAGTGCCAAATATTTAATAAATCTTTACAAAATATCGAAATATTTGCAATTTTGCTAAAAAATCCTAGACGAATTACAAACATGCTGTATTCACAATTTAACGGTGACATACAATACATACCTGTATCCACATTTAGTACATTTGTAGCAATACTTGAAGTATATCTCCATGTCGTGGCAGCGCGAGATCTCTCCCAGCTCGGGCAATAACTTCAAAGCGCGCGTCGCCCTGCAAAATTACATAAAACATACATACAGTAAAGTAAAAGAAGTATTAAGATGAATTGCTAAAATAATAAAAGAAACCCTAAATAGTTTTTTTTTCACTGTCATCATTTCATAATTTACTTTATGTGTATATCTTAGACAATGTATTATTTTGCATTGCGCTGATTTATTGGTCTAAAAGGAATATTGTGGTAAAGTGTAGTGTAGTGCATTGTAGTATGTATTGTAGTAAAATGTACTGTAGTTCAGTGTAGAGTAGTGCAATGCAGTGGAGTGGAGTTCAATACAGAATATACCATTCTGAAGAGAAGTGTAATTCAGGGCTATGCTGTACACAGCATAGCCGCTACACTATGCTACAGCATAGTGTAGCGAATGTAGCTCAGAGCAGTACAATCCAGTATTGTGCAGTGTGGTGCAAAGCATATAGTAAAATGTAGTGTAGCGCAGTATATTGTAATGTAATTCAGAGCAATGTAGTGTAGTGTAGTATAGTGTTGTGTGCAATGTAACGTAGTGCAGTATAGTGCAATTCATTGTAGTGTAGTGTAGTGTAGTGTAGTGTAGTATAATGAAGTGCAGTATAGTGTAGTGTTGTACAATGTAGTGCAGTGCAGTGCAGTATGGTGTAGTGTAGTACACTGACCACTTCTTCCAGAGCGGGCCGTGTCCGGCGCGCAGCTCGCCGTCCAGCAGCCAGGTGGCGGCGTGGCACAGCTCGTGTATGAGCGTGTCGCGCAGGCGCTGCGGCGCGTCCACCACCTTGCTGGACAACTTCACGCTGGACGTGCGGATGCGGTCGCCTCGCGCTGTCTTCAGCAGTCGGTTAGTTGTCGTACTGGAATGTTACGTACAGTCGTGTTAAAGGGCTACTTTGTCGATGGGTAATTCATGAACTCTTATGTTAATATGTCTTGTATATTGAATTGTTACTTTATTATTTAAACCGTTATTTGAATACATTTTTATAACCTATAACTATCTTTTAATTAAAATGTGAACTGTGCAGTGCCAATATAAACATTGTATGTTTAATGGCACAAAGCTGTGTCAAGACAATTATGTCAAACTGTATTTTGTTGAAATAAATCTAAAAAAAAAATATACAGATATTTGATGGCTAGCTGCTCCTCGCGTATCGTGCGCATCAACATGATCATGATCTATGTTACTCACTGATACATAGCTTTTAATGGTGAAAGATTTTTTGAAATCGGCCCAGTAGTTTTTGACTCATTTCAAAACAAACAGAAATCCAAAAATACAAATCTTTCCTCTTTATAATATTAGTACAGATACTACGATTAAAAGTTTAATCACAACAGTTTGCTTTTTTTTAAATTATACATTACTAGCTTCCGCCCGTGACTCCGTCCGCATGGAATTAAAAATGTAAATAGCCTATGTTTTCTTTCCAGATTATCCTCTACATCTATGCAAAATTTCATCGAAATCAGTTAAGCAGTTTAGGCTACAAACTGTAACAAAAATCCATGTACACTTCCGCATTTATAATATTAGTAAGATATATTTTCCTTAAAGTATTAAAATACAACAATACCAATATGTAACAATAAATTCTACATTTTTCTTATGATAATTTAAAATATAAATGTACGATAAGGAGGTTATAAGAGGTTAAACGTGTTTCTTTTTAATATGTTTTCTTTTTAATTGATTTCGAATTTTACATTTTGACGTTCGTGTAAAATTAGTTTTAAGTTGAGAGACAGATAAAAAAGAGGAACGACGATGTATAAAGATGTGTTTTGGAAAAAAGTAAATTGTAAATATTAAAAGTAGCAATAAATTGCAAGTTTATTTTATTTTGATCGAGCCACAACCCCACATAAATAACAATATGGTCGTTACAGAATTTAATGATCCACTGTTTTTAACAATAGAAATTAAATATGTGAAAAAATTGCCTTATAGTTAAAAAAAAGTACAATTAACTTTTTTTTATCTTACCCCGCAGTACTCCTAAGCTTGGTATCCCATATGATTGGTAAATCAGCGTCCAAAACATTATCAAATACAATTTTATTGAAATCTAGGAACAAACGCCGCGTGAGTTGTTCACGTAATGACTTGAAGTTGTCTCGATATTGTATCGCTTCTGGATGACATCTCCACGAAGGCACATTATCTGAAATAAATCAATAATGATACTTATTTTTATGCACAAGCTTTCACCCGCTACTCCTATGCGTGGTTTTAAAAAAAACCTAAGTGAGTAGCCTATATGTTCTTTCAGACTGTCCTATTTCTTTGCCAAATTTCATCCATATCCGATCAGTAGTTTAGGCTACAAACTTCAACAAACATTTATCCATCTAAAATCTCACATTTATAACATAACGAGCTGTTGCCCGCGACTTCGTCCGTGTGGTATTAGTAAACATACGAACTATATAAATTACCAATAGCTACGTATCCCTCGGGAACCGGACATTTCTCGGAGATGAATCTTATCCCATGTGTACTCCAGACTTTGTTTTATATCTGTGCCAAATTTCGATAAGATATGTTGAACCGTTGCAGAATGATCGAATAAACATTAAAAAACTAAATTAATGAATCCCACGGGAACCGTAACTATTCCCGGGATAAAAAGTAGCCTATGTGTTCTTCCAGACTATGCTCTAAACCTGTGCCAAATTTCATGGAGATCCATTCAGCCTTTAGGCTACAAACGCTAACAAACATCCATCCATCCATCCATCCGTCCATCCATCCATCCATCTAAACTTTCGCATTTATAATATTAGTAAGAAGTAAGATTATTATTACCATAATAAAAATAACTATATAAAAGTAAATACCAAAAATACAGTAAATTTAAATCTGGAGTAGATTTTGTTAAATCATTAATTTAAAAAGTATTTAAAAATAACTTTGCTGTTTTGTTTTGTTGTTTAACATTATTGGTTTCTACTAAAAGCTATTTTATAAGGCTTATGTTTAAAAAACAAGATTATTTTTAATTATTATTGCGAACCCACACACAGTGACAAATATGCAAGCGGTTATTATAATTCGCCAAAATAGCGAAGCGACTATTGACTATAGATATCCATATTGCAGGTTCCTAACTTTGTTGTAAGAGGGATGCATAAGAAGAGGAAATATCCATTTTCTGTGCATCCCTCCTACATCAAATATTTCCCTTCCCACCTTTTTCCTTGTAAGAAATGGGTTCCTTACAAGACAATATATTTAAGATATAATAACAAATATGTAGACAAAAATTAAAACTATCTCACCTGCTAAAGATGCAAGGAAACTAAGTCTATTGACAGCCAATTCTTTTGACGGTGTGATTTCAACGTTTTTAGATACACTTATATTTTCAACTTTTCTAGTCAAATTGTCAACATCATTTTTCATAACTTGTACTAATTCCGTCACTGATAGACCTTTCAATTTCTTTGTACTTGTATTCTTTTCTTTTTTCTTCGTTTTTGGTTCCGGTGTATTGGGTACAACTTCTGTGTACAATTTCTTTTTAAATTTCTTCTCTGTACTTAATTCTTTATTTATCTTTTTCTCAGATTCTGTTAAATATAATAATTTATTTTGTTTTATTTCTTTCCTTGTACTGGCTTTTTCACTGATAATATTATCAGCATCGTCGTCAAATAGCTTTTTAGGCACTATATTATGTTTTTCTTTTTTTAACGTTTTTAGAAGAGATGGTATGCTTTTCCATGTATCACCATATAAGTCATCAAGTAATTTCTTCTGTGATTGCTGAATTTTTTTCATAGAACATTCTTCTAAAGATTCATTAGCGATATCTTTCGGAGTTGATGGTATTGTTTCTTGTTTCGGGGTAACACATACTATGTTCTGTGATGGTGACCAACCATCAAAACTCGGTCTAGATTCGTTTAATGGTGTTGCCATATCTTCTTTTGTTGAATTTAATATCTGTAATAAAATTCATCATCAGCTATATATCCCCATTAAGAAGCTTGAATACCCTAAGTGACTAGACCTTAGACAATGCTAGGCCAGTGCATGTTGACTTTATACTTTAGATTTTCTTTACTGTAACATTGGATAAATTGAAATATGAAATTGGGAAATAGAAAAGCACTGATACATAACGATTGAATGATTCGAACCCAAGTACTGAAGCTATGAGCCACAGATAATCCTAACGTAAATTATAATTGAAAATTAGATTACTTATGAAGTACACTGTTTTCCTTCCCACCCTTTACTAATTAGGGTAGGGAGGGGAGTAATCAAATAGCTGCAATTCTCTGTATATCTCTACTGTCTATTACAAGGTAGTGTTATATTGTAATTTGTTGCATATATTAACAGAAATAACTAGATTTTAAGTGCAATCAAGCAGATATTTGTGGTAAACAAAAATAATGTAGTCTCAGAAAATACTTACATTTCCCGTCTTGCTGGGTTTAGTTTTTACCAGCTCTATTTTAGGTAACTTTTCATCAAACAGTTCACATGAATCATTTATCATAATTGGAGAATATATCTTCTTTGGTGATATCTGTACAATAGATAAAATATCAATCTGTACTAATATTATAAAGAGAAAAGAGTAGTACTTCTGTATGTATAGAAATAACTAAAAAACTACTGGACCAATTATAAAAATTCTTTCACCGTTAGAAAGGTAATTTGTCTATGAGTAACATAGGCTATGTTTTTATTATTTTTCAATTTCATGTGGACGAAGTCGCAAGCAACAGCTAGTTACATAGGAAGTGACCATTTATACATACATTGCAATAAATTGACTAGCTTTTGCCTGTAACTTTGTCCATGCATAATTAAGTAGCCTATGTGTTCTTCCAGACTATATTCTGTGTCAAATTTTATTGAGATCTATGATGTTCCGAAGATACCTTCTAACATCCATCCATCTAAACTTTTGCATATTATTGGTAAGATATAGAAGTGAACATTTCTTTTAAGCAGCAAGTTTGAAGCAAACATACCATATTATGTAAGGCAATGTACTGACAGATGTTACAAGTAATGTACAATGTTTGTACTAACTTTGTGAATACACCTCATAATGGGATTATTCCCAACCGTTACCCCGCTGTCCCCACTTGGGGATAGATAAGAATAAAAAGTTTCATTTGTCCCACTTTTGCAACAAGGGGATGGTTGTAACTTATTTTATTTCTAAATGGTTTCATCTGTCACCTTATTGGTGATAGTGTGACTAAAAGGTGGGATAGTTGTAACTTTTTTCTTGTCTGTCCCCACGTGGTGCCAGAGCGGGGTGACAGTTGGGAATAATCCTCACGTCAGTGAAAACCAGCTTAAGAATATAAAAAAAAACCAATATAGACCAATATTTATATAAAACATAACAAAAATAACAAACACAGGTGTAAAAGTTTCACATGAGTTAGTCAATATATTGAATTATTCCTCTCTCTAAAGAGATCAATCTCTCAAAATTATATTATTTTAGATGATAGACATTAGATGATTCAGATGATAGATATTATTAGGCTACAGATGATTGAAAAATTACCCTCCAAATAAATTTGTCACAGCAAAAATAAAAATATTTAGTTCCGACTAATACTATGGTTTTGATGTGATTAATATTATTACTTACATTGTTTTTGAATTCCATTTGTAATCTATCAAATGATTCGTCAAGAATGATAACATCCGAGCTTTGGTTTAGTTTTCTGGCAGCTTTTGCACTGTTTTCATGATTTTTCTTCAATGATAACTTTAGAAAACCTAAAAATTAGTACATAAAGTTAGAAGCTTCATAGATCGAAAACTAAAGCCAATTTTTTTATCTATTAAATTACTTACGATTTCTACTATTACTTTGCGTTTTGGTGTTCATCGTGTGATGTCTGTCGTGATTTTATTCTGTAATAATAAGATTATTAGATATTTCCAATGGAATTTATATTAATAAAGTTTTTGAACATTTAAAGCCGTTACACGACTTTAACAAGTTTACAATTTTGACAATTGACAAAATTGAAGGAAGACTGACAGCGAATCGACCAATGAGCGTATTGAAAATGTAGCCATAGTTAAAATAGTTACGATTTAAAGAAATATTAGTTTTCAGCAATGGGTACTTGTCTCCTATTTTCTCATTCTTTGGATAATGAGTTTGGGTTTGATTAAAGACATTTTGAACATAAAAACTTTATAATGAACGATGTTTGAACTTAAACGGCTGAAAGAATTATGATTAATCTGCTATTTTTTCATTTTATTGCTTGCTGATTTATTGGACAATTTTTTATTGATTTTCACCACTAGATGTCGGTACTTTCAGCAAATAATTTTTGACTTTGTAAAGTTTTTTTATTCCGAGTTTCTAATGGTATTGAAAAAAATAAATAATAAGTTCCACTTACTTTTAATCAGCCACAGGAAGGAGTGCCTTACTCCGGCATGACTTTAAAACATATGGGAAAATGGCTAGACTACTTTTTGACTACAACGGGTAAAGCGAATAATTCACCTTTATTCACACTATCCGCTCGACATTGTAAACATAAACAAATCGTAAATAAAATAAATAAAAAGTGTCCATTAATGGAAAATATAAACAAAAGATTTATTCAAGTGTTTTATTGACGTCAAACAATCATATGACAGAAATAAAATTAGAGATTTGATTTTTCTTACACGAGACAAATTCAATAACTCTTAGAACCTTGACTATAATAGTCATAAACAAAGCTATTTATGGGTCTGAATGGTTAATAATTAATTCATCTTTATTCTAATTATTTACTTCTTTTATTTAAACTAAAAACCACGGAATCAATGCAAATAAAATATTGAAAAAGGATACTTTTTTCATATCATAAAAGTTATTGCTAAAGAACCTTGTAGGAAAATTCCAATAACACGCGTTTAAAGTTTTTTCTTAAGTGAACTAAAAGTCTATTTTAAATTATTAAGCCTTTACTTCTACTATTAAGTCTATTAAGCCTAATTGTAAGTCACACTTAACATAGATTTTTTTAAACAAATCTAAAATGCGTTTTTTTTATCCTAGGCTAATTGTCGGCGTATCCTATGATACATAGGCCTATTCCAGCTCTTTCCATTCTTGGCTATTGTGCATTAAAAGCCTATAGTATTGTACAAAAACACTTTACTTTAGTCTCTTTTAAGAACAAGAGCATCTTGATCTTGCAAGACTTTTGTTTCCAAACACTAGAACAGAAAGTGGCTGTATAAAAAAAGATTTCGGATTTTTCATGAGTATTTAGGAGTATAGATTTTTAAAAATATTATATAGATTCAATTCATGATAAATACAACAGTGAATTTTATAACATAAAAGTATACAATAATTAAGTCAGTTATTAGTTTAGTTTTTTTCTTTTAATTGACAAATAGTACATTAGTAAAATGTCGTGATAAAGCGACTTTTGCATTCGAAAATCATAAATTATACGAATAACAATTTAAAGATAACAAGGGAACGACAGGCAATCTGTTTACCTATCTAAAAATAGATTTACGTTTGAGCGGACTCGTTTATTTATGTCCGATTTCACTATTCACCCTTGCCCTTAAAAAGTTAATGTCGCGCATGCGCGGGAAAACTTGCGCGTCTGTCACCTAGAAAATGGCGTCCATTTTACGAAAATAAAACACAATATATACGATTGCGGCTCTTGCTTTCAATGATATTGTGAAATTATACAATGAATATTTCACTTTAATTTCGCTTTTAACAAGGCTGAATTTGAAATTTTGTTACATCAATCTTTGAAAGTTAATTGACCATTTATGTGCGACCTATCGTTATAGCGCGCTCTCCTCTATTCTTCTGAATGTCAGTGCATTGCGAAGGGCGAGGGAGGTCTTTTAGTATTGGTCTCAGCTGTTTTTCAAAAATCGAATGCCGTGTCTTCCGAATTTGAAAGACATTAGGCAGTTTGACGTCAGTGTTTGTTGTGTGTAGACGGAGGTTTTGTGAATTCAGCCATGTAATGGTGAGTTAGTTACGAAAAAAAGTGTTATTAGACATTTAGTAAAGCCTAATTAGTGTTATGATTTTTTTTTTCGACGTGGAATGCATAAAATGTGCTTTATATAGAAGCGATTAGTGAATGTTGTGTGTAGGCGAAATTGATTTTTTTCGTTCCTTGCACAATTTTTTTTAGATAAATCTATGTTTTTTCTAAATTTTTCTTTTTGTAGTGTCTGAAAATCAATATCTGAACTGAGTTTTATGTGACCTTTAATGCCCACGTGGTTCTTATGTTAAATCTGCTGGAGAACTCAATTATCATGAAATATTACACATTTTTTTACCAATTTTGCATGTTACGTAAAAATATAGTTACGAGATCTTACAATATTTCTAACATTTTATTACATTACGTTTAAACCCACAGAAACCTATATGTTAACAGTTTATTGCATATATAAAAGTTAATTTCTTTGCATGCTGCATTTAATATAAACAAAATCTCATAAGACAATAAAGATCTTGTGGAATCTCTTGGAATAAAAGCCAGTAAATAACTTACTATCAGCCCTATTTAGGGGTTTAAATATCACCCCTTATTAAGGTAGGCTCCGAGCCCCTCGGTGGGGACATATAGTGAGCTGGTGATGAATGAAAATGATGAAAAAAAAATATCTTAAAAGGCTATAATAAAGCGTCGTATAAAACTTAAACTTTGCGGGTGTTTGTCTTTGACAAAACATGCATTTATCAATTATTTTTACTGGACAAATAAATTATTGACAGTTTTATTCCTATATTTTATATATTACAAATAGCTCAAAATATTTAAATACGCTGTTTAGCGATTGTGGTAATTTTTTAAACACATTTGACATGCGATTTTCTTGTTCAATTACTAAAATTAGTATTTCTTTAGATTAAAATCTTATCGAGATTAAGGTGTTTTTTAAAGTACGTTAAATTTAATGTTTAACTATACTTAGCGCTCGCTCCTTCGTCTGTATGTTATTTTTAAGTATTATTTTGGAAAGAGAATTTTCATTATTTTATTTCGATATACAAAAATGAAAACGGTAGAGATTACGAGATATGTGAAAGTTTAGATGGATATTTGGATGGATATTTGTTAGAGTTTGTAGCCTAAACGGCTGGACAGATCTCAATGAAATTTGGCATACATTTAGAGAATATTCTAGAACAACAAATAGGCTACTTGGTTTTGTTTTTTTTACGACGCGGACGGAGTCGCGGGCAAATCTAGTAGTTAAATAACGAAGAAAAATTGTGAGTTGAGTAAAGTCGCGGTTAATTGCTAGTTAATAATTTATTATATAGAATTTCATCTCCAATTACTAAACGAGGTGAAGTCCCTACTCTTTGTTGCAACCTTGGCGGTATCGATAATATCGATAGATGCAATCACTTTTATAATCTTTTCTAATCAAATGTACCACTTATAATAATTTAAGATGATTAAAAATCGATTTATTACTAATTAAAATGATTTTTATTGTATTTGACCTAGGTTGAATGTAATTGTTTTTTTTTATCTTAAATAGTTAAAGAGTAAAAGCAATATATATTTAAATATTCACGTTTTTTGTTTTTTATATTATAAGGTGGCAAAGGAGCAAGCGGCCACCTGAATACGCCAAGCTGGCAAAGCGAACGCTGCCCATAGACATTCACAATAGCGGATGCATTGCCCTTATCGACGGATGAGGAGACGCAAATGAAGAGGATATTTCCCCTTCCTATGCGTCTCCTCCAACGTCAAGTCCATGTTCCCTTCCCATCTTTTGTTCCAATCCAACTAATATTTTTGTTTAACGAATAAACTTAAAAATTACTGGACAGATTTAAAGAAATACTTTGCCATTAAAAGTGTGACCCGTTGAGCCGATAGGTCTAACGATCTATCGAATTATTTTTATAATCTATCGATGCAATCGGGCAAAAAAATCCCATTAGTTCCTTTGTTTTAATTGATTAAAAACTTTTGAAAGCAATGTTATCACTGAGTAATGATGTATTTGGGTTGCTGATAACGAAAATCGCATTTATTTTTTTTTGTCTGTCTGTACACAAGACGCGTTTGTTCCGGGTAATCTCCAAAACGGCTTACACTGAAGAACTGACAGACATGTATATTATAGGCAACTTTTTTTAACCTCAATACTGCGTTGACGAAGTCGCGGGCAACAGCTAGTTAAAAATAATCTACTGAAGTAGTTTAGGGACAAATAAGTAAGATTTTTAATTTAGTGTGTTGGTGTGATTTTTTGCTACAAAAAACTCCTTCGATTTAAGGGTTTAAAAGCCTCTGAATTTACTCTCTCGGAATCGAAATCTGAATTTTGACTTACGGTTTAATATTATTTTTTTTAAGTATAAGCGGATGTAATTTAAATTTTGTAATTTAAACTACGTCATAGGTCTTCCAATAATGTCGTTATCTTGAATACTTTTTCAACAATTCATAAAAATTTTTAGAATTTTAATGACTAAATACATTATTTTACTAGATGATTTATTTTCTTGTTATCGTATTGAGAGTAAGTTTTAACGTGTGTAATGTGTTTTGGGTAATTCGTCATAGCACGAAAATTCGTAAGGAAGTATCTGTCAGGTAGAAACTGACAAATCTACGAATTTTATAGATGTAGTCACGAATAGTTTTTCGTGGTTATGATGTGTTTGTATTGATGCGTTTTTATCGTATTTTTATTTGATTTTTTTAAAAGATATGGTGATTTTTACTCTTTGAAAAAATGTACATGTAATTGAAAGTTGGTTATTTCTTTATCTTTACAATCGCAACGTATTTTTATCGGAAATCTGTTACAAATACTTAGTACATATAATAACATGTTTTGGTAATTGAAAATAATCATATATGTAGGTACGCAACCGATAAGAAATATAAAATTAGACGTAATTTCGATAGTTATAAAATAATTATCTTGTACACTTATTAATTTATTCGATATATTTTTTTTAATAAAATTTTCATTTTATATAAAGTAAAAAAAATTATACACTTTGTAAAATAAAAAAACTTGTAAACGTACTATTTAATTAATTTTTAAAACAATAATAGTGTTTAAATGTGTAAAGTCATATAATTATACATTTTATAATTTTTTTAAATAAAAAAAAGATATTGGCAGCGGTGGGATTCGAACCCACGCCTCCGAAGAGACTGGTGCCTTAAACCAGCGCCTTAGACCGCTCGGCCACGCTACCATGTTGACTCGGATTCAAAATTATGTATCAGTTTATAAAAACTCTGAATGATATTTTTTAAAATATTTAATAAAAATAGATAAAAAGAGTGGAACAAATGTTCCCTAATTTATTCGATCGTAAATGAATATATGCAGAATAAAATAGGTTGCAAATAATTCGAAACATTACAGCGCCATCTATCGTTTAAAACGAGCAAATAAAATAGAATAGTTTTGTTACTTCTAATTTTTTTAATTTGTTCCTGTGTAAATTTTGGTACAACTTCTGAAATCAATTAAAAAATGTGCTCAACGTGTAAAAAAAATACAATGTAACAGTTTAACAATTCATTCAAAAAGGTAAATAATTCTTGTTTTCGTCACAAAATTGTGTCATTGCGTAAAATGTAATTCGTCATATTAATCACAGGTTGAATCATATAATGCAATTACTTGGTTTCTTTACTCATAAGTATTTGACTATTCCGTGTCTGATGTCTGATTTTCTCCCCCTTCATTTCCCTATTACTAAAGGATGGGACGAAGTGGAGAGGTTTGAAGGAGTAGAGGACGCATAAAAAAATGTTCTCTTTCTGTTAGTTTCTATAAAGCTTACGGCCTGGAATAGCTTTACTATTTCGGCGAAGTCAGGATGATTTAAATGATTTGTTGTTACTATTACGTAAAATTAAATATTGGAAGGCTCACCTGATACTACAGCTGATAGCTGATGAAGCTAATTGTTGTTAATTTTTTTTAATTTAATTTTTATTTCAGTAACACGTTTTTAAGTTGTGTTCTTTTTTATAATTTTTTGGTCAATAAATAGTGCTTTATTTATTTAGTGGTTCATTTATTTGAATCCTCTCGTAGATATGGTGTGTATGATGAGAGATTACTTCAAATTGGATAAAGACTTTTGACTGACGTCCCAGCTGACGTGAAATGAGTTGAGTCTAACGATCACGGGACTATGCCGCCTTAGCAAAGTGAATTTCGATTATAAATATCCGTAATAGAATCGACAAGATGCGTCAAAGCATATAGGAAAATAGGAATGAATTTGCAAATCAAACTATTTATGTTTTTAATTGCGTAATGTAACAAAACAAAATAGTTGAACTATTATCAATCAGAATACCTGATATGTACAAGATTTATATCTTTATTTTAATAATGATGGATCGTAATTATAATATTTTGTAAACGTGGATTTACATTGTCGTATCTCATGTTAAAAAGATATTCTCATTTCCTTTGTTCTCTCTGAAAAAAACAGAGATACCAATATGTTTTATACTGAAATTAAGGCAACAGAATCTCACGGTTATGTGATTCATGATTATCTAAAAATCTACCACTATTAATATATTTTAGTAACGTATTGTGTAATTTTAATGGAATTTATTTTGATTAAGAATATCTTTGAATTAATCAGTTTGTAGAAGTATTTATGTTATTTTAAACTTATTTACGTACTAGCTGTTGACCGCAACTTCGTCCACGTAATATTAGTAAGATAAAACGTAGCCTATATGTGCCGTCAATGTCAGCTACCCTTCAGTGAAAGTCCTGTCGAAATCGGCCCAGCCGTTTCGGAGATTACACGGAACACACGTGACTAGCGGACAGACAGACAAACACTTTTTTAAATGCGATTCCTTATCAGCAAGGCAAATACACCATCTTCGCGAAATCTGTAAATTTTCTTTTGATATTACAGACACTTCAAATTTATTATTTGTACATATGTATGGTTTTACAAGAAATAACTGAAAATTATATCGATCACATCTCGTCCCTTATGTTTCCTTTTCTTCTTTCGAAGATAATCATGTTTTCATACATGTTTCGGTAATAAATACTCCCGATAATACAACAAAAGGCAACAATATTGAAATAAAACGATATCGTTTCGATATGAAAGATTAAAGCTATCGATTCCTCTATTTGCGTCACACAAATATTTATTTAGTAATCATTATAACGTTAATAAAGTGTTTTTTAAGCCATGACATATATTTCAAGATACTTGCAATTGTTTAACAATACTTAAAGACCATTTCTGAATTTTATCTGTATTTTGAAGAAGGCTTACAAATTATTACATTTCACTATTAACAAGATAATAATTTTTACTGCACACATCGGCACTAATTTTAAAAGTGGTAGAGCCCGCTTTAACATCTTCGCAAGAATCGGTCGGGTCGTCGGGTGTAAAAACATGACTACAGAAGAGAGGCGTGAAGTCGGAAAAAAATCCGTGTTTCGTCTCATGAGTGTGGTACCGGAGAACCAACTTTAGTCCCTTTCCTTCCCACCCTTTTTCTTATAAGAAAAGGATGGGAACATGGATTTGACAGGAAAATATCCTCTTTAAGTGCGTTTCCTCCGTCGATTAAGGGTAGGCAACGCACTCGCTATTCCGAATGTCTATGGGCAATGGTCGTTTCGCCATTTTGGCGTATTCAGGTGGCCGCTTGCTAGTAAGCCACCTTATGATATAAAAAAAATATCCCGCACTTGGCCAGCGTGTTTGACTATGGCCTAGTCACCCCTTATTAGGATAGCCTCCGAGCCCCTCGGTGGGGACGTATAGTGAGCTGCTGATGATCATGAAGTGCTTATGTGTTCTTCTAGACTATCCTCTATATCTGTGCCAAATTTCATCGAGTTCCGTTCAGTGGTTTGGGACACAAACTCAAACAAACATCCATCCATAAACTTACGCATTTAAAATATTAGTAAGATTAATTTAATGTCTTCAACATTTTTAAAAAATCGACAAAATAGTTTTATTCAGTGTTAACTATACTTTTCCCTTCTAAAAAGAAGTCTGTTTCTATGGCATTTCTCTCCATTGTTAACTGTTCCATTAAGATTATTACGTTTTTGCATACAAATAGGTAAAGAGGAAACTGTTTCTATGCTCATGAGTTTTCTTTGCTCGTGGTTTCGCATAAAGTTGAGCTTGAAACTTCAATGTGTTTATGTTCGAGTTTTCCTTGAAGTTTTAATTATCTATTTTACTGTTAATGTTCTTTAATTTTGTTAAACTCTTCCTTACATTAATTTTATGTTTTAATAATTTCGTATAATCAATGTAAATCCAATAGATGTTTTACAAACAGTTTTATTAGATAAATGATTAGCTGTTGCTCACGATTTCGTCCGCGTGAAATTAAGAAAAATATACACATAGGTTACTCATCTTATTCATAGATAAATTACCTTTCTTATCGTGAAAACATTATTAAAATCAGCTCAGTAGTTTTTGAGTTTTCAATACATACAAAAATACAAATCTTTCCTCTTTATAATATTAATATAGATTTATGGCCGGTTTCCCAGTTACATTTAAACATTCATTAGTGTTTTTATTCGAAATAATTGAAATAGTTCAAACAAATACCAATAAATTACTAGGTAATCTTACTAGTATTATAAATGCGAAAGTTTAAATGGATCTTTGTTAGATTTTGTAGCTTAAACGAATGGACAGATCTCGATGAAATTTGGCATAGACGTAGAGGATAGTGTGGAAGAACACACAGGCTACACAATTTTGATTCTTTTAGTTCCACGCGGAAGTAGTCGCGGGCGAAGCTAGTAATAAAATAAACGGAGGCTTGAGCAACCCAGCATTATTTATTGACTATTAACTCCAGTTAAGAAGTGAGTTTGTTTAACACTAACAAAGCAAGCACTTCAATATACGAGTAGGGTTGTCTAAAAACAACTCACTTCACTACATCGTGGTTTCAATACAGGATATCTTTAAGCCATCATCCATCATAACCTTAATGCATGAGATAGCAAAATTAGCTTTTTATCAAATATGTTACATTTTTAACAGATTAAAATGAGATAGATTTTTTCTATGAAAACCGCTTTGAGTCCGCAACTTTGTTCGCGTGGAATTAAAAACAAAAAAACAAAAGTAAGTAGCCCATCTGTTCTTCCAGACTATACAGACATCTATGCCAAATTTCATCGAAATCTGTTCAGTCGTTTAGCCTCCATCTATCTTAACTTTCGCATGTGGTAAACGGTTATTGTTTACGAAAATATGATCTAATTAATATAAAACAATACATTTAAATAAGTAACCAGACTTATAAGTAAGGGAAAATCCCTCATCTTAAATATAGCTGTGGTGCACGTTTTCCTTAAGTTTCATCAACGATTTTAACGTGAGAGGAATATATAACTGAAGGAAACTACTCCGCTAATAGTCGATAATATTCCTTGTTTCAAATAGGTAATTTACCTAGACAGAAGGTCTTAGAACGTAGCTAGATAGATCTAACTTTGAACAAAACAAAATTCAACAACCATAAGTTAAAAAATATTTTTAGAGTAAATGTACTTACTTAGTATTCTTTAATTATGAATACTTTGTTATAAAATATCAAAAATTATGCACTATAATACCCAAGATAAGATTAATAGTAATTTTAAAAGATTTTATTTTACAAAAATAAACTACATTAACAAAACTATATAATACTAGGTTTCGCCCGCGACTTCGTCCGCATAAAATTAAAAAAAAAAACAAAAGTAAGTAGCCTATGTGTTCTTTCAGACTATGCTCTATATCTATGCCAAATTTCATCATGATCCGTTCAGCAGTTTACGCTACAAACTCTAACAAACATCCATCTAAACTTTCGCATTTATAATATTAGTAAGATATACTTTCCTTAAAGTATTGAAATACAACAATACCCTTGGTTTTACCTAGGTTTATTTTACCGCAGTAACATTTTATTAAATATGCGAAGTTTGTATTCACAACACGCTTTAACAGTAAAGGAATTGGCGTACAAATAGAATCGTATTCCAAATCGATGTTTCTTTATAAACCATCACATATTATCGATTTTTACGTAAATCATAGAACTATACTCAGAAAATGTTCTTACAATGTTTCATTTATTAGGCGACCCTACCGCCCTCACCCCTTAGTATGGAAGCTAGAGCATTTTTTTTTTAATATTAGTAATATTTTTTGAAATTCATATTTTTTGATATAGTTCCACGACAATAGTCAAATGGAGGGATTCGGATCCTTGACCTTTAATCGACTTTATTTAATTCATTTGCAACATTTCATTTATTATCTTATCTGTGCTAAGAACATTCATAATAACGTTTGGTAAAGACATTTTTAATGGTACAACGCCTTTACCGGGCGTATAATACACCAATATCATACGTTGATGTTACGAAAAATGTTTCACTACTGTCACACAAATTTTCGTGATACACCCTCAGCGTAAATCCTACAGCCACCGTAAGCTAAGTTATATTGTCCTTTGTTTCATACGTTGGGGAAAACTCAAAACTACTTATCAGATCATGACAATGACAACACAAGACGAACATTTCCTTTTGAATGAAAAAGTAATAAAAAAACCGATCCAGCAGGAACGAAACTCTGGGAGAATGAACAAAAATCAACACAGACTAATTAATAACCTTCTAAGAGAAGTAAATAACTAACGATCACGATTACTATGAATCGAAATTGTTATTCCGTTACCGAATATCATGCCTTTAAATGGTCTGGTGAAGTCCCTAGCTGATAAGGAAAAGGTAGTCTTAATGACTGTATAATCGATTGAGCAAAATAACGAGTCTGGGGTCAAAGCACTGGGATACAAGAGTACATACTCGTAATTTCATTTAACAGCGTGCGCACAACTGAAACTAAACTTTCGCACAACCGTTTAGTTTCTCTTTGATTCCTACGAGCATAAGTTTGCACATAAACAATCGAACAACTGGTTCACGATTGTCGATTATTTCGCAGCCATTTCAACTGATTAGTTGCATAACTAAATACCTCAAAACGCGATTAAACAGTTTTGCGACAGTTTAGACAAAGGTACACACGCACTTAGCGACGTCAACTTATTAAAGACTGATGACTTTCGATAACTGGTTGTTGTCTTTTTTAATAGGATTAAACATTTGCAATCGACTCTTCCATCGTAATTAATAGATAAGTATGGATTTTCCCAATACATAAACAGAATTGTTATTTCTAAATAGATAATTAAAACTATGATTTCTTGTTATCTGACAATATATTATGAACACTATCTTTTGACTTCTCCTTACTACACTTATACAGATAGACGATTAAATTGGAAAATAGTACTAATAGTTTGTATGCTGGGCCACCAAAGTTGCGGATGAAAGGAGATTGCATGTGGCTGAGGCGTATGTTAAGATGGATGTGTGATGTGACAAGATTGGATAAAGTTAAGAATGTGTACATTAGAGGAAGTTTGAAAGTAGCGCCAGTGGTGGAGAAATTGAGAAGCAAAAGGTTAGCGTGGTATGGACATGTTATGCGACGAAATGATGGGGACATAAACCAGAAAGTGTTGAGATTGAATGTGGATGGCTACAAAGGAAAAGGAAGACCGAAGAAAGTATGGATGGATTGTGTGAAAGTAGATATGCTTAAGAAAAGAGTGGATTCAGATATAACGACTGATAGAGATGTATGGAAGAGCAGTACATACTGTGCCGACCCTTCGTAAGGGATAAGGGCAAGTGGATGATGAGTACTAATAGTTTGTATACGTCAAGTATCGTCATTACTCGCATTTAGTGAATATTATATTAGATTGTCTTGTAACAAAATATTACATTTAGTATAAATTTTTAATTTTAATTAAGGTAAGTAAAGATTACTACTAGCTTAGGTTCTCACTGGTATTGCTTAAACGACGTAAGTAGGGTGCTAATATACACTGCCCTTAGTCTTACTCCAAAGCGCTTTGTTGTCAAAGTGCGAACTTTGCTGAAAAAACGTAAGAATGCGTTCTTCTAGACTATCATCTACATCTATGCCAAATTTCATCGAAATCCGTTCAGTAGTTTTGACTACAAACTCTAACAAACATCCATCCATCTAAACTTTCTCATTTTTTTCTTTTCATTAAGAAGTTTAGTAGATTTTTGTTAATTTACTAATATTTCCTTTAACTATTCCATCTAAGCTTTAGTCTTGTGGATATGGTTCTCGACAAAACCATTACGCTATTGGCGCTTATTATAATATTAGTATGTTTAAAGTAGAGAAACTTAAGTTATCCTTGTTACAACTTGGTTGAATTAAAGAAAATCTAGGGAATTATCGTGATTTAGTTAATTTTATTATTGCTAACTACAATATTATGCAAATGATTAAGGAAGACAATTTAATAGTCATAGATCGTAAATGTAAATATTTTCTTTACTATAAAGAGGAAAGATTTGTATTTTTGTGTGTATTGAAATAAATCAAAAACTATTGTACCGATTTCAAAAATTCTCGCACCTCTAAAAAGCTATATTATTACTGAGTAACAAAGGGTACTTTATACAATTTTTTCATTTTACGCGGGCGAAGTCACGACTAATAACTTGTAATATAAAAGAGGAAAGATTCGTATTTTTTTATGTATTTAAATAACTCAAAAACTACTGGGCCGTTTTAAAAAATCTTTCACCATTAAAAGCTACGTTTTTCAGTGAGAAACATACGAAATATTTTTGATTTTGAGGGGAAAAGTCACGAGCTACTTCTAGTAGATAAAGAAACAAATCAGCATGCTTCTTTTTCTATATTATAAAGAGGAATTGGAAGTATTTATATTTTTGTATGTGATAAATTAAAAAAAATACTGGACATTTACAATATTAAGCTGAAACAATTGAACGGAACTTATTCCCTTATTAAAGGTGTGGTGACAGTATATTTAATGACTTGCGACTGTGAAAATCCACACGTAAACGTGATTTGATTTTATCGTTGAGTAAATCAAAATCATATTTATAACGATTTGATATAAAGTATGCGATAGGAAAAACCAATGATGATACAAAAAGGCGTTAACATCGATGACAAAGAACTTAGTTATTATTTTTATAATTAACTAATCTTGTTGACCAATACATTTTTCGTACTACGACGTACAAAATCAAAAATAGTCATATATCACATAAATATTATAAATGCGTAAGTTACGATGGTTGAATGGATGTTTGTTAGCGCTCGTAGCCTAAACGGCTGTACGGATCTCCATGAAATTTGGCACAGGTTTAGAGCATAGTCTGGAAGAACACATGGGTTACTTTTTATCCCATTAATAGTTACGGTTTCCGTGGGATTCATAAATTTAGTTTTTTAATGTTTACTCGATCATTTTGCGACGGTTCAACATATCTTATAGAAATTTGGCACAGATATAAAACAAAGTCTGCAGTACACATGGGATAAGATACACCGCCGAGAAATGTCCGGTTCCCGAGGGAACGTTTATATAGTTCGTATGTTTTATAATACCACGCGGATGAAGTCGCGGGCAACAGCTAGTAGAAATATAAAATAGCGTCCCCAAAAACGCATAAGGAATTAAAAACATTGATACTTAGCCAGTGCTACAATTAAGTTTAATAGACTTATAAATTATTTAACTAACTAGTTACCAGGTTTTATAAAATGTGACAAAAATTAGCAAGGCGCGTACGATTTAACAGAACTGGTCCGTCGAATCTACACTATACACCTATTTCCACTTAGAAGATCGTGTGACTTTGGTAATTATAATTTTATGTTCTAATGTAAATTAGATGGAGATTTTGCAAATCGCGTGACGCATCGCACTTCTATCACAAGTATGGCCAGTGGAAATTATTATAAGTATTGGTTTCACATTGTTACTAATCGCTTTAGTGAAATAAGAATGTGACACTTATCGGGATTTCCCTGTGCGAAGATTTGACACAATATTGGGGACTGTCCGTGATATTTTTTTCCTCAACAAAGAAGACAAAGGGGTTATAAAAATTTATGACTAATCTTTCAGTTGGCTTTACACGGTTTATTTGCGAACACTGTAAGAATTATTTATACTTTTAAATAGTTACTGTCGCCACGAGTAGAGTAATTTTTATGTCTTTAACTAAAGTTAAAATGTTTTAACCAATCTTAACTTTAAAGTTGTTTTATGAAAATAAATGTAATCGACCATCAGCCCTATCTTAATCCAATTAAATGCTAACTTAGTTCAAAGGCTTCCGCGGAAACCTCGACTAAGGCCGTGACTTCATTTATTCTCAATCCAAATAGAAAGGAAATAAAATTCTTTGAATAAAAAACTTAATAACCTATAAAATATTTTAGACTATAATCTAAATGTAATCCTAATTTCATCGAGATTCGTTAAGCTATTTTGGTGATACATAGTTAACAAACATCAAGGAGTTCAAGAGAAAGACCAAAGGAAGTATGGATTGTGTGAAAGAGGATTTGCTTAAGAAGGGAGTGGATTCATATATGACGGCTGATAGAAATATAGAGCAATACATACTGTGCTGACCCTCCGTAAGGACAAGAGAAGTTTTTGAGTAAACAAACATCAATCCATCTAAACTTTCTCTTTTATAATATGAAAGATAAGGCAAGTGTCCTAAAACCAAACATCGGAGAATATCGTGTTAGCATTTCGCTTAGTATAAATTTATACTAAGTTATGCTAACTGGCCATCAATTAATAACAATTGAAAAAAAAAACTATTAATCAAGATATTAAAGAAATCTCAAGGCATGCAATAGATTGTCTTTAAACGATGGCGAAAGATGTGATTCAACGAACATTGTAACAATGAACTCATTACTTACATGAGTTTATCTATAACTAGCTGTTGCTCGCGACATCGTCCGCGTGAAATTAAAAAACATACCCTATGTTATTTCGCGATACCGTAGCTTTCTAAAGGTGAAAGAAATGGGTCCAGTAGTTTTAGAGTTATTTATTGAAATACAATTACATACAAAAATACAAATCATTCCTCTTTATAATATTTGTATAGATGTAGATGAGGGAATTAAATTGTCCATAAACAATGTTTTTATAGTCAAAGGTGGCAAGCGAAAAAGAGGACATAACCAAGAGAACGCATTTGTAGTGGAACAGAGAAAGGGACGCACATGAAGAGGATATTTCCCTTTCCTACATAACCCTAATATCTAATTCACGTCTTTTCTTGCTCACTCATCAGAAAAAATGCAAGTTGCTTAGACTTCACGCATTCTTCTGTATGGTCGTGGAACTGCTGCGGGCCAGTCTACTCTAAAATTTAATTACCAAATATGCTGTGAAACCCAAACTATTTTAACAGGAAGTTTTATCTGGTATTTAATCAGTTAGGTTATCTAATTATATACTTAGAATTCGGTCTTTCACTGGCTATTGATAAGTACATTTTTAAATTTCGAGATAATGTAATCAAAAATAAGTAGAAATCAACCTAAATTCCTACGCGTCAATTTTTCCAATTAGGTAATTAATTAGTCTGATTATTGTAATCTCTTGTAAAATAACATAAATCTATTATTTTGCTGTATTTATGACGTCAAAAACTTAGATTAAGTCATTGATAGAAGCTTATTATGATTGATTCAAGCTTAACTATGTATTTCAGGAAAGGATTTGTACTCGGATTGCTAAAAATAGCATATGAGAGAAGTTTTATATACTTAAATGATTATAATAATTCCTTTATCAACTAGTAATCTGTCCCTGCTTCCTGCGGTTACTAAAGATTATACGTCTAAGAGTTTGTCCCACAACTAGCTGATAGAGGCTCAGATAGCTTAAAATAACGTCACTGTCAGATAAGGAAACAAAATCCGATTTTTCCATCACATGTTTTAATAATAATAATAATAATACACATTTAATCAGTTCCAAAACACACTGCAACACAATACAACATAATACACTTGAACAAAAAAAAAATACAAACGAGAAAAACGAAAACCAATCATTAACAATCAAAACTAATGACAAGAAAATTGAAGAGGAAAAAAAAACGTTACACGTTACACGTTTTACACGTGATTATCATCAGAAAATTTACAACTTGGTGGGACAGGCCCTAAAAGTTCAAACATCGATTTTTAGGGGTCTTGTATCATTTAAGGGGCAACTAGTAAGAATTTAACTTTCATTTGTGAGTTATACCGTCATTTGTTTTAAATTTAAGGCGACCCTTCACCAAAGAAATTTATCGTAACATAACGTAAATGTGGATGTCTGAGCAGCGTTCCCTTCGCATTTTTGGCGAATTCCGGTAATCGATTATCACCTCATAAATAAGGGTAGAAGAAAATATATGCCTTCGCCTTAAATGTTACTAGGCTAATTCAATATGCATTTGTAATTTGAGGTTAGAATCATTAGATTCTAATGTCATAATTATTAACTACAAGCAGTTCCCGTGCTACTAAACATGATAAAAAAATCTAATGCTTAAATGACAACGTAGAGCCTCGACATTGACTAACAATTTGTAATCATCTTCTTTGCTGCTGTTAGCTTATAGTTGTTGTCCCTCTCTCGCATGACAATTTATTTTTCTAGTTTACTTACCTCGAAATTAAATAGCGTGAATATTTATAGTCTAAATATTGCCCTAAGCGTAGGGCTACTTATTAAAAAAGTATTATTCAAAAATATGCTGTGATTGCTGACATCTTACGTAACAAAGAAAAGTGTGTACATTTAGTTACATTAATACAGATTAAAAACGTCACTTATGACGTCATCAAAGATGCCAAAAGACACGTGATTAGAAACCCACTCTCGTTTTTCGTTTACCAAATTCGCTTCAAGTATTTATAAAAAAAACGTTTATAAATTCCTACGTCTAACGCACCAGGTTCTCAGAATCGTATAGGCTTGATAAGGCCAAGTTCACACTAGGATGTCGCAACTGCGGCACGGCCATTGTCAATGGCAACCACAGAATAGCAGTAATATGCTATTTTAGAAACTGAGACAGTTCCAGTACGTCTTGAGTTACCGGAAGAGTCAGCTAGAAGTTACCTCTTATCATCTGTTAGATTGTAAGTGGCGAATCGAAATGTTTATGATTTTGTTAGTAGAGATGTTTTTCGCTCCTGTATAACTATACTAGTTTTCGCCCGCGACTCCGTCCGCTTGGAATTGAAAAAAAATGAGTAGTCTATGTGTTCTTCCAGACTATCTTCTACATCTATACTAAATTTCATCGAAATCCGTTCAGCTGTTTAGGCTACAAACTCTAACAAACATCCATCCATCCATCCAAACATTCGCATTTATAATATTAGTATGATTAATTCCATTGTTACCAATTTGATCCAATGAGGTTTCATTTAATACATTTTTACTGGCAGGACTGCAATAAATTAAATTATTTTGTGATTTCATTTCGCATCGTACGGTCCTTTTTCCATACGGTTGTTCTGGCTAGCAACTCAGTGCGTACAATGCCTAACGCATTTCGGCTGTGGACGGTAAAAAAACGCATATTGTACCGCGATCATTGACCGGGGATAGACCGGTTTCGGAATACCCTTGCCTGTAGCCATCCAGACGCCGTATTGTGTTATCAATTCATCCAAACCCATAAGACCAGTTCTCTAAATAAATTATTTATTACTATTGCCTGTAACTTCGTCCGCTTTGAATTACAATGTATTACTGAGGTATTTTTAAGCTAAAATAAAACGTTCCATTTTTGGTATTGGATATTCCAAACTTTAATCATTCTATATGATTTTCATTCAGATCTGTTTAGCTGTTTTACAGTTTCCTTATAACGAATTCCATTCATCCGTTTAAACATTTTCATCAAATATTTTAACAATAATAATAAATTGCTCAGTGTACACCAATGCTTTGATTTCTTATTCATATATTAGTGATTACTCGCGACATCGCCCGCGTGAAATTAAAAAAATAATAATCAAATAAAAAATTGTATATGTTACAGATAAATTACCTTTTTTAATGGTGAAAGAATTTTTGAAACACGACCAGTAGTTATTACGTGAATCGTATATAAAAATCCAATTCTTTCCTCTTTATAATATTAGTATAACTAGATGTTTATGTTAATGGTTTACCCACATAATATTTTGCGAATTTTCAAAATGAAATCATACAAAGATTACTATTATTATTAGTACTAGTAATACCAGACTATTTAAATAGAAATATTTTTAATAATAGGTTACTAAATACACAGATAAGTTTCTGACATCATAATAATATGTAAAAATTATCTAAATTCTTAAGCGTGCGTCAAATGCGATAATTAGATTAGAAATATCTTTGCAAAATTGTACAAATTTTAACTAACATTTATTTAATTAATTAGTTTTGAAAAATCTCATTTTTATCAAAATTACTTGTAATTATTTTGAATTTAATAATAATTTACTAAAATAGTACTTATAAATATTTTTTTTTCAATTGGCGATTGTTTGCTCATTTGTTTCCTTCTACTATAAAAACAAAAAAACGCTAATGTGAAAATATCTCCATAAATAAAGCTTTTTTTCGATAATTAAATCAATAAAACCGCTATAAAAATCTTGCAGATTTAAAAAGTAATGAAGGTTTTTGTGGGTTTAGTTCTTTATGATAGTATTAAAACGTTATTGGAATTGCGATTTCGTAGATAATGTGAGGTATGGCTTATCATTTGAGTTCTACACCTGATATTAAGGCAGGGGTCGGCCCACCTTTACGACAGTCCGATCGCAGTCGCCGTACAGAACGCACCTGAGCGTTCCGAATTCGAAATTAAACCGTTCTCGTATAACGTCGAAATGTAATTGCATTTCGAAATTAGAACTTCAACTGCATGGCATGAAGAAAGAAAAAATAAACTGGCCAGTGTAAATATATCGTGTAAATATTTTTTTTTATGTATAAAGTTTTCATATAAAGTGTTTTTAAGTGTGTGTAAATTAATTTTGTTAATCAATATTTTTAAATTATTCTTAAAATCCTGTGATATTAGAATTTAAGGAACCAAGTGAAGAAACAACTGCAAGTAAGTGGTTTTTTATTTTTTGCATTTTGCATGTTTTTTTCATAATTTTCGATTGCTTTGTGTGTGTTGTGTTTAGAATTTCATTTTATGAATTAAAATAACATTTAAAATGATGTAGGAATGGACAAAATATGTTACGAATTATTTATGGCTTGGAATTTCGTTGAGCTTAACTGGCCAGTACTTTAGCCGATTAGCGATGAACGCAGGTAAAATTCTTGCGTACAATAGTTTACACCTTAATAAATCTCCGTTCGAAATTCAACGCTTCAAAGAATCCGCATACAAAGACGCATTTTAAAATTCCTTCATTCATTACATTATCTTTTTTGTACACGATTTATGAAATTTCATCGTAAAAAAATATCAGTGGTCAGAAACGTGTAAAAAAATTTTTGCGTCATAAAAATTTTATATTTTATTACACGTATATTTTTTTTATTATTTTTTGCATTAAAATCGTATCAATCAGTATTAAGATTATAAACAGATTATTAGATAATTAAAATATCCACATATTTTAACTATCGATTAATTAAATCTACAAAAAAAAAATAAAAACTAAATTAATAAACAATTACAAATTTTATCGTAATAATTACATTATTTGTGTAATAAATTATTACATTACACTGTAAATATCTATTTTTGCGTAATTCTTGTGTGAAACATTTCTTCATATTAGTTTGAAGTTATCAGTCAAATAGGTTTCCTTCAATGTCACGATACACAGCGTTTAGTGCCAACATGAGAACACACACGCCGTCTGATTAAATATTTACAATGAAATGCTTTAACAAACATATTTTCATAAGATTGACATTTATTGTCTGTTTTATTATTGTTATTTAAGTGATATTTCATTTATTCCTGGTTAAATCTAATCTTACTTTCTTAGTAATATAAATGCGAAAGTTTAGGTGGATGTTTGTTAGAGTTTGAAGCCTAAACTACTAAACGGATTTCGTTGAAATTTGGTACAGATGTTGAGGATATTCTGGAGTCTGGAAGAACACATACACTCGCTTTTGTTTTTTTTTAATTCCACGCGGACGTAGTTCCGGGCGAAAGTTAGTGTGATAATAAAATTTAAACTTATAATATGTGTTAAATGTAACTAGCTTTTGTCCCCAGTGTCGTCTATCTAATATTCCATATAAAAGAAAATAGTTTATGTAATAATTTAAATTGAAAATAAAATAATTAGTATTACTAAGAGTAAATATTTGATTGCTTTGATTGATCGCTAATAATAATAATGCTTTAAATGTAGATTCCCATACTTAGTTTAGATAGTTTCTTTAACTATTTATATTGTACTGGATGTTGCTCGCGACTTCGCCCGCGTGAAATTAAAATAGCCTATGTTACTCACAGATAAATTACCTTTCGAATGGTGAAAGAATTTTTAAAATCGGCCCAGTAGTTTTTGCGTGAAACAAATACATACAAAAATTACAAAGTTTTCCTCTTTATAATATTAGTATAGATTTAAAATAAGCTAGACGGTAACTTATTAGCATTTTACTATAGAAAATGTTTTGTATTACAATGTGCATTGCAAATCGAATTAGTCATAGACATAAAGAAAATACAAACAGACTTACAAATACAATCTAGAAAAAAATTAGAATAATCACAGGCTGTTATTGTCAAAAGAAATAAAGAAAACATTCCCTGAAAGTGTTACTAAAAGGTTCATCATCATCTTCCTCCTTATTACTCCCGTAAGGTCGGCTCTACAGGTTTTTGTCCTCCACATAACTCTATCATACGTCATCTCAGTCATCATTCCCTTGATTATGTTACCTTTCACGAAATCCATCTCTTTCTTTCTCTACCTCTACCTCTACCGGTGTACCACACTAATAACTAACGTCCATCTTGTTACATGCGATCCATCCCTCCTCGAAAGTGTCATTAAAGTTGTAGGGAAGGGTAAACGAGTTGTGATTTTTTCCTGTTATCTGTTTATTGAAAATAATACGTTCAAAGTCGGACGCTATCTTGACTCCAATGTCAATAATAGTTTATCAAATGATTTGACAGCCAGTAACAATTATCATTTGATTTGCTATCTAACGATCTAACTGCGAATATTAAATACTAGCTTTCGCCAGCGACTCCGTCCTCGCAAAAAACAAAAGTAAGTTGCCTATCTGTTCTTTCAGAGTATGTTCTACATCTGTGCCAAATTTCATACGATACGTTCAGAAGTTTAGGCTACTAACTAGAACGAACATCCATCCATCGAAACTTTCGCATTTATTACATTAGTAAGGCTAGTAAGATAAGATTTACACGTGGTAAAATTGCTATGCTCACATTTCGTTACAAGAGTGAGAAGATATGATGTAAAGAAGTGAAAGAAACAAAATTTATTTTACTATTGATAACATATTAGATATAATATTTTTACATTTCCTGTTCGATTTGTATTATCTCTTAAAGGTCGTTTTCACCGTATTTCGTACCTCTACTTTTGTAAGTTACAATAATAAAAAGCGTCGAACGTCAGTGGCTCAGTGGTTTAAGCACTTGACTTGTGATCTACAGGTTTTGGGTTCGAATCCCGGTGTACCAATGTGATTTTTGATTTGCGAATTTCATGTTACATAATTTACCCAACCTTCTTACGGTGAAGGAAAACATCGTGATGTCTGCACATATCGGCGAAAAAATTCAAAGTGTGTGAAGTCAACTCACAGTGGGCCAGCGTGGTTGACTAAAACCTAGTAACCCCTTATTAGGGTAGACTCCGAGCCCCTTAGTAGCGATGTATAAGCTGATAATGAGTTTATTTTAAATTCGTAATTGTACAAATATTGGTTATCGAACGTAGCCTTGTGTTACTGCATACCATTCCGTCTATATCTAATCAACGGATAACCATGCATTGGTTTTGACGTCTGATTTGCCCATTATTAGTGTTAAAGCCAAGCTTATCGCGGACTGATCGTTTAGGCTTATGAACACGTTGGTAATTATAGACCAATAAACTGAATTGTATATTAATAAAAGAAATAAACATATGATTATCGCCATTTTTATTGTACTACTAGCTGTTGCTTGCTACGTTTGCGTGAAATTTAAAAATAATAAAAACATAGCCTATGTTACTCACTGATAACGTAGCTTTTTAATGGTGGTAGAATTTACGAAATCGATCCAGCAGTTTTTGAGTTATTTCAATACATACAAAAATACAAATCTTTCCTCTTTATAACATTAACATATATTTAGTAAACGTTGCTACTGTTCTAAGAGCCTGTCCCACCGAATTATAAATTGTCTGATAACAACCCAAGGTGTAAAAAGTATGATGGATATATCGGAATTTGTTACTTTAACTGACAGTGATGTCATTTTTAAGCTATCTGAGCCTGTATCAGCCAGTGGTGCGACAGGCCCTAATAGACATATTTTAACCGAATGACTAAGTCCATCTATATTTTCTTCAGTTCTCACCTACTTTTGCCGCCAATGGTTTTTCAATGATTGAAAACCATGAGGTACATCAATAACGACCTAGCCTAGACATTCCTTTAAGTGTTACAGGAATATGATACCTTTTCTCAACTAAATAACGTTGCATATTCCGTAAACTCATTAAAGAAAGAGGAAGTGCAGATTTTTAACAAGCATGACAACGTAATTCAAAGGTATTTAATGGCTATTGTGTTAGAACCTTGATGAAAAACAGCGCGATAACAAAATCTTCAAGTCATTGAAACAAATGTGTCAATAGCTACTTTATGACTTACTTGTATACTAATGGTCGCAAATCTTTACATTTATGAAGTCAGCTACAGGTTACAGTTCAAAATAAAAGTAGAAAGCGAGGACAGCGTACCTTCTCTTTCGAATTACTCGCTGTGCTATACGTTTGTCTCGCTTACACAGTATGCACGTGTTTTACTGCTAACATCATGCACACAAAGCGTCGTTTACTCTGACAATTACAAGTATCAATTAATAGTCTTAAAGATAAATAATGCGTTTATTTTATTACTTTAAAAGAGTGCAATCGTATAATGATTTTCTAAAATAACTAGCTGTGATTACTATATTGATAGATTCCCAATATCTAGTAATAAAAGTAAATAAAGTCCTAAGAAATTAATTACGAAACAAAGAGATAATATCCGTAAACAATAGCAAAAAGCCGCTATTTTTGACGACAATTGAATTCCTTTATGCTGATTTTTTCGCAGCTATAATTTAAATGGCATCTTGGCATCTTCGTTTTAGATTCACGCTTTATTTAAAAGCATCATTGCACTATTTAACAGACATTACGGTGTACGCAAAAATAATACAAAACATAAGAATAAATTGGGTCCTTGCAGAAATACCATACTAGATCGTCATCTTTGTTTATTGCGATAAGTCTGAAAGGGATGACTATACTTTTGTATATTTCGTCAATAAAAACGGTAATAAAATAGAAAAACAGCCTGTTAATTACTTTTGATCCGTCACGTAGTATTGGATCTTTTAAATTTTGTATTCCTTCAGCGTTTGAACTACGAATAAAACGAAGGTCGTTGAACTCTGATTGACAGACGCTTCCAATAAATAAAGTTTTTGTTTGCAATTGGATTTGATATTTTTTCCGTTATTTTGTCAAAAATAATAGAAATATGAATAATTTGATATTTTCAAGCCTGGCTTAAATTAGATTTTTTAGATCTTAAAGATGCTGTCTCATTGGGAAGTGATTTTTGATATAGTTTGATTTCTTTGCAAATGTGGTTTCCTCGAGTTTTCCTTCACTTTAGAATACAGTGTGTAGTTAAATTGTGTTTGTCAGTATGTCATAATAATGAGAACCGCCGCGAAAGAAGAACAATAGGAAAAGATTCCGGAAACGCAACGTGAGAAAGTAGGTTGGCAAAGAAATTGCCTTTAATTTCTTTGTTTACTATAACCCTTGATTGGCTAAGTTCAGTGACTTTAAGAATAGGCAGTATAGTGGTTTAAACACTTGCAATCTCCAGTTCCCCTAGATTCAAATCCCACCATGTATCACAGGGATTTTGGATTTTCATATATGCATAATTTACTCGACGTTCTTACGGTCAAAGAAAACATCATGATGCCTGCACATATAGGTGAAGAAATCATAATCTTACTAATCTTACCTCTTACTAATATTATAAATGCGTAAGTTTAGATGGATGGATGTATGGATGAGAGTTTGTAGCTTAAACGGCTGAACGGATCGCGATGAAATTTGTTATAGATGTAGAGGATAGTCTGGAAGAACATATAAGCTACACTTTGTTTTTTTTTAATTCCACGCGGACGGAGTCGTGGGGGAATGCCGGTTCAAAATAAATGTTTGATGTCAACCAACCAGCAATATATAGCAACATATATAGTATATAGCATAGCAGCATATAGCAAAATATATAGCAACTTTTTGCCCTTTTCAAACCGCACCCTGCTTATACAACTGAACGCATATCCGGTCAATATTAACATCATAGCAGTTTACGCCCCCACTGCAGAGAGACCGATGAATGAAATTGAAGAGTTTTATGGGCAAATAGATGACCTACTGAAGTACACCAAAAATCACGAAATAAACCTAATAATTGGAGATTTGAACGCAAAAGTAGGGTCAACAGTTGTACCAGGAGTAACAGGATTGTATGGTCTCGGATCTAGAAATGAGAGAGGAGATATGTTAGTCGAGTTTTGTCAAGACAAAGGTTTTACTATAGCAAATACACTTTTTAAGCTGCATCCACGCCGACTGTATACGTGGACTTCTCCCAGACATAATAACAGTCATATAGTACGTAATCAAATAGATTACATAATTGTAAATCAAAGATTCCGGAATTCTATTAAAAAAGCCGTGACGTATCCTGGCGCCGATATAAAATCCGACCATAATCCAGTAGTTGCCACAATAGGGTGTAAATTCAAACGAGTACAAAAAGCCACTAAGAAATTTTTCATTGATACCAGGAAAATGAAGGACCGTAAAATTGGAGCCGCTGTTTCGAATTCAATAAATCAATGGGCCAAAGAAGAAATAGCTAAAAAAGATTCACCTTTGGGAACTTGGTTGAGTTTAAAACAACAAGTCGCTAATATTACTAACTCCGTGTTAGCACCAACTCGTTCTGTTAAAAAACAAAAATGGATGACGGATGAAATTCTGGATCTGATGGAAGAACGTCGATCGTATAAGACTACCAATTCAGCGAAATACGCAGAGTTAGATAAACTTATAAACAAGGAGATAAAAATTGCCAGAAACAAGTTTTACAGTGACAAGTGTGAACGTATGGAACATCTTCTACGAAAACATGATAGTTTTAATCTTCACAAAGAGGTGAAAGAGTTAGCAGGTATCAACAAAAAACCTAACCTTAATTTTTTATGCGATGACGATGGCAAATTCCTTGTCGATCATGCGAGCAAAAAGTGCGCATGGAGCGACTATATAGCGAAAATGTTTGCTGATGCTTCAAGATCCATAAGTGGTGTAATCACGGATAGTTCTGGCCCGCCTATATTGACATCTGAAGTTAAGCAAGCATTGAGAGCAGCAAAGACAGGAAAAGCGCTTGGCCCAGACCACATACCTGCTGAAATTATAAAGCTTTTGGAAGACGAATACCTTGATGCTCTGACAGGCCTCTTCAATGAGGTCTATAACTCGGGTGTTCTCCCGGATGACTGGCTTAGATCCACGTTTCTTCCCCTCCCCAAAAAACCAAAACCTAAAAAATGCTCGGAGTACCGTACGATTAGCCTCATGAGTCATGTACTCAAAGTATTTTTGGCTATTATATACAGGAGGATACGGCCCCTATGTGACGAACAACTAGGGGAGAGCCAGTTTGGTTTTCGGTCTGGTATGGGCACCCGTGAGGCACTTTTTGCCCTGAATGTCTTAGTGCAAAAATGTCGAGATATGCAGAAGGACATTATGCTCTGCTTCATTGACTATGAGAAGGCGTTTGATCGCGTAAAGCACGACATTCTTATGCAGCGCTTGATCGACGCTGGACTGGATGGTAAAGACATCAGAGTCATCAAGAATTTGTACTGGAACCAAAAGGCTACTGTCCGGGTTGAAGGTTCAGAAACAGAGCTGTTAGATATACGCCGTGGGGTCAGACAAGGTTGCATTTTGTCGCCATTATTGTTCAACCTGTACTCAGAATCGATAATGACTGAAGCGCTGGAAGGATTGGAGATCGGTGTAAAGGTAAACGGCAAAGTAGTTAACAACCTGAGATACGCCGATGACACCGTTCTCATAGCCTCGTCAGAACAGGACTTACAGGCATTATTAGATAGAGTCCATGAGTGCAGTTTAGAGGCAGGCCTGAACATGAATGTCTCAAAGACGAAATTCCTGGTCGTATCGAATAATCACCTGAATCCCAGGATTACTATCGCGGGGTCCGACATAGAGAGGGTGCGGTCGTACAAATACCTCGGTGCTTGGGTAAATGAAGAATGGGATAGCGAAGAAGAGATAAGGACCCGAATTGGAATAGCCCAAGCCACCTTGAAGAGACTGGACAAAGTTATATGTAGTCGCCAATTATCTATGAAGCTCAGAATCAGAATGCTCCAATGCTATGTGTGGCCTGTAGTATTGTACGGTAGCGAAGCCTGGACTCTCAAAGCCAATACCCAGAATTTTTTGGAAGCTTTTGAAATGTGGTGCTACCGTAGAATGCTACGCATCAGTTGGACACAGAAGGTTTCCAATCTGCGGGTGCTCCAGCGCGTTGACATGGACCGCGAGCTATTGCAGACTGTCAAAAAGAGGAAGGTCGCCTATCTAGGCCATGTTTTGCGACATGAGGAATACGGCCTTCTTCAACTAATTATGATGGGCAAAATTGCAGGCAAAAGACGCGCTGGAAGAAGAAAGAAATCGTGGTTGCGAAATATCAGGGAGTGGACGAATATTGCCAGCGTAGAACATCTTTTTCGCTTGGCACAAGACCGGAAAAAGTTCGCTGAGCTGACGGCCAACCTCCATTAATGGAGAGGCACTTAAAGAGAGAGAGAGAGAACCAGCAATAAGCCAGAGTGGTTGACTAAGGTCTAGTCACCTAATTTACAGAGGATTCAAGCCCCACAGTAAGCATAGAATAGGTACACCCAGACACCGTTGAATTACACAAGAAACATTAGTATTATAAAATTACAAAATTAACAATCTTACGGTGACATTACCAAAACAAAACACAATACCAGACGTGATATATTTTAACACGGAAGTGAGAACAGTCATTACTATGCCAACGGTGCGTAAGAAGGTTCTTCCTTTCAATAGTTTTGGAACAATAGAACTACCGAATGTAATCCAATCCATACTTCCTACATTAAGTGATTATTCGGAGCACTAACATAACTTAGCATTTCCAATGAAGCCTTATCTGAAATGTAAAAACTCTCTTCATTGCGGAAAAATATGGAACTAATTTCTTTGCATTGTTTTTCGTTATTCAGACACATTTAGTTACTAAATTACTAAGCTGGCAGTATCGTTTTAGTCCAACTGTCGGGATGAATGCTAGAGCAGGCGACCTCCTTTGACGAAACTATCGCACTGTAGTGCGATTGTCGATTGTTTCGCAGCCAATTCAACTGTTTAGTTGCACAACTAAAAATCGATTAGTGTTCACACCTACATATTTACATGCCTATTGAAACCAAATGGACACTAAACAGTTGTGCGATAGTTTAGTCAATGGTGTACGCGCTCATACATTTTGCTGTAATCGATTCATATTCTACTCCGGACTGTCATACGAGTGAAATAGCTTAAAAAGTACCACAGACTTGTTAATTTATTTTTAATTGGTCTCTAAATATAAATTTGTCATTGAGTGCGGCAATTATCTTTAAATATAGAATTAAAGATGTCGTTTAAATAAACTATGATCGTTGCACGAACTAGAGTCATGCGAGTTCATTGGCGCGTGAAACTACATAGAATGTGTTGACGTATGTAAAAAGTTATTTCATTGTCTTAAATGATGAGTCCACACCAAAACTCAAAACATCAATAAAATATTGACATCTAATAGTTTTGTAATGGTTTAAAAAGCAAAATGGTCATAATTCGGTTGTTATTCGATTTCCATCACCATCTGGTAATAGCGATTACATGAAGTAAACGAGTTATTCACCCGACGTTGTTTGGGAATTAACTGTAGTGCTTTGAAAACATTTCTTGGCCATGTGACCGTATTGTTTTGTCTCAGTGGTACAACAAACGGACGGACAATACGATTTGTGTTAACAGTTTGCGTGTTGAACTTCAGTCTTAATTCAAATTGCCATATTTGAAAGGTCAATTTTGAAGTAGCGACTGTATTTGCGTTGCTGATTTTTGTCTGTCTGTCCGCAAGCCGCGTTTGATCCAGGTAATCTGCGAAACGGCTAAGCCGATTTCGACCGGTCTTTCACTGGAGAGTAGCTGACATAGATGGACATATTATAGGCTACTTTTTTAATTTCGCGCTGCCAAAATGGCGCAACGGGTGGTCCAAATTTGCGCTAACGAATTTTGCGGGCGACAGCTCTTTTTCTTATAAAAGGAGTAGCTAGTTATCGCTTTTATTAGTAAATCAAACATTATAGTTATCGTTCTTTGTCTTAGGCCATTATACGTTTTTAAACTGTATTTCTAACTAATTTCAACAACACTTTCAGTGCCACCGACAGACTACGAAATACAAGGTTACATGGTTGAATCTGCCATTCAAACGTGCATTTCACTTTCGAGAAGTTCATAAGCGAGAATATACACGACTAAACAAAGAAAATAAGTACGAGATTCCACGTGTTAATATTGTTAAAGTGGGCTTTAAAACTGAACACGTCTAGGTAACCTAAAAATGTTTGTACACAAAGCCATTATTCTAATTTAGTTACTAGATGTTATTGCTAACTGCCTATAAAAATACATTTCTAATTGTTTGATAACAGTGACATCTACGCAAATAAAGACTGAATTAAAGCTACTAAGGGTCACTTTCAGACGACCGTTGTAAAGATCATACTCAGACCTTTTTATTAAAGGTCGTCTGGGCACAGCCTAAGTTTTATCTATATTGCCCATCTCTACTTTCTTTGTCTAAAAAAATATATATATGCCTTTTAAGGTCCGTTCATACCGATTATAAGAGGCGTAATGTTATGAGGCTTAATTGGCATCGACGGGTCGTTGCTGGGATTATTCCCAACCGTCACCACTCTCTGTCCTCACGTGAAAATAAAAAGTTTCTTCCGTCCCACCTTTTAGTCCCGCTATCACTAATAAGGTGACAGATGGAACCGTTATGAAAAATAAGTTCCAACCGTCCCCTCGTCGCAAAAGGTTGGTCGGTTGAAGTTTTTTTATTCTCATCTGTCTCCACGTGGGGACAGAGCAGGGTGACGGTTGAGAATAACCCATTGATCGCTGGTTATCTACTGATTGAACGAATGTTTATCATGTAACATGTTATGCCACATCGCGTAACATCAGTCAATACGAACGATGGAACGAAGTCAAATTTAGCTGGCTTCAGTACTTAAGTATGTACATTTATTTTTTAATGAAGAGTTGACAATTATTTTTTCCTCATTAATCAAAATTGGTAACAATGCAATTGTGTCGAAAAATAGCTATTATTCGATATTAACTAGAAGATTCTTTCATTGTACTATGACCTTTAAATTGCAAAAATTGTTTCCTTATCATCGTTATCACGAAAATGTTTCGAAAAACAAGATAAAACCAACATTGCATTGATTTGAAGGGGACGATTTCAACACATGTAACATTTATCTAAATATCTTTTGACTTACTGCTTACCACAGATAAATTGAAGCAGTTGTATCATGCGATTATGTATTTATAGTCACAGTCGACGTCGCGGGCTACAGCTAGTAACAATGTGAAATGTTGATAAACATTTTTTGTAGTTATACAAATAGTAAAAACACACATCAGAAAATTCCGTTTTTATAAATAAAAGTAATTAATCAAAATTCTTGATTCCTATCACATTTTAATGAGATTATTATTGTTTATTTTTTTTTATAAATCTTTAACTGTAATACGAGATAAAAGTATAATTTTATCTTCAAATTAGTTTGTTTTATTTGACTATAAAATGACTATGGCAGCTAAATTTCTATTCTCAAAAATGCTCCTATGACCACCGAGATAATTTACCTCATATATTTATCGAAGTGACGAGCGGTTTGTAGAATTCATTCCGAAGGCATACGGTAACCATCCACCATTGTGGGCGTATGTCGGAGATAATGAAATAACAATCGCGTAACATTAGAAACACCATCCTTTTGACCACCATCTTAAATGGAAACTACACAACACAATCTAATCGGATTGGAAACATTTACAGACATTAACCAATTGATTTTATAATAACAAAACGCATTATTCAACCATTTGATGACAACTGTCATCAGTCATTCGATCGACGCTTGCCATCTGTCATGCCCGATGCATATTCACCCAGTACTCAAAATTATTAATGGCCAGTAACTTTAATTCCAAAATCGTTTCGCATCAATAACAATTTCGCCCTGTTATATTTATATTTTAAACTAGCTTTCGCTCGACTCCGTTCGCGTGGAAATTAATAAAACAAATGTTAAGCCTATGTGTTCTTCCGGACTTTCCTATATATCTGTACTAAATTTCATCGAAATCCGTTCAGCCGTTTAGGCTACAAACTCTAACAAACATCAATCCATCTAAACTTTCACATTTGTAATAATAAGTATGATGTAGCAAAATTATAAAAATTTAGTAGTTTCACGGTCGAATACTGGAACGACATTTCAATTTCACTAAAACTTTTCGTTTGTTAGATTGTACAGCGATAAATTAGTTTTAATTCGTTTTAATATTCGGCTGTCTCCACTCGTTATAAAGTTTGCTTTACTGTGTTTGCTTTCTATAGTAAATTTTATTAATTTATACCAAGGTCAAGGTAAAGATTTCCACGTTATGAATAATATAAGTTCATCAAGAATTGACCTTCTGTGTTGTTAACGATGCAAATAATTTTGCAAGGAAAGAAGTTAATACGTAATCGTTTTTTACTTAATCAATTGTTTTGAGAGAAGGATAGGGGAAATATATTTCTGTGCATCCCCTCCTCTGTTGATTATGTTAGCTTGTAATATTGCTAAACACGTGAATATTTTACAATGTATTTCTATAGAATAGATAATAAAAATATAAATGCCAATCATTTAAACGCATCGTATAAAAGTTTTATAGCCTAATAAATCTTATATTGTTCTATGTATTATATTTTAAATAGAAATATGAATCATTTGTCTTATAAACACGTGCAAACGCCAAACGTGTTTTAGATCGTTTGAGCTGTTAAAAGAAATTTCAATTGGTTAAACCATTAGATAAAAACATGTTGAAAAATTTTCTGTCAAATGAGTTTAGAGCTGGCGCATCAGTGCCGGATTAAGCCTGGGCGGGGCCTATGGTAACACATTGAAAAAAATAAATTAAGAAATCATTTCTCACAAAAAAATAAAAAAAAAATAAATAAATAAATATACCGACGAATTGAATACCTCCTTCTTTTGGGAAGTCGGTCAAAAATTGAAATTGATGTAAATATATAAGAATAATTAGAAGATATATTAAGGTATATTTATAAGAAATGGGTGTTTGTCGCCAACAAACTGCACAGCAGTTTTATTTGTAAAATTTTTTTCTGTATGTAAATTAAAAAAAAATCTTTCAAGGGGCCCTTGTTTTACCTTAGGTTCTCAAGCTTAGAGTACTAAATAAAACATTTTATTTTTATTTTGGCAGGCGTTAGAGCGCGTGCCTCCAAATTCGCGGAGCCCGTAGCATTTGCAACTCTTGCTATATGGCTAATCGGGCACTGGGGCGCCTTTGATTAAACTATCGAACAACTGTTTTGCGATTGTCGATTGTTTCGCAGCCAAATCAACTGTCTAGCACAACTAAAAATCGAATAGTGGCTACCTCTATTAAGCTTAGTTTAATTAATTTTCCCTTTCATATTACAATATTTTATTGAAGTTTTACTATAATCGCGTGTGAGGTTAATGCAGCAAAGTTACCAGCATAGGCCTCGGTCAAGGCGAATTCCACGTGCGGTCGCCTGACCCTACACGTGCTATTATTTCATGGACTTAGTACACGTGTTACTTTAAGAGGGATCACTTGATCCTTCTCTCCCCTGATCCTAAGGTAGGTTCCTATGTAAACAACGCAATTTATATAACAACTAGCTGATGATCGCGACTTCGTCCTCGTGACAGTGTCACCTATGTCTCCTCTATATGTATTTTGAATCTCTTTGATGAGGCGATTGACAGTACTGAGATATGGTCACGGAGATGATAATCAAGTTTTATAAAATATCTTAATTTGGGGTCAACATAGGAATGAAGTGGATACAGACCTTAACGCTTAGAGGCGAGTTGTGAAAGCCGAACGTTGCGCCACGGGGGCAGTGGAGCGTTGCCCTTGCGCCATAATGCGCTTTATTTTTTATTTTCTGTTTTCGAGACAATGTACAGTCACCGACATAAAAAAAAAATAAAATAATCATGTATTATTTCAAGGTTATTTTATTACTGTTTAATTAATCTTTTTCGGTTGTACAATTAACTTAAAAAAGTGGTTACTTATTTTGATGAAAAGCAACTAAAGTATGCGTTTATAACAGAAATATTTCAAGTGTAAGCAGCACTAAAAGAATTATAAAAAAACAGCAAAATCAACCTATTAGATGCATTTGTATCCTAATAAATTCCAACCTTTAGTGATGTATATAAGTCATGTAACACTTTTGTACATAACTGTACTATCTGAACTTCGCTTTAATGCGAGAGTTTCTTATGCAACCAAATAGCAAAGTATTTGGCTTTTGTTCTACTATTGCAATACTTGATCACATTTTAATAAATATAATTATTACTTACGACCCAATTGTCTTTTACACTCAAAACTGTTTTGTTGTAGAAAATGTTTATACAATTGTTTCCACACATTAAAACAGTAAATAATTAATGAAAAACTTCCTAGAATTTCGAGAAACATTTGCCATCGAATTGACGACGATATAAGTTTAGTTCATTTTATTTTTATATCTATACTATTATAATAAAGCGTAAACACACACTTCTTTGTTTCCTAAGTCAGCAATCACAGCATATTTTCGAATAGTACTTTTTTTAATAAAAAGATTTACACTTACGTCACGCTTAGGCTATATATTTTTACGCCATTAAACTTAGGGGGTAAATATTTTGGATAAAAATCCTAACGTGGGAAAGAGACCATAAGTTGCTGCCAACATCAAGGAAGCAATTGTTATTTGTGCATTTGAATTTTCACATTTCATGCGGATGAAGCCGCACTAGAACAGCTAGTTAAATATAATATCGAAACTTACATTTAAAAAGTCGATAGTGCTCACCGTGTCCGAATCGATTCGTCGGCCGTTCCGAGTGCCGAATCGATTAAAGATTATCGTAATCGATTTTACTCTCACCATTCGATTACTTTACAATTTCCATTTATTTATTGCGTACAGATTGCTATGATGCCATACTTGACCTTGTTATTGTTAATTAACATTGTTGATTATGTCACAGTAAACGTTTTGGGTTATAATTTTATAGACCAAAGTTATCTGACCTGCTAGGCACAAGACAAACTAAATTATAATAGCTCACTAGCGCCCCCCTGTCATTGTCAAAAATGACACAACAACCTCGTCGTATTTTGCTGTCATGTCATTTTCTGTACGGGTTTTAAATTTTTACTGAAAAATAATATTATAATAGAATTAACCTCAAAACAAGAGCCTCTCTAATCGGTTCAGATCCTAACTGGAAAATAATATTAGAAGGCGATAAAGTAAATTTCCAGCAAGTTGATCGAACGTGCGATCGAAAATCTGTGGACTTCGCAAGTCGCTGCATGACGTATAATCTCTATTTATATTATAAAGAGGAAAGATTTGTATTTTTGGATTTTTGCAGTTATGTATTTGATTCACGCAAAAACTACTGGTCCGATTTTACAAATTCTTTCACTATTAAAAAGGTAATTTATCTGCGAGTAACATAGGCGTATTTTTTAGTTTCACGCGGACGAAGTTGCGAGCAACAACTAGTCTTTAGTAAAAGTACAAAACTCTTTAGTCGCGGTATTTCCCAATCGTGCACGAATTTACATCTTATAGCTATTATACTCGCAATTTCGTATTAAAAGACGTAATATAATTCTGGTGAAGCCTTCTAAGACTTGAATGAATCATACAGAACAGGATGTTAATTTTTTTGTTAGATATTGTGGACAATATCGTATTATAAAAACTTAAATGATACTATTAGATATTACATTCAAGAAATTAAATCGCTAATTGAATTTAATTTTCCATTTTAACTTTGATGTTAAATATCATACATCATATTAATATTATAAATGCGAAAGTTTAGATGGATGGATGTTTTTTAGAATTTGCAATCTAAACGGTTGAACGGATTTCGATGAAATTTAGTACAAATGTAGAGGATAGTCTAGAAGAATATATAAAGCTACTCACTTTTGTTTTTATTTCCACGCGGACGGAGTCGCGGGCGAAAGCTATTTTTTTTATAAATGGAAGCTTACTTATAGAATATAAATACAAATAGTTTCCTGGGGAAAATCGAATTCTTTCCTACATTGTTTTTCGATTGACGATATGCATCTTACGTCATTACCCACGTAATTAATTCTCTAAGAATTAAATCGAACACTACTCGTATATCGAACTCTAAATTTTCCACTATAAAATCAAAAGAATTCGTTATTATACATGTTTGAATAATTCCGTGATGTTTCTAAGTTTACGTTAACCACTGGTGTAATACGTTAGATCTGATATCAGCTTACAAACTTTAAGTGCCGTTTCCACCAAGCGATTATTCGCGAACGACAATTGAGAGTCGCGGATCCAGTATGCTTGACAGCTATACAAATAGCAGTTACGTATTCTTGCAGTTAGTCTCTTAGTGGCAAATAGGTTTAATATTCGTTAATTCACTTGGAGGTCACTTTATGAGTTTCGGAGTACTAACCGGAACATATCCGTATACTTGTAATGCACGCTGAAAATAAATACTTCCTTTGAGAACGTTAGAAACAAGTGTAGCAATAAGAATTTTTTTTTGTCGTTTAACATTGCTTAGTCGTTCATTTAGATAAGAGGTTCTTGTAGACATGTTTAAAAATCTTAAAGGTTTCAATAGATCTGCGTTTTTATGGAGTTTTATTTTATGATATTTTAGGGGATAGGCAGGATTAGCTAAGATTTAAATTCACTAAAAGAATCTCGGTGGCTATCCTGTAAAGTGACTTGAACCAAGAATTTTGAAGAATGTTAGAAGTGTTAGCTTTTATTCTTGAAGGTTATTTAGTCTGTGCTATAAATCAGTACCGTTTATCTTTATCTAAAATAACAATATAAACTTTGTAATTGTGATCCAACACCGTATTTAAATATTTATATCATGGTTTTAAAATGTCGGAATTCTCCTTTTTATGTTAATAATCAGACAATAGTCAGATGTCAGAAGTAAGGGTGTTGCTTTGGCTCGACGACACGACGGCCATATTGGTACTGGCGAGCGTGGATACATGGGAAAACGGTGTTATTGGTAAGGTTTTTCTGTATAAATTGGAAGAAAACATAAAAAGACTATATTTTATTAAAGCATAACATGGCTGTGGCTCCTATAGAAAGTAGTTCCAAACCTGCTAAACATGCCTTAATTAAATCTGGTACAGACGTGAAATCCTCCAAAAATCCTTAAATACGGACACAATGAAATGGTTAGGTAACTACATTATTTCGAGAGATGTTATTAAATCTTTCATTTTATTTGTTCGTGAAAATGATATAATTTAATACATGATATATCATCCATAATCCATTTAGGTGTTTATGTACTTTTAAATAATGATTATCAATCAATTAATCATTCTCAATTGATTAGTGGCTGTAATTTCTATTAACGGATATCGCAATCCAAAAATGTAGATAATAAAAATTAGATAAAATAATAATTTTAAGAATTCATTCTTTAAATACCAAAGCCGAGATTTGTTGGCATTGGCTTGTAGTTGTCGCAGAAATTGTTACTAATTACCCAATTTTGATTAAAATATATAGCCTAAAGCGTGTGTTCAGTGGTTATTATTAAAACTACGAGTAGATGTTCCCTTGCGGATTCATCCGCATGAAATTATAAAAACTTTATTTTATTGTTTACATTTGTCAAATTCTTAATTGTAAATGTCAAAATTACCGTCACCAATAAACTTGTTTCCTTAATGTTGGCAGCTTGTAGTTTATGGTGCCTTTCCCACATGAATTTTTATTCCCAATTTATTTACCCTCTAAATTTAATAGTGTGGAAATATATGGCCTAAAGCGTGTCGTAATGTAAGGCTTTTCATTTAAGACATAATTATTAAAACATGCTGAGATTGCTGACATCTTACGTCACGAAGTTGTGTGTGTCTACGCTTTATATTAGTATAGAGTATAGAAGATAAAAATTATATCATGCATACTATTAAATTGATATAACAACGATGATGAATAAAATTTGACTGTCACAAAAATAGTTTCACTTTTATGACGTCATAATGTCCGACTGTCGTAAAATCTGATGAGATTTATTATGTGATGTAATACATATCTAATCTAACTAATATTATAAATGCGAAAGTTTAGATGGATGGATGTTTGTTAGAGTTTATAGCCTAAACGGCTGAATGGATCTGGATAAAATTTGGCATAGATGTAGAGCAGAGTATGGAAGAACACATAGGCTACTTACTTTTGTTTTTTTTTAATACCACGGACGGAGTCGCAGGCGAAAGCTAGTATTTATATAAGAACACTAAACTAGTTAATACTAGCCGCTGCACGCGATTCGTCCTCGTGAAATTAGAAAATAACAATAACATAGACTATGTTACTCATTGATAACGTAGCTTAATGGTAAAAGAATTTTTAAAATCTGCCCAGTAGTTTTTGAGTTATTTCAATACATAAGAGAACCCAAAAATACAAATCTTTCCTCTTTATACTATTAGTATAGATATGGACTAGCTATAGTGCCTCTTTCCTCGCGAAATTAAAAAAAAATATAATAGGCTATGTGTTCTTCCAGACAAAGTCTATACATCTATGCCTTGCTAGTTCCGTTGAGTGGTTCTAGAGATACATAGAAACAAACATCCATCCATCCATCTAAACTTTCGCATCTATAATATTAGTGCGATTAAAAGAATTCGTCATCTATCCTTAATAACAATGTAATATAAAAATTGTAAGCTTTCCATTGTAACGTTATAAGTACCTACTTTTAAATGTTTATAAGCTGTACATTAGTACTTTGTTATGCACATTAGGTATTTAAATAACTAGCTGTCCAAGTGCGACTTCATCCGCATAAAATTATGAAAATTTTATTTTATTGTTTACATGTGTCAAATTATCAATTGCAAATGTCGAAATGACATGACATGATGACAAACCATGGCAGCTTTGCTTCCTTGATGTTGGCAGCAACTTATGGTCTCTTTCCCACATTAGGGTTTTTATCCAAAATATTTACCGCCTAAGTTTAATGGCGTGAAAATATATAGCCTAAAGCGTGACGTAAGTGTAGGGCTTTTTATTAAAACAAGAATTATTCAAAAATATGCTGTAGTTACTGACATCTTAGGCAACAAAGAAGTGTGTGTTTACGCTTTATTATAATAGTGTGAATATAAATAATATACTTTTGTATATATTTTGTTTTTAAGTATCTCTAAAATAACATCGGCATTTCTTTATTAAAAAGATATTTTCGCTTTCACCTTGTCGACAAGTTTACTTTTTAACCTAAATACAATGACCTCAAGTCTTAACCTTTGTACGGCTTCGATCTAAGATTTCACTGCCGTAGTAAAAACTTAATTACTATATCGATCTATAAAATGATAACTTATGTTGAAACGATCGTATACACTGAGTGACTTTAAGAGCGCACCTTGGACTAAATTATCGCACAATCGTTGTACGATTGTCGATTGTTACGCAGCCAATTCAACTGTTTAGTTGTACAACTAAAAATAGAGTAGTAGACCTCCATATAAATCATAGGAATCAAAGCGAGACTACACAGTTATACAACAGTTAAGTCAATGGTGTGCGGGCTCTAATGCCGCTGACGCATCGTACTAATATTATTAATGCGAAAGTTTAGATGGATGGATGTTTGTTAGAGTTTGCAGCCTAAACGGGTCAACGGATTTCGATGAATTTTGGTATAGATGTAGAGAATAGTCTGGAAGAACACGTAGGCTATTCACTTTTGTTTTTTTTTTAATTCCATGCGGACGGAGTCGCGGGCGAAAGCTTGTATTAAAATAAAATCGATGACGGATCGGATTATTATAATAATAATCCACTTTAGAGAATTATTGATTTTCATATCAAGGATTATTAAAAAAACGTCTTATTGGGTTATTTTATTAATAAATCAATCAACAATACTTTTAATATGTTTTATCCGATAAGCCGTCTCCGTCTTCCTATATTTATCGAGTTAAAGGTGCAATCAACTTTATTTTATTTATCACTAGCTGTTGCCCGTGACTTCGTTCACGCAATATTAAGATAAAAAAGTGCCCTATAATATGCCCGTCTATGTCAGCTTTCCTTCAGTGAAAGTCTGGTCGAAATCGGTCTAGCCGTTTAGGATATAACCCGGAACAAACGCGGCTTGCGGACAGACAGACAAAACAATTTTATTTACTGTCTTTGTTATCACCAACGCAAATACCTGATCTTACCGAAATCTGGAATTTTCTTTTGATATTACAAACAAACACTGCAACTATTATATTATACTTTATTATATGTATATATATATATAGATTTCATAAACATACTAAATGCTTAATATTATAAAGAGGAAAGATTTGTATTTTTGTATGTATTGAAAAAAATCAAAAACTACTGAGCCGATTTCAAAAATGCTTTCACCATTAATTCATTCCATTAAACCACTAATCCACACCCTTCTTATCCACCCTGCATATCCTCTTTCACAATATCCCTCCTTACATCCATGCTATAATATAACATATTTATATGTACTAAGGTTCGAAAGCTAGATTTTGCAAAACAAGCCTTCAATCGAATCAACAATGCACGCTTTCTCATGTTAAAGATAACTTGAATTTGATTTTAAAAACAACGGTCATAAAGTACATTTTTGTTTATACAGGCATGGTTGGAGCCCTCGATGTCGTCAAACCGTCAGATAAAGTGGAAGATTATTCGCCCCACATTAACGGAAACCCAGTTTTTACCATCAGCGGTAAGTCTCAAGTCATTTTATTACTTTATAACTTAAGTTGGCAGACGAGCAAGCGGCCACCCGAAACCGCCAAAATGGCTAACCGACCGCCGCCCATAGACATCCGCAATTGCAGATGCGTTGCTCTTATACGACGGAGGAGGAGACGCACATAAAGAGGATATTTCCCCTTCCTACGCATCTCCTCCACCGTCAAATCCACTTCCTCTTCCCAACCTCTGCTTATAAGAAAAGGGTGGTAAAGAGAAAGGGACTTAAATTAGGCCTCCGGCACCACACTCATCAGACGAAACGGAATTGCTCCCATTTCACGCCTGTCTTCTGTGTGGTCGCGGTATTACACCGGGCGTGCCGGCCCTGCAGTGCTAAGATGTTAAAGCGGGCACTACCACTGTTAAAAGTTAGTTAGTACTTAGTTTGTTTTTAGATCGTGCGCACTTTTGACTAAACTGTCGCACAAATGTTTAGTCTTGTTTTGATTCCTTTGAGTTTATATGGAGGTGCGCTACTTGATTTTTAGTTATGCAACAGAATGGGATGAAACAATCGACAACCGCACAACAGTTACGCGATAATTTACTCAAAGCTGCGCTCGCTTTTAGTCATCGATAAAAATCGTGCATGCACTTCGTGTATGTCCAGCCTTAGAGGTAATCTTTTGATAACGATGTTACCTATGGTTACAGTATTTTATAAATAAATAATATCGATAATTAAAATCTAAATCGACTGACGAAATGTTTCGATTTTGCGTTTCACATAGATAATTCTTAACGCCAAATTTATATAAAAAAGATAAAATCTATTTGATTAGTCTTGTGCGTGTGCACCTTGACAAAACTAACGCCCAACTATTTAGTCTCGTTTAGACTCCTTTATGCTTAACGAGCTGTTGCCCGCGACTTCGTACGCGTGGTATTAGAAAACATACCAACTATATAAATAACAAAAAGCTACGTATCCCTCGGGAACCGGACATTTCTCGGAGATGAAGCTTATCCCATGCGTACTTCAGATTTTGTTTTATATCTGTGCCAAATTTCAATAAGATATGTTGAACCGTTGCAGAATGATCGAATAAACATTAAAAAAGTAAATTCGAAATCCGTCCAACGGTTTAGACTACAAACTCTTACAAACATCCATCCATCCATCTAAATTCTAATATTAGTAAGATTTGTTGACTGCCATTTATTCCCATTGGAAAGGGTTAAAACAGTGCGGAATAAAAATTAATAGCCTATGCGTTCTTTCACATTTTGTTATGTATTAATGCCAAGTTTCATCAAGATCCGTTTTGTGTATAACAAAATATATATAAACGACTCTGCGTCAACTTAAAGTCATTTTTTTTATAATGATGCCATTTTACTACGTTTAACTCATAAACACCAACCATTTCCTACATGTAAATGGCTTTTTAATACCGCAGTTTAGATTCACAATAATTATATACAGAATTAGGAAAATACCACGGAAGTTGAATACAACTATTGTAGTTTAGAAAATTGCTAATTTTAAGTAACTGTACCTCAAAGGTTCAATTATTTATGACCTGAACTTAGAACTTAAAAACATTTAAACATTTTATGTGAAGGAAACTGCGCGAACAGGAACGTGAAAGTCATAATGTGGACAAGTTGTATTTTTATTTAAAAAAATATTATGCAATATGATTAATTTGGACCAATACGCAATCTATACTAATATAATAAAGCGTAAACACACACTTCTTTGTTGCCTAAGATGTCAGCAATTACAGAATACTTTTGAATAACTCTTCCTTTAATAAAAAGCCCTACACTTACGTCACGCTTTAGGCTATATATTTTCACGCCATTACACTTAGGGGTAAATATTTTGGATAAAAACCCTAATGTGGGAAAGCGACCATAAGTTGCTGCCAACATCAAGGAAACAAGATTGCCAAGGTTTGTTATGTCAGTTTGACATTTGATATTGATAATTTGACAAATGTAAGTAATAAAATCAAATTTTAATAATCTCATGCGAGTGGAGCCGCACGGGAACAGTTAGTCACTAGTAAATATAGTTGTTTCTTTCTTGTCCAACAAGAATGAGGGAGACGAAAACACCAAAAAAAATGTTAACCTGTAATTAATTTACCTGGAATGTTTAAATACATGAAAATGTTTATTAATTAATAATTATCATTATGATAAATCTTCTAACAAACATGTCCAAGTGATAGTCGACAAAATAAATAAGTTTGTTATCTATTAAGAATCGTAATCTGTTGTCGATAACAATACAAATAGTGTTGTCAACCATTCATCTGCAATTGTATCGATATCGAATACTCTGATAGCAATATTGAGACAATACGTTTTATGAATTAAAACAACCGAAAACTGGCATAAATGTTAAGTTAAGACATTATCTTTATAGTATTTACGAATGCATCCTAAGTTTTTGATACAATTTTAAAGTCAAATTCCTTAAAACGAATCGATCTTTGTATTCTAAGTGCGATTTTGTTATTTTTACGTAAAAAATTCGGATTGGTTTTCTAAGAAACTTTTAAACAATACTTATGGAGCATTTTTAAATTGTAGCTAAAGTATGGTGATTCGTTTTATTTCAAACGAGAAAAAAACTTCTGTTTTATGTTTAGTATCTGTTTTCACTGGAAGCTGAGAACCGCGCGACATTTGCGCGCAACTTTTAAATTTTTTACTTCACAAGTCAGTTAAAAAATGAGCACACACTATTTCAAATTATTCTGAGTTTACTTTGACAACCCTAAAATATCTGTACAAATAAAAATTACATAAAATTCTATGAATTATCTCGGCAGATTAATATTTAACTTCGTTCATAAAAAAAACTTTCCTGACACAATCTGACTATTTAATTACGCAGTCATTAAATCAACACATGAGAGTTACCTTATCTTAGCACAAACAAAGTTCATTATTAAAAGCAAACTGGGTAATTTGTTATTATCGTTTGACCCTCATTGGAGATTGTTATTCAAACTTTGCTCTAAAAGTGAATGTATTCATTTTACAGTATGCCAGCACACTGTAAACATTGTCAAATAAATTAAAAACTTTTTGTTCGCGATCTCTAAAAAGTATTGCATCTGACGTTCGTAGTATAATCTGTGCCGTGTTTGACAGTTGGAGTTCTCTTCGTTTATTTTAAAACCAAAAATGTAATTCAAAATCGTTTACCGCGTTGTCACAGATAGATTTAATTATAAAAGTGTGTTTTTATGTTAATTATACTTTGTAAATTGCAATCGTATCCAATTAATATTGTTAAAAAATGTGATTACAACCTTCTTCGCGTTCTCCGTTAAATGTATTTATTGACATTTGTAACTTAATCTTTGTTGCGTATTAGTTACTAACCAGAAATGTTTTTCATAAGGAAATAGTTATTCCGCAATTGATTTTCGTTGATCCCAACGCAATGAATCGGTAGTCTGGCTTTGTTATTGCAAGAAGATAGTTGTTACACGATAATGTCGCTTGTAGACGTCGGTGCTCACGTCGAGATGGCCATCCAAAAATATTGGAGAAGAATGGACGGCTATATTATTCTGGGTAACTATATTTGCAATTATTCTAACCTTGATCGATTGACACCGAACAAATCGATTATTTTCAAGGTAGGTATTTCTATATTTTGCAATTCTCAGTGAAAATTTTAAGTTTCATAATAGATTTTAACTACAAACGTGACAATATTAGTGGCTCAGGGGTTATGTATTTGACTTGTAATCTGCAGGTCCTGGGTTCGAATCCCGCCTTTAACCAATGTGTTTACAGATTGTCGATTTTTCATTATTTACACGTAATTCTTAAGGTGATGAAAAACTATGATACGACATGCACTTATAGGTAAAAAAATTTGAAGATATGTGTTAAGTCAACCCGCATAATTTCTCGTGTAGACTATGGCTTAGTCTCTTGTAACTTAGGGTCGACTTTGATTCCTCATCAGGGACGATAGTAAGCTAATCATTTTACTATAGTAAATAACTGAGATCTCGAGTAGATCATAGGTTAGAATCCAAGATTGATAGCTTACGTTTATATCAATAACATATGTTAAAATAAACAACATTTTCAAAACATAATTTCATCATGAAATTTCATATTATAAATAGGTACATTTGTTATCATTCAACCAATAATTAGCGATAAGATTATAGTCTAACTAAGTTTAAATGAATCTGAGGGCAGGATTGGTGTTTCAATCGCCTTCTTGAAATTCGGAATTTCGTGCTCAATATAGCAAGGAGTTTTATATTCCTCATCAGACTGGAATAAATAAAATATCTTTTAATGAGATAATCTGGAAATAATTCTATGACAAAATGATCTGTATCTATCTATACATATAATGAAATTGGAATGTCTGTTTGTAAGATTAAACGAACATTTTCAGATTTCGAGAAAATGATATATTTGCGTTGGAGATAACAAAATCATATTTTTTTTGTTGTCTATCTATCCGTAATCCACGTATGTTTCGGGCAATCTCCATAAAGACTGGGGCGATTTCGACCGTACTTTCACTGAAGGGTAGCTGACATAGACGGGCATATTATATGCAACTTATTATCATAATAGTCACGGGCAACAGCTAGTTTTATACTAAAACGATATTGTAACTAAGTGGATATTATGCCCTTGTAAGTTTGATTGTCATTTGTTTATAGGCGACAATCTCTGGGTCATATTTGTGTCCAACGTGCAGCGATAACTGTCACGTGGCACGTGCGCGGCCTCTACAAAAGTAAATATTAAAAAGTTTGTTAACCTGATTGATTATTATTTTTTAAACATAATTATCGAACCTCGGTGGCTCAGGAGTTAACTTGAATTGTAATCTATAGATCTTGGGTTCGAATCCCGCCATGTAGTGTTTTCCGAGTTTCCAATTCCATATGTTTGAAGTTGTAATAATAAATGAAAACATCCTATGGAATAAGTTATGAAGTCAACCTGCACTGGGCCTAATTATCCCTTACTTAGGGTAGGTTCAGAGCAAGTGGGGATTAGTTTAACAAAAACAGATTCAACTTTTTAAGTCTGGTATCTTTTAGATCGCAGTTTTTGATAGAAAATAATGTTCTTGTAAACAAAGAGTTTTTATTATCAACTCACAATATCAAATGCACTCGAGCGCGAAGCTAATAAGAATCTCATAGATATGGAATTTTGAAGTGTCCTTAACTTTGATTAGGTCATGGCTGACATGACGTAGCAGTTGAAGTTATTAATTTTTTTTATATATTATATACGGTGGCAAACGTGCAAGCGGCCTGAATCCACCGAAATGGAAAGCGACCGCTGCCCATAAACATCCGCAATTGCAGATGCGTTGCCTACTCTTAATTGACGGAGGAGGAGACGCATAAAGAGGACATTTCCCCTTCCTATGCGTCTCCTCCACCGTCAAATCCACTTTTCCATGCCATCCTTTCCTTTTAAGAAAAGGGTGGTAATGAAAAAGGAATAAAATTAGGCCTCCGGCACCACATTCATCAGACGAAACGCGGAATTGCTTACACTTTACGCCTGTTTTCTGTGTGGTCGTGGTATTATAAAAGCCAACCCATTCGTGCGAAGTTGTGAAAGCTCTACCACTATTAAATTCTAATCCTAGTATTTTAGTTATGCAATACTTACCTCATGTCTCGTATGTTATTTTTAAAATTCGCATATGTCCGATAATATCTGTTAATAATGACTGATGTGAAATTACGCGTATAATCCTTTGTTGCGTATTAAGATGTTATAAATTGATTATTACGTTACTTTTAATAGATTTGTGTTTATTATTCCCGTGGTTGTATGTTACAAAATAACTTTTTTAAATAGATTGATCGGTCACTTAAACACTATCCTGGCTTACCCGTCTACGGACGAGGCCGGGATTGTGTTTAAGTTGGCCGACATCTGTTCAAGAAAACAGTCAGTTAATTAAGTTTTGTTTGTTTAAGATTTATGATAACACCCCCTGTAAAAATAAATAAAAAAAAATAGATCGATAGATACACATCTGAATGATGTCTCCACGTTAATCTATTTGCTCACCGTTAACTCAATTTTCTTAAAAAAGGAATACAATATTTCCGTTTTTAAGAATATAGGTTTGTACACTCAGTTACTATGTTATATTCCAGCTTTAACTACTGTATATTTGTAATCAGTAAGAAAACCCCTTAGAGTAGATGTTTTATGCTAAAAGTGCGATTTTCGATTGTTTTGTGAAATTAAACAGTTAGTGGCCAATTCAACTGTGTAGTTGCATGACTAAAAATCGAATAGTGTGCATATCTTCGTATAAGCTTATAGGAATAAAAGCGAGACTAAACAGTTGTGTGGTAGTTTAGTAAAAGGTGTGCGCGTTCTAAATCTACACTAAGGGCGCTTGTTAGCATTTAAAGACAGAATGATACAACATTAATAATGTCTGTTCTTTGTTCCAGATGAGATTGGCTGTCCTGACACCGCTTTCAATATGGCGTCCATAAACTCTAACGGTGATCTGAAAAGTCCAGGTGATCCAGAGAAAAAGGTCCCAGAGACCGACGCTGAGAAACAACCACTGTCAGGGGTAAGTTGTAATACTACTTAGCACAACTAAAGCGACTAGCATATCAAAACCGTTGTAAAAAAACGCAACACTCGCGTTTCCTGTAATCATCTATACTATTATAATAAAGCGTAAATACACACTTCTTTGTTGCCTAAGATGTCAGCAATTACAGCATATTTTTGAATAATCATTTTTTTAATAGAAAAGCCCTACACTTACGTCACGCTTTAGGCTGTATATTTTCACGCCATTAAACTTAGGGGGTTAATATTTTGGATAAACACCCTAATGTGGGAAAGAGACCATAAATTGTTGCCAACATCAAGGAAGCAAGATTGCCAAGTTTTGTCATGTCCTGTCATTTTAACATTTGCTATTGATAATTTGACAAACGTAAACACTAATTTAAATTCATAATTTCATGCGGATGAAGCCGCACGGGAATACCTAGTGTTTAATGAAAACTCTTGTTGGTAGACACAAAAATTGCCACGTGAACTCGAAGTCCAATACCAAAACACGTGTAGAAACACGATATAGATAACTGTATCTCTTTAATATCATATTACGCTTAGTCAATAATTTATATACAGGATACCATCATATCGAAAAAATAAATCTATTTAAAACAAGCTGTTGCCAGTAACTCCGTTCGTTAATTTACAACCTCACATATGTGCTTCCAGCAAAAGCCAGTGGTGGAGAAATTGAGAAGCAAAAGGTTAACGTGGTATGGACATATGCGACGAGACGATGGGGACATAAACCAGAAAGTGTTAAGAATGAATGTGGATGGCTACAAAGGCAGAGGAAGACCGAAGAAAGTATGGATGGATTGTGTGAAAGAGGATATGCTTAAGAAAGGAGTGGATTCAGATATGACGACTGATAGAGATGTATGGAAGCAGCACATATTGTGCCGACCCTCCATTAGGGATAAGGGCAAGTTGATGATATGTTCTTCCAGTAAAAGTTTCGTCATAAAAACTTATTTATAAAACTAATGACTATATGTAAATTAAGAAACGGAGTCACTGGCAATAGCTAGTTTTAAATAGATTTTTTTTGATATAATGGTGACAATTGCGGACTTGAACAGACAGACAGAAATTGGTTTTTCGTTATAACACAAATATGTGTACGAAATATGATAAAATTACAGACACTCCAATGTTTTTAACTGTATGTATGTAATTAATTAAGATTATAAAAGATTTGTATAAATTGATTATATAAATCAATATTAAATTTATCAATAGTGATGTACATTATTGATTGAACATTGTTTTAAAAAACATGTTCGTATCTGTTCGGGTATCTTTACAATTATATCGCTTATAAAAACCAAAATCCGATTTAAAGCTGCTACTGATAAATATGATAATTAATAAAAACTGTTCAATTAAACCTTTCTTACGCCTGATTAAACTATAGCACAATGGTTGTGCGATTGTCTATTGTTTCACAGCCAATTCAACTGTTTAGTCACACAACTAAAATCGAGTACCGCACCTCCATACAAGCTCATAGAAATCAAAGCGAGACTACAGTTGCGATAGTTTGTTTTCAGATGTGCATTTAGTAATTAACAGTGGTAGAGCCCGCTTTAACATCTTAGCACTGCAGGGCCGGCATGCCCGGTGTAATACCGCGACCACACAGAAGACAGGCGTGAAATGGGAGCAATTCCGTGTTTCGTCTGAGGAGTGTGGTGCCGGAGGCCTAATTTAAGTCCCTTTTTCTTTACCACCCTTTTCTTACAAGGAGAAGTTGGGAAGAGGAAGTGGATTTGACGGTGGAGGAGATACGTAGGAAGGGAACGGAAATGTCCTCTTTATGTGCGTCTCCTCCTCCGTCAATCAAGGGTAAGCAACGCATCTGCAATTGCAGTTGTTTATGGGTAGCGGTCGCTTTCCATTTCGGTGGATTCAGGTGGCCGCGTGCTCGTTTGCCACCTTATTTTATTTAAAAAAAAATAAGTAACATTTATGACTGAGTGTGGCATTACCGTTGTTAATGTATTATTTTATTTACCGAGGATGGTTTATTTTACGTCTTATTCATCGTTTTTCCTCAAAACGTGACATCTATTGTGCATATAACTAACAATAACTGTTTTCTTAACTAAACATATCTTGTTTTCCATTACAATTAACACACGTATGTTTTTGCGACTTAACTCCACTGCTTTGAACCTATACATAAATACTTTTTTACTAATTACTAACTGTTGCTCGCGTATTCGTCCGTCAAAAATAATAAACAACAGCCTATTACTCACTGATATAGGTTGTGGTTTAGTAGTTAGTACTTTTTCTGAGTTATTTCAATACATACAAAAATCTAAAAATACAAATCTTTCCTTTTTATAATATTAGTATATATTTGTATCTAGTGAACCGTCCCGGCTTCGCACGGGTTCAATACTGATACGATAATGTATTTACGACATATTTGTCTTCTACATTACACATGGGGACAGACAGCGGGAAGCGACTTTGTTTTATACTGTTTATAGTTAGAAATAAAAATGCGAGAGTGGATGTCTCGATGGATATTTTTTAGAAATTATCAACAGAACATCATCATCATCATCACCAGCTCACTATACGTCCCCACCGAGGGGCTCGGAGCCTAACCTAATAAGGGGTGACTAGGCCATAGTCAACCACGCTGGCCCAGTGCGAGTTGGTTGACTTCACACATATCTTTGAATTTCTTCGCCGATATGTGCAGGTTGCATCACGATGTTTTCCTTCACCGTAAGAACGTCGGTTAAATAATGTACATATGAAAATTCGAAAAACCGATATTCACATTGGTACACGGCGGGATTCGAACCCAAGACCTGTAGATTACAAGTCAAGTGTTTAAACCACTGAGCCACCGACGTTCCTCCACTGAGCCACCGACGCTCCTAATCAACAGAACGGCTCGACATCTCTTTAAGAAATTTGGCATAGATGTAGCAGATAGTCAATTATAATTGTTTAAAGCCGCGCGGATTGAGTCGCTGGCAAAAGCTATAAAAATGATGAAATACATTGCTTTTAAATGTAAAACATGCGGTTAAAATTATGATGAATCTATAACATTACCTACACTTCTATACTATTATAATAAAGCTTAAACACAAACTTCTTTGTTGCCTAAGATGTCGGCAATTACAGCATATCTTTGAATAATTATTTTTCTTAATAAAAAGCCCTACACTTACGTTACGCTTTAGGCTATATATTTTCACGCCATTAACCTTAGGGGCTAAATATTTTGGATAAAAACCCTAATGTGCGAAAGAGACTAGAAGTTGCTGCCAACATCAAGGAAGCAAGGTTGTCATTTTGACATTTGTAATTGATAATTTGACAGATGTAAACAATAAAATAAATTTTTTATATAATAATTTCATGCGCGAGAAGCCGCACGGGAACAGCTAGTTAACAATATATCCGAACGCTGGGATTCTTTAACTGCGTAGGAGAAATTATGTGCGTCAAAGTCCGTGAGAAATTAGTTGTGAATGGAAGTGCTTTGATCTGTTTGACATCGAAACTACATTTCATTGTTTGACACACTGGGGGATTATTACAAATGTTCGTGAGAACGTTCCGTTACGTTCATAGCTTCAACAGAGCTAACGCCAACAAATCTCATACAAGTTTTGTCGATAACGTTACGAATATGTTCTAACGACTGTCACTTAAATATTCTTGATATATCCTTTAAGGTCTACTTAGCAAGAACTTTTATTGCCTAATCGTTTTTTTTTCTATCACGTTTTTGACGAATTTTTATCAACCGCTCAAATACAGCTTTTGTTATAGATGTATTTATTCAAACTCTTCTTTTTTTGCAGAAGAAAGAAGAAAGATGGTTTACAACGTTAATGCAAGTGGCTGTACCCTTCTTCATCGCAGGCGCAGGGACTATCGGAGCCGGCTTAGTTCTCGGGAGTGTCAGAGTAAGTACCGAGTTACCGATCAATTGCTAATTTTATCATTTTTAAATCGATCTGAATATTTTACAAACTGACATGAAACATGTAGGAAATGATTTATACATTTAACATGATTTTAAATTTGTTTGTGTAATATGTAAGAATAGGCAAAATTTGTCGCGAATGTTAATATAAACAGATCTTTTTTAAGCATTCGTTTTGTTCGTACTTTTCTTATTGCTATCTTAGATTATGCAGTTCATAATCATAAAGCGCATAATCTATTATAATAAAGCGTAAACACACACTTCTTTGTTGCCTAAGGTGTCAGCAAATACTGCATATTATTGAAAAATTATTTTTTTAATAAAAGCCCTACACTTACGTCACGCTTTAGGCTATATATGTTCACGCCATTAAACTTTGGGGGTAAATATTTTGGATAAAACCCCAAATGTGGCAAAGAGACCATAAGTTGCTGCCAACATCAAGGAAGCAAGGTTGTCATTTACGCATCTGAATTTTAACATTTGACAATTACAATTTCATGCGGATGAAGCCGCACGAGAACAGCTATCAGATTTATAAGCGATTTAAATTTGCTTTATTTAAAAAAGCGCCATCTATTATCGAAAACGGTAAACTAGTGAGTAGTGCACTTGCTATCAACTTATCGATATCATCCATCAGTTTTCAATTAATAATGGACGTTTGTTTTAGAAATTACATGAATGTAATTAAGATAAGAGAATGCTATGGAACTATTCTATATGCTTACTATTGTAAGAAAATAGTTGTTTGTACTAATATTATAAAGAGGAAAGATTTGTATTTTTGTATGTATTGAATAACTATAATAATAACTCAAAAACTGCCGGGCCGATTTTAAAAATACTTTCACTGTTAGAATGGTAATTTATCTGTTAGTGACATATGCTATATTTTTTAATTTCACGCGGGCGAAGTTGTATTCAATAAAATGTTGGGTTTAATATATTTATTGCCATTTCTAATGTTTTTATCCAGTAGTTTTACTATAAATTGTATAATTTTTAATCTATATTTTGTATTGGTTTCAGAACTGGGAAGTTTTTCAAAATGTATCAGCGATCTTTGTATTAGTGCCGTCCCTCTCTGGTTTAAAAGGTATGTTGTTTTAATACAATTCTTATGTTTGCAATACTGAAATATTCTACATAACATACGCATATCATTAGAATCGAATCTTAGAGGTGACGAGGCATAAAATCGTCTTATAAGATCGGGCGCACACCCTTGACTAACCAATCGACAATCTTTGTGCGATTGTCGATTGTTTTGCAGCCAATTCAACTGTTTAGTTGCACAACTAAAAATCGAAAAGCCCACCTCCATATAAGCTCATAGGAATCAAAGCGAGACTACAGTTGTGCGATAGTTTAGTTTCACGAACGCTCTGTACATATGAAATTCGAAATTCAAATATCGACCTCAGAACTATCTGTGTCAAATTAGGGTCCGTTTTTTCTTGATGAAATGTATAATGAACTCTTGTGTTGATAACATAAAGCTCTTTTTCATTTGCTATATAAATCTGCTCTGTTCTACGCTCCAGGTTATCTGAACGGACCCTTACAAGTTCAGTCCTTAGTCACACTAATGTTTAATGACAAGTTATACTAGAAAATAATACATGTTAACACTTAATTCAAGTTCGAAACAATTGTCACAACAATAAACTATGTCCTTTAAAATAAGTATGAGTACATGACATTGTGGGTACTCATAAAATTATATCCGGTACTTGCGAGACTTACTATGTATTGCCATCTTTGTTTAATTCAAAGAGTTAGACAGAGATAGCAATATGTAGAAGTGTTTCGATAATAAAGACCTACCATTACGATAGAAACGTCATGTATGTAATTTATAGACAATTGTTTTGTATTGTTTGCAATGTTAAGCCAGCTACACACCTTCTGTTTTAACTGTACAGATAAATAATTGAGTTGACAAAACTAGAAGGCCCTATTTTATTCCCTTTTATTTCCAATCATTTTCTTGCACGAGAAGGATGGGAGGAAAAAGATGTGGTGGAGGAGGCGCATAGGATGGGGAACTAACCTCTTTATGTGCGTCTCCCTCTCAGTTGATTAGATTTCGCAACGGAAGAAAAATTGCGGATGTATATGGGCAGCGATCGCTACACTTTTTTGGCGAATTCAGATGACCGCTCTCATGTTTGCTACCTTGTAATATAGAAAAATAGAAGTCTAAAATTTTACTGAGAGTTACTGTACATGCCAACTGGTCAGTTAAGACTGAAGGTGTGTAGCGGACTTTATATTACATACGAATTAAGTAAGAAAAGAACATTCTAGAGTTTAATATTTAGTAAGTTGTTTTGTTGTTTCATAGTGAGTTATTGTCGTAATTTACAAAATATTGTTTTAAAATTATTCAGTTTTCACCTTATTTAATTTCAAGTATTATCAAGGAAAGTTTGAATTGTTTTTTGTAAATATATAGAGTATTATCTTAGAATAACTAAAACTGACAAACTCAATAAAACAAAGCTCTTAAGATATACAATAACAATGTTATCTTTTCAAGTACTTTCTATTGTATTAGAAAGGGAGTATTGCGAAATACCTTTTGTTAAATGGAAGATAATTACTTACTATGTATATGTTTCTGTACAAAATTACATGATAATTCCTGTAGATTTCAGAGATTCATTTCATAAGATAATTAAATATAGCCTAGCGTAGCCTGAAAAGTTAGTAAAAAGAAGCTCTATTAGTGACAAAATTATCAAAACAGACGATTATATTTCTGTCCCACGGCGATCTCATGTCTCTCCCTTTCTTAACCGGCACAACCTTATGAACATGGCCAGTCGACGAACCCTACACATGTCCACGTTGCTTTTTGGAGTAATCAAATCAGGCGAACCCTCTTATTTATATGAAAAGTTAACCTTCTCACAACGTTGCATTAGGACAGCACCACGACTTAATTACCCCACGTACCATACGGCTGCCTTCCGAGGCAGCTTTCGATTTGCCGCAACTAAGTGCTGGAATGACCTTCCACCTCCAATTAGAAATTTGAAATCTGTTAACTCTTTTAAATTTAAATTAAAAACACTTCTACTTTCGACACAAAAATCCAGCACATAAAACATAAAATCATACCCTGTGTGTATTTAATTCGTGATTTCTGCCAATGCGCACTAAAATATTATTTTGTTATTTAAATGTGTCAGGTTATCAATTGCTTATGTCAAAATTATATTGTGACAATGTACATTTTATTTTGTAATGGAGACATAGGATTCAAAGCGCGACTAAACAGTTATGGGATAGTTTATCAAAGGTGCGCGCGGTCTTTAGTTCGACTGTCTAGTAAATTGACAAACGAACGATGTTTACAGTTTGTCGGTGACATAAATTACTCGTATCAGAATGACACAGGACCTACATTAATTACACGAGTCGTGTGAAAGTAAACAATTAATGTTATGACAAGAATGATTTATCTTATTATTTTGATCCTTTGTTTTCCGGTTTCTATTTCTGTTTGACTTTCATTATTGTTATTTATAACAATAATAGAGATATTCAATTGTTAATACCGTCATGGATTAATAAAATAAATAATTATGTTACTACGCTAATTAAAGCCGATAGACAGGATAGATTGCATAAGACTTTTATGTGAGCAGCTCCTCCCCCCTATTTTGATCTAGGGTTACTAATGTGACGATAAAATATACAATATATACTAATATAATAAAGAGGAAAGAGTTGTATTTTTGCATCTATTAAAAAGCTAAATAATCAGTGAGTAACATAGGCTATTTTTTTAATTCCACGCGGACGCAATCAGTAACAGCTAGTGTCATACTTCATACTTCATGCTAATATTATAAATGCGAAAGTTTAGACGGATGGATGTTTGTTAGAGTTTGTAGCCTAAACAGCTGAACGGATTTCTATGAAATTTGGCATAGACGTACAGGATAGTCTGGAAGAACACATAGGCTAGAGTAAAGCGGGCGGAGTCACGGGCGAAAGCTAGTATGATATAGTAAAAACATAGAGATAGAATTAGACCCTATAGTAACAATTTATAAAAACATATTTTCGTGTCCTCGTCTTGACTTAAAAAAATTTATTCGTCTTACTTATGTTATAAATATTGTAAGTGTGCATGGACGGATGGATATTTCTTACTAAGTATCTTTAAAACTGCTTAACATGTCCGTTATTGAACAACAACACAGATTTTGAACATAGTCTACTTCCGAAGTTAATTCTCGGGAAAAACCTATTTTTACATAAGTTTTATTTACAGCATATCAATACGTTATCGGTTAACTGCGTTTCCAGGATGTCGTAAATTATGTTTTAAATACCATTTTGATAATACTAAGCTTCCAGACGACGTAATCACAAAATCTGTCTACTGATTAAAATATTTCATTAATAAATAACAAGGACAAGTACTGCAGCACGTGATTCAATAGGAAATAAACGAACATGCAATAAAATTATATCGATAGGCTAAATTATAGTCCCACGGACTTATCTGGCTCGATAAGAACGCTGTGGTTACGGTCAGTTATATTAGAAATATATTCTTACTAATCTATGACAAATTTCATCACGATCCGTTCAGCCGTTTGGCTACAAACTCTAACAAACATCCATCCATCTAAACTTTCGCATTTATAATATTATTATAGTATGAAGTATGATGTTTGTTAGAGTTTGTAGCCTAAACGGCTGAACGGATATCGACGAAATTTGATATAGATGTAGAGGATAAGCTGGAAAAACAAATGGGCTACTTAGTTTTGTTTTTTTTAATGCCACGCGGACGGAGTCGCGGGCGAAAGCTAGTAACTAATTTTAGTAAGATAAAATATTAACATGAATATAAATTTCTATGCAAAAACAACTATACAGATATCGTTATCTCAATTCTTTTAAAGTTAATATAAGAGATGACAATATAAATGAAAGAATTAAATTAATTTCTTATTATGTTTGTCCTTAGGTAATTTGGACATGTGCCTCGCATCACGACTATCAACGCAAGCAAATCTCGGTAACATGGAAACGCCACGGGAAGTCATTTCTATGGTTGTCGGAAACATATCACTAGTTCAGGTAAATGCTCATGCAAGTGATTCTTAGTAGACGTATCAAAAGCTTTGTAGAGGACCTCAAAAGCTTATCTATTGAGCCCAAAGTATGTATCTAGGAGGTCCTACTGCCGTATCCCTTTATGCCCCGGTACACATAAAATTATGTTCTGCACAGACTAGTGTGATGTTCCAAGTGATTAACATATTTGATGACCTCATTAATAATGCATTTAGTTGGTACCTCAGTATGTAGCCAAATAAACTTAGAAGTGAACAACAGATTCCCATTGAGAATCTCGGAGTCTACCATAAACTACACTAGCCTAGTACAATCATAAAACACAAACTTGTTGACAATAAAATACTGATCTCAACTATAATTTCTTCGTGCTCTGATATACTCCAAAGTCTGCTTATCTATACCCTAAGTGCAGTTTTTAAGTTATATTTCTTATATCTCTTATAACTCTTCAAAACTTTTATCTCTATCTTTCTAGGTACAAGCAATAGTAGCTGCTACGGTTGTCTCAATGTTCGCTATAGTGGTCAACGCAATAACCGACCGAGCATTCAACGGCAGTTTTGTGTTGCTTCTCATCGCCTCTGCTGTCTTCACCGCGACAACAACGTGCTTCGTCTTAGGTTAGTCAGTCTGTTTTACCTTCAAAGTGTATACAAGCAAACAGATTTTGATATTGACTACCAGTAGGCATTTGCTTTTTTAATCCAGGATTCATAATACAGATAAACGTTCTATAAGAAGTTTTGACGTTAAAGAAGGATGCCGTTAAAAACCGTCCAGGACATTGGACATAATTACAGACATGTCTGTTTATAAAAAGGGGCTCCACGTAAGAATTCCCCTCCCCTGGATGCTATTGTCGCTGAAACCGCTACTGATTTAAAGCATCTCTCTCTCTACCCGGTGTCCAATATATTGTGATGTCGGCTTTCTTTATCAATCTTCCCCACTTCGCTAGGTCTTAGTCTTTTTCTTAAAGTGCCATCTTCTTTTAAAATTCGGCGATCATTAGGCTAACTTGCATTCTTGATACCGCGGCTCTAAACAGTGAACTGTACCTAAGTCTGCCTGATCCTAAACCTAGCACTCAGACATGTCTCTGCGCACCTTTCTTCCACCTTGTTTTCGGTTTGCCTTAACTCTTTTACCTGGAAGGGAAAGCTGCACAGCTAAATTACGAACATAGACCAACTTAAAAGAACATAGACCTATCTTTTTCTCGCAGATCTTAAATATATAGAAACTCTAGAAGAATCTGACAGAGTTTAAAGTTTCGTTTGATAATAAAATTTCTCTTCCAGATTTCGTAATGGTGTTAGTAATCTTCGGATCGCAGAAGTTTAAAGTGAATCCAGACAATGTGGCGACACCGCTGGCCGCGTCTATCGGAGATATTGTGTCTAACTCAGTGCTTGCTGTCACCGCGCAATACATGTACGATCAGATAAGTAAGTAAAGGTTTCTGTTATTGTTTAAATTTAGATGTATTTTTAAACAGTAATATAATTAGCGTAATAAAACTGAAAATTAACTCCGCCAGAATGGCGCACTATTCTATTACGTCTCATTGACATTGACAGCTGTCATAGTGAAGAGACTTATGTCAATGGTCTAGTGATTTTCTTAACAATACTAATGTGTATCGTCTTGAAATTTATGCAATTTGTGTTGTTTTTTACCTATTTGGAAGTGGAATTCTGAGATTTTTCTACTCTTTGGTAGATCATATGCAAAAAAGTCCTTAAAAATTCTGTTATTACCTTGTTTTGTCACTGTCATGCAGTGTGATCGTAAACTTTTGCTTCTTTAATGTTTCTGGTTAATTTAATTTTCTTGTCTTTCTGAATACTAGTTATATTTTTCAACGATGTACCACTTTTGATGTAGTCTTCATAAGTATTTATATTGCATTTGAACGAATGATTTAGTTAAATTCAAATTTGGTAGAATTACAAGGTTTTATTGTTTTCTTTCCAGAAATATCTCTATGGCAACCGATAGCTCTGATGTGCGTGTACTACAGCTTGCTGCCTCTTTGGGTCTTCATTGTATGGAGGAACAAGTACACCAAGAAAGTGCTGATGACTGGATGGACTCCTGTGATTTCTGCTCTCTTCATCAGCGGGTAAGTTACCTTCAAGTATAATTTCTTAACTAGCCAGGAAAAGATATTAAAATCAGTTCACAGGTCAATCTAAAAATCAAAATTGTTACTGTACCTTTTTGTGACAAATATCGTCTTATGAGGGATTTTCTAAGTAAATGACTTAAATCATCATCTTTCTCCTTGTCCTACTCCCGTAGGGTCGGCGTAACAGGTTTTTGTCCTCCACATAACTCTATCGTACGACATCTCAATAACTCCCTTCTTGATCATGTCACCTTTCACGCAATCCATCCATTTCTTTATAGGTCTACCTCTAAGCTAATGTCTTACATGTTTTCTGATAACAAACCGTAACTGCTTAGGGTCCTTTAAAAATCGAGTGTTGCCTTTCAAAGGACGGGAACATATCTAAAGTTCCTCTAGTATTGTTTTGAGTGTTGCTCGTTTGCTACTTTTAATAAAAAAACCGTTACTGTCTGGCCAATTATGTTTGTTTGACTATACCAGTCATGTAGCAACGCTTTTAACTTTATCCTTTGAAAACATTATTTACGACTTCCTTTTAAAATCCAACAAATAATGATTAGTTATGATAGCATATTGTTATTTTATGACAATTAGATAGTGTAATTGAATTGTAAGGAAATAAATATTTTTATTAAGATTAGATGTATTGTAATTATTAGATTACTTGATTTTAAAATAATGCTTATGTAATAACGCTTTGTACCTATTTTACAGTCTTGTATATTTTTATACTTTGAATAGTAATCTAGTAGTTTTGTTACATACTAGCTGTTACCGTGCGGCTTCATCCGTATTAAATTAAAGTCACTATGTTTTATTGTTTATGTTTGTCAAATGTCATAATTCAAATCCATAAATGACAACCTTTCTTCCTTGATGTTGGCAGCAACTTATGGTCTCTCTCCCACATTAGGGTTTTTATCCAAAATATTTACCCTCTAAGTTTAATGGCGTTAAAATATGTAGCCTAAAGCGTGACGCAAGTGTAGGGCTTTTTATTAAAAAAAGGAATATTCAAAAATATGTTGTAAGTGTTGACATCTTAGGCAACAAAGAAATGTATGTTTACGTTTTATTATAATAGTATAGATAAAGATATTTAAAAAATAATTGATTCAAACTTGGAAATCCCCATTAAATAGTTAATATCACGTCTGAAGTCAAAGATTAAGTGTTTAAATTACATCACGTAATGCACTTTGTACTAAAACCTTTTGACTTTGTACATTTAATCACGTTGTTTTTTACTCAAATGACGTCATCAGTCTAAATAATACAGCTGATTCAATAACTTCTAGAAACCGTAACTAACAAATCAAAGAAACAATTATGTTTCAACGTGTTTCACGTTTGTAGTGTGACTGACTTATTTGGTCTGTTGAGAATATCGTAATTAGTACACAAGAAATAAATAACTATCTATACTTTAGGCTATATGTTTTCACGCCATTAAAGTTAGGGGGTAAATATTTTGGATAAAAACTCTAATGTGGGAAAGAGACCATAAGTTGCTGCCAACATCAAGGAAGCAAAATTGCCACACTTTGTCATCATGTCATCACGTCATTTTGACATTTGCAATTGAATTTGACAAATGTAATCAATAAAACAATTTTCATAATTTCATGCGAATTAAGTCGCAGGAGAACAGCTAGTATTATGTTAAAGTTCTTGTGATATCAAACTGGGTATGAATTGTTAATAGTTACCGGGCCAGTTAAGTTAGTAAGAGTATATCTATAATGTCTTAGAGTAAAGTGTATATTTATAATATAATGTCTTACTACGGCTGGCATAAAGTAAACAACGTCAGAAACACGTGAACAAACAGACATTGACAGTGACACTGTCTGTAGCGACCTCTATCTGTAATTAATGGTTTATCTGCACGTTCGTGGGTTCTAGAATTTTCCAGAATTTATAGGTTATGCATGAGGTTTTCTCGGCGCATATATCTATTTGGAAATCGATTCTTCCTCTAACGAATTGGAATAAAGACTAATTAAATCTATCTAAGATTGATGTTAAATTACCTTCAAATAAAAATAAGTACACCATAAAAATATTGCCTATTTCACAATCTTTTGGTAGTTTGTTTAAAAATGAATTATCTTTTTCAGTATTGGTGGTATAGTTCTGGACCAAGCTGTCGAGAAGTACCAAGGCTATGAAGTGTTCCAGCCGATTGTAAACGGTATCGGAGGTAACCTGGTATGCGTGCAGTCTTCGAGGCTGACCACGCATCTCCATCAGACGGCTATCCTCGGCATATTGCCTGAGAACACCAGGATAGTAGAATGGCCATGGAAGACGCTGTTCTTTGGAAGTGAGTATAAGTAGATTTTAGTTAAATGAATGAAGTTACATACTAAAATATCACGAATCAAATCTTTGTATCCTGTTCCAAGCTTCCAAAGATGCGTTTGGTGAAGCCTTGCCTTAATAGGATTAATGTTTTTTACAGCTGCTGCAGCTAAAGTGGCTCGTATGCTGTTAGTGCTGGCTCTTTGCGGGCAGGTCGTGTTCATGATAGTCGCAGACTTCATCTATCAAGGGCTCGTCAGTATACAATTTGCGTTCGGCTTGACATACCTCTTGTGCTCCATGCTGCAGGTTTGTAAACATTCTGTTTTAAATCAATGATAATGTTGTTTAAGGATTGGAATTGGACAAGTGATAGGGAGGGGTGTCTCCTTCTAGAGATGTCAAAAATATATAAGAGATGAAAAAACCGTCGCGAAAAGACCAATTTTTGTAGCTACCCCTATGACTAGCCTAAGTCATTAGCTGGCGACGCCCGTGGTTAAATTAGACCTTCAGTAGTAGGTAAACTGATAACCACTCTTACAGAACGTTACAAAACAGCTGATTTGTGTGGCTCAAAATAAAAGTGATTGTCATATACTTCTCCAAGAAGCTAAATTGTTACAAATCCACCTATATGCCTTTAAAACAGGAAAGAAAATGTTGAAATTTGTACTTTTTATATCACAAAACGGATTAAGATGTTGAACTTTGTAAATACTTTTAGTATTTTAAAATGACAAACTAACAAATGGCAACCTTTATCCGCCAAAATGGCGATCCGCAGTTGCAAATGTTGCCTACCCTTAATTGACGAAGGCAGAGACGCGAACAAAGATACGTCCCCTTACTTTACGACTCGTCCACCGTCTCATCCACTTACCCTTTCTATCCTTGTCTATAAGAAAAGGGTAGACAGTGAGAAGGATTAAAATTAGGCCTCTACCTCACAAGTTCAACTTTTACAATAATTTATTTGTATTTTTAGGTTATGGTGCTTTTATATTTGGCGTATATGCTGATTCATTTCATGTGGAAGAGGAAGAAGGATCCAGATAATGCAGCTATCCCCTACTTGACGGCGCTCGGTGACCTCTTAGGGTCAGTGTTCCTAGGTCTTGCGTTTGTTATTCTGTCTATATTCGGTCTGCAATACGGAAATAATGTACCCGGTTAAATAAATATCCAAAATAATGAGATATTCTTAAAGTTTTAATGCTTCTATTACGAGTGATAGATTGGATTATACCAAAGGATAAATGGTTTTTAATATTTTTTTAAATTTAAGACTAATAAAGGAAAAATGTGTTTGACGTTTGGAATTATAGTGTTACCCTTACAGTATTTTGTAGTTTTACAGTTTTTTTTTTAATTTGTAATTAATTCAGTGCCAATTAAAGGTATAAAATGAAATAATTGGACTTTGTTAATCCGGTATATTCCTTTTATTATTGTGTTTTGGGAATTTGGGGAAGGATAAACCCTTTCCATATTTATGGACGCTGCTACCTGTGATATAAAACCCAAAAAAAATGTGGTTTAATTAAAAATTGCGTTTTTATCTTCGACATTGTAGACAATAAATGATATTAAAAAATGACTCTCTGGTTTTTTGGTTTATGTTTGTGACAGCTTGCGTTAAACCATAGATTATAAAAAACGTTCCGTTCCACGCAATCTGACTGAAAAACAACTTTGAAATAGTGATGTACTTTGTTCGCGCATGACTTCATATCGATTGTTAATCGCCAATTGTAGCATTTATAGTAAATTATGTAAATAATTTGTATTTATATTTTTTTTATTAATATATCACAGTATGGGGACGATATTTCGATTGTAAATGTGATAGGAAAATTTAAACATCTTCCATCAATAAAAATATCGTTTTCAAAATCGATAAATTTAGTTATTTCCTTATATTGTACTAAAACCTCAAAATAATCAGTACAAAGTTCTTATATGATTGTAATTTAAAATTCTTGAACCTCCCACTTCTTAATAATTAAGGTATAATAAGATTCAAAATTTATAGAGGCTCGTGGTTAGCTGTTACTTCATATCTAAATTACTGCGTTATTTTATGTACATGTGAGCGAGTTTTAAGTTTGGATAGAACAATACTTGTGTTGTATGACAAATCTCGGTTTTGACTACGATATGTATATACAAAAGTTCTTAGTTTTATGTTTATAGACTTACGCTTAGTTTTAGCAATTAGTTTTAGCTACGAGTACAATAAAAGCAATTTAGTATTAAGAGGCCTAAAATAATTTATTGTTATATTATTTAGGTTTTAATAACCAACTAAAATGTAGCTATTTTAGTGGAATGAATCAAATTTGAATGAAATAACATTGTTAATCATACTGTTAAAGATATGTTATCAAAATCAAATTTAGTTTGTTTTTTTGTTACGATTTATATAATAGAAATAAATTGACACAACATAAAAATAGCCAAATATACTTTTTGTTTCATTTAAACTTATATTTTTTATGACAATTTTTAATTCAAATTATTGTAGTCACCTAATATTAAATAGCAATAATTTATGAGAGAATTTTGCTATTTATAAATGTCAGGAGTAATAAAACCTTTTTTATATTAACAAAAACAGTTTATTCACTAATTTCCTATAATTATCCGTGGACCATATTTTATTTAACATTTGAGTAATAAAAGAAAGAAATTACTTTCTTGTATAATTCCAAATAAAATTCAATCATAGTTTAATTCCACTGACGAAATACTTGTATTGAAATATGTTTTATCTCTATTTATCTATAGGGATGAAAGAGATGGCAACATCAATATGTTTATACAAGAATTTTGAAAGTGTGAAAGAGACAGACGATTAAATGTTAGTTTTAAGGTATTTTGAATGAATGTGATATGAGAATTAATGTATATAAATTGTTATGTAGTTTGTAGGCAGTTAGTAAAACGCTGTTATGCGGTTTTTAGCTTCTAACAGATAACCATTCAAAGTTGACCCCTAGTAACTGATTTCTACATTTTTTATTTCCAACTTGTTAGTTCCAATTAAAACGCTGTTAATGTTCGAATTGTCATTACCGGTAACTGTGATCATCGTCGCTAAAATGGCGAAAATAAAATTCTTATAAATACCGCGGCTTGTAGCCTGTCCATTTATATTATTGATGGTAATCCATTCCTTCTGTAATTCAAAGATAATTGATTTAATAATAATTTTGCATTTCAATACTTAAACTACACTTAGCGGCTCTTACTGATGACTATTCATCACTGAAACCCTAACGCGTATTATTTTCTCTTACTGTGGGGTCAACTTTTATAATAAAAGACAACACAAATGTATGATTCCTTAGGGTAAATTAATTGTCAATTTAGTAAAGTTACTGAACATTAAAGTTCGTTAATTCCTAATATTCCTAATGTATCTGTGATTTTAAAACACCAATCGCAATGTTAGTAAAGATTTTATTGGCAACTGTTAATCGCGGATTTAAAAAAAACAACTTTAGTTAACTAATAAAACATTGAACTCTTTTCTTAGTAAAAAGGTAAATAAACATTAACTTCATAAAATAAGGAAAGAGTAACAATGATAACAATTTTTTGGCTATATTTTTAAAGACCTCTGACGTCAGATATCACCATAATATTAAAATCTATCCATGGGAAAGAAACACAAAAACATTGTTAAATTAGCAAGCTAATCATTTTCAGCACAAAATTCTGTTCCTATTTATATTTGGTTTATTTTTAATGTTTATTTTTATTTTTACCTAAAATTATTTTTAAAGCAAAATACCGGACTAATCCTAACAGATACTCTAAAATAAACAGCCACTGGGATTTGAATTCGTTTTCATTATGTTTTTGGAATTGTATCACGTCCATTGTAGGTATTTTGTCCCGATGTGACTCTATGACACTCTGACTACCACTTTTACAGTGGTAGTGCCCGCTTTAACATCTTAGCACGAATGGGCCGGCACGCCCGGTGTAATACCACGACCACACAGAAGACAGGCGTGAAGTGGAAGTAATTCCGTGTTTACTTCCCTTACTCCTTACCACCCTTTTCTCATAAGAAGAGAATGGGAAGGGAAGGTGGATTTGACAGTGGAGGAGATGCATAGGAAGGGGTAATATCCTCTTTATGTGCGTCTCCTCCTCCGTCGGATAAGGGTAGGCAACACGTCTGCAATCGCGGATGTATGGGCAGCGGTCACTTCGCCATTTTGGCGGATTCGGGTAGCCGCTTGCTCGTTTGCCACCCTATGTTAAAAAAAAGAAGAAATCGAATTGAATACCACCTTATTCGTCAGAATCTGTTCAGAAGTGTAGGCTATAGGCTGTTATAATGAAATTTACATACAAACCCACGTGAAAACTTACATACTTTGTCAGTCGGGTAATAAAATAAAATTACATAAATGATTTCTGTTTGTTTTGTAATTTGTGTTTTTAATAGTAGTGAATAAAATTTATTGTTAGTTTTTGTCTTTTTGTTATTATTATGTATATTTGCAAATTAATGTAATTTTATGTACAAATTGTATATTTAATAATCTTTTGTAAATGTAAAATGTATCTTTATTTGTATAAATCGGATTTTTTTTAATTGTTTTAACGTATTTAATCAAATGTACAGAAGACTAGAAATGAATTTGAAATTGACTTTTTTAAGTGTGTATAATCATTTACAAGTTATTTGTTAAAGTAATTTTCTATTGTTACTAAGTTTTATTTGTACTTTAAATGTTAAACTAATAATTATAGACGTCGCCACAGGGCAGTTGTATTCCCCTCTACCTTAAAAAAACGGAAAATGTAAAAATAAAAAAAATACTTCAAATAGGACCATAGCTGCCTCCCCTAGACATCAGCTGACGTCGGCCCATAATAAAATTCTCGCGTGATTCATTGTTATGCTCAGTTGTAAATGACCGTTTTAATTTAAAAATAAATCATATTATTTTATTTGAACGTTTTTTATTATTTTCTTTTTAAAATAATAATGTTATTAAAACATTATTAACATTGTCGAAGTAAATAATAAATAGAATTTAAAACTAAATGCAAAAAATTGAAGGCTTTTGAGCGCAAAATAGCTTTTAACATTTTCAAAAGGAATCTGAAAATATCGTGCCTTAGTTTTAATAGACTGATAATAGATGGAGCTACAAGTATGATTCGCTAAGCAACTACTCCAATGAATGAAAAATGATAACTAAAGTATATCATTTAATATAAGTAAAAGATTTAAAAAAAAGTGTTGAATTTTTTGCTTAATTAAAAAAAATCTTTTACTAATGAATAGTACGAGAACTGAGTAAAAACAAGATTTTTAATTACGAGTAATTGTACTCGACCTGACCTATTTTTCAGTTCAATGCAAATTTCAAAATTACTGAATAAAAATCATTAGCATGTCCATCTGATTAAAGCTTTTTTTGCATATCTGCCCTTAATTTTATTCATTAAAAGATTTTCATTAAAATAACAGCCTTATTAAGATTTTGGTTTAGTTTGGCTTTTCACCGCTAGAGGCGTCACATGTACTACGTAAGAAAATTGTTTTTTCACTATTATACAAATAAGCTGAAGTGATTTAGTTGATGGAAATATTATTTGTAAAGCTTTAAACATCACGTAGCGTATAACGTAGGCGCTTCATGAGGTGAATAGAAAGAAAACACTTTTCCTATCAATTGCTATTTTTCTAAGTCAGGCGCAGACGCGTCTATGAGATTTCTCATAGAAATGGAATTATCACGCCGTCTGTCAGGTGAGATTGTCGAGCTGGTGTAAGAGGGATTTAATAGTTGCAGGCTTGGGGCAGAGCACACCTGTTCTCGGAGCGATCTCTCGTTGGTAGTGAGAGGCCAGCGAGAACGATCGTTACGTGCTGGCGCAGGGCGAGGGCGCAGGGCTCTGGGCGGAGGCAGGGCGCGTGCGCGGCGGCGGCGGGCGGCAGTCGTCCGCGAGCGTCGGGCGCCGCCACACCTCGCCCGGCAGCCGCACCGCACCACACCCGCCGTACTATTTTAAAACGAGACACCGCGCATGCGAATATCGATCCAGCGCACTCGATTCGGTGCCCGTATCTAGGTTAACCGGCTAAAATTAAAAGGTGCGTTCTGAATTCAAGGTTGCAAACGCCGGCGCAGCTCTGTAACACGGTATAGTCGCACGGAGCGCCGCTGGGACGGCGTTCTTAGGGGCGCTATTCGCGTGGCACATCTCCCTATGCCGAGCGGGAGTTATGTAAGGATCGCGCGTTATTGTTTCACTCGGGCAAGATGATTTTCTTGTGTGATATTGAATTAGCGTCGCTTGACGATGCCGTAATGTGACTGTGGTCCGGTCACGACAGTCGGGAGTGTCCGGCCAGTGCTAGGTGCGCTCCGGCGAGCAAAACACGTAAGATATATTTAACACGAGCTGTCGCTCGTGAACACCCAGCGATAATTTCCCGCAATAATACTTCGAACCCGTTCCACAAGCACATTCACATCGAAAAACTATCGTCACACATTTGTACCACTATCATTAAAACCATTAAATTATAATCATTAAAGTGATGCATTTTAATACAATTAGAAAAAAGTATTTCAATAACAAGATATTGTTAATACGTCACTAGGTCAGAGTTGTTATAATTTTAGTTCGCTAACCTAGAAAATGTAACGTTTGGAATGTAAACGTTATAGATGTCGCCACTGGTCTATTGACTATCGACTTTTCACTGAAAACGTGGAAACGGCAGAAACTTAGTATGTAGAAACTAGTACATACTAGTTCTATATAGATATATGCATCAGTTAAAAATGTATAGTTTAAAAGTCATCCTTTTATTCTTGATAAAAGATAACATTATGTATATTTACTTAACACATTTTATTTGAAAATAAGGTTAAAAGGGAACGCCTTATTTCTAAAATACTGGTTAACTTTTTTCATCTACATCGTGGTTTTTATAGAAACTATATTGATTTTTGGCTTTTCAGTGTGTAAGTTTTTTAGTAATACCAATATTTTACGGTACAGAAAACTCACAAAACGCCGTTATACAAAACAATAAATTTAATTATATCAATGATATTTCAAAATCTATTATTTTACGCCTATGATGTTACAATTACATTTTTTGTATAACCTATTGTAAATCTCTCTAGCTTATAATGTTCAAAGATTTTTTAAAATTTAATTCTAAAAAAACGTGTATACAAGTAACCGGTGTTATTTAAAAACCTAACCTAAATTGTATAACTGAGCATTTGACAAAAGCGCTATAACTAATTATTTTACGGCTTTTTAGAAGAGTATTTCTGTCCAATAGTATTATACTAATCGTGAAGTACATAATTTCCACAATATAAATGTTACATTTCGGTTTTTATCGAACTTACTAGCTACGACGTAGACCTGCGTAGACCAACTTAACTATTTTGCCTACGAAATCAATCGATTGTAAATTAATCGTTATTTTTTTATTAAACAAATCTATACTAATATTATTAAGAAGAAAGATTTGTATTTTTGTATATATTGAGAACACTAAAAAAACTGTTTTGCCGATTTCAAAAATTCTTTCACCATTAGCTACGTTATCAGTGAGTAATATAGGCTACATTTATAATAATTTTTTTTTACGTAAGCGAAGTCGCGAGCAACAGCTAGTAACTAATATAGTATTACAAATTAATTAAAATATAACTGTGAGTTTTCGTTTTTATTTTACAAACGACTTGAACTTTAGTCATGACAAATTTGAATTTTATCCGTAAGTATGTATAATGTAAATAAGAAGAACGTTGTACAGGTGTGTCAATGAAAACCCACGGTTATACCTCAAATAATGCCAATGTCACACGAGCTTATAACATATCTCATTCAGACACTGCCGCATATTTGAACATTATTTATAGACTGGTCTCGCGTACAACAGAGAAACAATCCAAGAGATTGCAGTCATTCAGCTAAATTAAATTTAAATGCAATGTGTTTTAAAACGTTAAAGATAACTTCAGTTTATTATTACTAATTAACAGTGAGTTTATTTTTTCTGTAATTTATATGGTTTCGATACTTATGTTTTTTTTCTCTTTGTCATTATATGTACCTGAAAGGGAAGGCATTGGCTCCTTAAACACAGGATTTCCTAGTTAAGGAGCCAAAGCGATATTGATCCTGTAATCATTGATTTACAATAAAGAATCTATATTATTATTATAACTGACATTTAAAATGGAATTTCCATTATCTAGTTTAATGTAATAAAGCGCAAACACACTCTTTGTTACCCACAATATCAGCAATCACAGCATATTTTCGAGTAATTTTTACTATAATAAAAAAATCCTACACTATGCATGCTATGGCTATATATTTTCACGTTATTTAATTAAGGTAAGGTAAATCATTTGGAAAAAAATGTCGTGTTTGAAATTCAAAATCAAGCCGAAGCAGCACGGGAACATCTAGTCTTTGAGAGATAATATATAGTAATTTTACTTCCAATCCTAGTAAAAATTTTATAAATTGTCAGAAAACAATCCAACGTGTAAAATATGTGAAAGCAATATCGGATTTTGTTCCCTTATCTGGCAGTGACGTCATTTTTAAGCTGTCTGAGATTCTATCAGTCAGTAGTGGGACAGGCCCTTAGTTTTATAACCTAGAAATCTAATAGATGGTATGAATGTTGTAAGTTAATAAATTGCATTGATAGAAATTCGCTGAATCTATATTTGCGCAAGTCCGTAAGCACTGTGGTGTCCCCTGACCCCTGACATTTACTGGGGTCATCGGGTCACTGTTCGCATGCAGAATGGGGACAAATTATTATTTTTTATTATGATAGATTCTCAACAACCGTAAACTTCGTTTATTAAAAATTGTATTGCATTATTTGAATCGGTATTTCTTTGGTTTAAAATTTTTTGAGCAATTTAAAAGTTGAAATTTTTGAATATCGATAAGATACCCACCAAGATTTTTTTTTTTATACTTATAACTGTCTCTTATGTTATTTTAACCCCTTATTAAAACTGTAACTATTAATCACAGTACAAAAGCATAGGTTTTTTTTAGAAATATTCCGTACAATAAATTTTATATAGACTTTTTGAGTATCGGAGTAAAATAAAACTCCCGCCCGTCAACAGATGGCGCTGAGATGCGTCATGGCCGCCCACTATTTATTTGTACAAGCGGAGTAACGCGCGCATTGTGAGCGGAATGCGTAATTAAAATTATGTTGGTATATTTATAGGTTATGTGCGTATAGTATATTGTTCGTTTTTAAAACATTCACACAAATGGTTTGCTTGTTTTTTCATCGGTTTTTTCCTATTCACTTTTACTTTAGATCGTTAAAAACCTTTTAATAAAATGCGCTCGATTTTTGTTGCTATTTCATAAATGACATCTACATAAAAAATGAGTTTCTACAAATTTCGCGAGACTATTTCTTCAAGTATTAAATATGTGATAGAAATATCTGATTTTGTTCCCTTATCTGAAAATGGCGTCATTTTTAAGCTATCTAAGTCTATCAGTCAGTGGTGAGATAGGCCCCAAATCTATTAAAGTTTGATAAAGCCAAGGTCAGAAATGTATCACTTAGGGAAGATACCAGTTACGTGCTCCCTAGGGAGCGGTCGCTTAGCGAATAAACGCAAGCCGCGTGAATACTTTATCTGGCTACAAGGACCAATGTTCATTTGATGCGTCCCTCGGGATGCTGAAGAAAACATAAGATACACTCGAAAACTATTAAATCCTTGAAGAAAATATATCATTTTAAAACAAACAGAAAAAGCAGTATTTTTTTAATAATGTTTATTAGTTTTGTAACATTTCTTTGTCACTAACTAATTACATTTACAAAATGGAAATACTTAGGTCTTTCTTAGTAATCAACATTGAGTGAAGCTAAGCTTAGTGATTTCTTAACTTAAGATTGCACTACACAAATACACTTTAACTTAATCTAACTTAGCATGTGTACAACTTAAGTAGTTTTCAATTTACCCTACGTCTTGTTACACATAAAATTCAGTACAGATAAATAAAATTGCAGTGTTTGTTATATTGTAACATTTGTTATTATTTAAATTTACTAACTTTCGCCCGCAACTCCGTCCGCGTGTAATTAAAAAACAAAACTGAGTAGCCTATGTTTTCTTCCAGACTATCCTATACCTCTCTGCCAAATAGAAATCCGTTCATCCATCTAAACTTTCGCATTTATAATATTAGTATGATTTGTCTATCCGTCTACCAGTCCGCGTTACTTCCAAATTACCTCACAAATGTCTAGATCGGATTGGATTTCCATCAGGAAGTAACTGAGATAGATGGAAGAGAATTTTTAAACTAACTTCCACAAAGGGCCACCTTCTCAATTTGCCTGTATGTTTTTTGTTTTTTACTTTCACATTGTCGAAGTTGCCAGCGTGTTTGAACATATTCTAATATAACTTCTTGTTTGAATCTGTCTGATATCTGATATTTGCTGACTGTGGGGTGTCTAGTTACGTTGTTGAACAACTGTATTGTGTTCCTTGACAATAGGCTTATCTTGCGTCAGCGACATCTAGCGAATCGATCGTACAAATGTGGAACAGTAACTGTGCTAGATTTATACGAAAAGGCTTCTACAATATTATCTATAACAACGCTTTTGAAGTTATCTTTTAAGACGTAGTCTCATATAAGAGCGCGCCTTTGAGTAAATCGAACAACATTTTAATAGCGCTTTGATTGGACACACTACTAGATTTTTCGTGCAACTAAACAGTTGAATGGGCTGCGGAACAATTGACAATCGCACAAAAACTGTGCGATAGTTTATTTAAAGGTGTGTGCCCGCACTAAAGGTGTAGCCAACCGGTAATCAAGGGGGAGGGGGGTCAGTTCTCCCTTGTGCTTGAATAAAAATAACGTAACAGGACATCGTACTAGTGAAATGATCCAATTAACTTAACAAGGTACCTTACATGTCGTAATATATTACCTTACTAATATAAATAGTATTTTAACCCGACAATTACTAATAGGCAATATAAAGAAAACAAAAAATTATCCACAAGTTTCGTAATATATGGATACCATGTAACGCATTCTCTCTAAAGCAAACACAAAAATATTCCGTTACGCAGATTATAAACAAAGTTACAGAGCTGGCTGGTACAATTAATATAAGCTATAAATAATGTATTATTAATATTTTGCCTACGTTATTTAAATGTGAATTAATTATTATTTGTTTCAGGTAAGCATCAAATAATATTCGCGTAATTACAAGGTAGCTATGAAACATTACTGATTACTAAAACCTTTAAGCTATTCTAATCAAGTAATTAATAAGAAGCTGTAGTATTTGGACAAAGATAAAAAAAAAACGTAAAGCTCTGAAAGGTAAATTGTAAATAATGATAAGTGGACACACTAGGCAATATTTTAAGGATAATAAATTAATTTAGGTTTCTAACCTGATTAATTAAATGAAAAAAATCTAAATTTCCCGTCTTATTCTATAAAAAGTTGAGAAGTGACAATGAATTTGGCAGGGACAAAGGATAAAAAGATCACCAGTTTGTTTGCCACATTTTATCAAAGTATAAGTAAATGTAATTGAAAAAAAAAATCAGACAACAAAATGATTTCCGGTATATCTATTGATGTTCAAAACTTCAACCTATCTTTATACACAACAAAGTTTTTTTTTTTATTCAAAAATTCAAAAAAAAAAAAAAAAGGCTTGAGGTGGCCGAACGCAGATGGCGCTCAGCCTTAACCTCGTTTATGAGTAAACGAGAAAAGAGTGTTTGACCGTTTTAGCTGGTGCACCTCCGCGTACCTAGAAAGGTACGCACATTTAAAGTAACACTTACATGATATACCTTTTTTGTATGAGACGTTAAAAAGTACAGTAACGGTGTAAGGGCAATTAAAACGCGAGGATGTCGCTTACGCTATTTCTGGCAGCCGACGCTGGAGCGGCGCCAGAGCACGCTCGCTGAACGTCTAACGACTGTCGTATGGCACTACGGTGACCATGAATAAAAAGAAAAATTAGGACATTATGATAAGAAAGTCCAAAAAGAATACCTTGAGTAGGTAATTAAGATTCTAAAATGGTGTTTAGGATAATCAATTTATCATTTACGTTCGTAATATGGAAAGTCTCTCTTTTCTGTTAAAACATGGTGAATATAATTAAAACTTAGAAATGCTCGAAGATAAATAAAGTTGGTGTAAGTGTAAGGTAGAAAATATTTGTACACTAATAATTATTAATAGTTATAATGTAAGGAAATTAAAACATATATCATTCATTTCCCACAACAGTTAATAGTAAAACATTCCGTAGTAATTTGAGAAAAAGACAGTCCGTAGTAATGTATAAATGTAAGTCACCCTAGCCAGACGGCACCGCCCTCACGTCTCACTTAAGCATTGCCGCCAACATTATCTACCGATCTGTTGTGTCGCCAACCTATTTACTGTAATTCAGTGTATGGAAAAATATTCTACTGAAAAATAGGCCAAAATCGATGTATTTAATGTAAGTGAAATGTAGCCTCAACTTCGCCTTTCTCACGTGCAAAGGGAAGAATATTTTTACTTCTAAGATACAACAAATATTTTACATTATTGGAAACGTAGTTAATAGTAGCCGCCTTAGTGATAGCTGGCAAATTACGTCTCATATCTTTTCTGTCACATCCTTACCCTTCCCGTTGATGTAAAATATAAACTCCGTGATAATTTACCTTTCTTATGGTGAAAGAAATTTTGAAATCGGTTCAGTAGTTTCGGATTCAGCAGCTCACAGATCATGGCTTGTCATTGATTCATTTTATTACTCGTACTAGGTACATAACTGTCTTTTACCATAAGAGCGGCCATACCTCTAGACCAAACTATCGCACAATTATTGTGCGATTGTCGATTGTTTTGTAGATAATTCAACTGTTTAGTTGCACAACCAAAAATCGAGTAGTGTGCGCACCTTATAAGCTTATAGAAATCAAAGTGCGACTAAACAGTTGTGCGATAGTTTAGTCAAAGGTGTGCCCGCGCTCTAAATCTTGCCATTTATACATTTTTTAATTACAAAGTAATACACATTACAGTAAAATGTGAAAAATAGAAAGGACATGACAATTTGTCACCCCTACGCTAATCAATCATATTTCCAATAAATTTCGATAAAAATATTAAATTTATATACTTCGTTATAAGTTCCTTAAAGCAGCTTCCGGCCAGGTCGGTCATTTGTCATACGATACGTGACTTGAATAACAAATTACAATTTAATAAAAAATTAAATACGGCAGGGTATATTTTATACTTGAACTAAGTACCTACACTTTCGACACGCTTTAGGCTATACATTTACAGGCCATTGAACTTAGGATGTAAACATTTTGGATAAAAATCCTAATGTGGGAAAGAGACCATAAGTTGCTGCCAACATCAAGATTGCCAAGGTGTGTCATGTTATGTCATTTTGACATTTGCTATTGATAATTTGAAAAATGTAAGCAATAAAATAATTTTTTATAATTTCATGCGGATGAAGCCGCACAGGAACAGCTAGTTTACTAATAATTCAGCTAAAGAACCTAAAGTTTATCACAATCGGAATATCCCCATTTAAATTCTTCACAAAGATTACGATCTGTTTCGTTTAAAAACTTAATGTATTTTAAACAATTTGTAACATCGATAGAAGTGTAAATTTTAATCGAATTACAATTTGTAACCGATTTCCCAGCTATAATTAACTATTCGTTAGTTAAGAATTACTCCATTAAATGTGTTTCCGAGCTTCTAACTTTTACTCCGCCGAAACTCATGTCAAATTAATGAATCAATAGGTGATAAATAAATGACTTCAAATCCAGTATTAGAGATATTAATGTCGTTTCAGTATTCCTCTGAAACCGATCAAGAAATAATAAAATGTAAAAGAAATATTCGAACGTTCGCTAAACAATAAAAGTCAGTTTTTTTACGGAGTAACAAACGAAGGCAACCCTTGCGATACTATTGAAGTTTGCGTCTGCTTTGTGTAATGTTTTTTTTCCAACCGTTTGACGGCGTCGCATAAAACACGACGAGATTGTGCAGAGGTGCTTTTGTTACCGAAATACGCCGGGTATCGAAGCCGATGATGACGGGTAGGGTTAAATATGTTTGTGTGTATAGTTTTTTGATAGCCCTAGTTGCAAGGAAATTTATTTTGTAAACTATTGATTTTTAAATAATAATCATTAATATAAACAGGAGGCAAGTGGCTAATCTATACTATTATAATAAAGCGTAAACACACACTTCTTTGTTGCCTAAGATGTCAGCAATCGCAGCATATTTTCGAATAACTCTTTTTTTAATAAAAATCCCTACACTTACGACACGCTTTAGGCTATATATTTTCACGTCGTTAAACTTAGAGGTAAATATTTTGGATAAAAACCTTAAAGTTGGAAAGAGACCATAAGTTCTTGCCAACATTAAGGAAGCAAAGTTGCCGTGGTTTGATATTATTTCATGTTATTTTGACATTTGCAATTGATGTTTATTATTTATATTATTATTTATTGTTCATATTTGACAAATATGAACAATAAAAGGAATTTGTTATAATTTCATGCGGATGAAGTCGCATGGGAACAGCTAGAAGCTTATAAGAAACTTGTAAACAGTAAGAAAAAAGCATGAAATAGATGCATCTTAATATTAACGTAACAATCGCAATCAAAATTATTTAATAACACGTAGACCGCATTAAACATTTCTTTGAAAATATAGCACTTTGATGCATAAATGTTTTCTATCCCTGTAATATATAATAGACAATGTAAACGTAACTTTATATTAAAACATTTATAAATCCGGCATGGCGGGCGTCGTGTGGACGCTGCGTAATGGTTGCCAAAGGGGATTTCTGCGCATTTTAAACTCCGGATAAGTTGAGAGAAAACTCAGCTTCCTTAATAATGAATACCCAATCTTGATAACAAAGAGAGAGTTTAAATTGCAGAGACGCCTTAAAGGGTTGAGTTTTCTTCCGTAAATTATAAAATGGTCCGTTGTTTTATGGTAAGGTAACAAGAAAATCCCATTGTTTTATTATAAAAATAGAACCTTTATAGAGGCAAAAATGATTTGTTACGTAGTAATAATAAAACAGATTTCTCCACCCCCCCTCCCCTTGATTAGAAGCCTGCCCCCCTCCCATAGATCATCGACTGGTGAGTTCCATGGTTAATTGCCGGATCAAAAATAGAGCGGACATAAATGTAAAATGTAAAAAGGACCACTTTACGCTGGCTTTTTACTAGTAAACATTTATTGAGAAAAAAATAGCTTATCTTCATAGTTGTAGACTGTGTAGTCCAGACACTTTACGGTCTGCGTCTTGTGTCTTTCAGAGAATGAATACGGGTTACGACCGACGAGTGGACACAAGTGTGCGATTATCGCTAGACGACCGCATTTAACTGACTCGGTTTAAAGTTTCCAGTCTATGCACAATAATGTACAATCATTTTTATACATAGAGTAAAGTTTTTTTTTTATAACATAAGATGGCAAACGAGCAAGCGGCCACCTGAATCCGCCAAAATGGCGAAGCGACCGCTGCCCATAGACATCTGCAATTGCAGATGCGTCGCCTACCCTTATCCGACGGAGGAGGAGACGCACATAAAGAGGATATTTCCTCTTCCTATGCATCTCCTCTATCGTCAAATCCACTTCCCCTTTCCATCTTCTCATAAGAATAGGGTGGTAAAGAGAAAGGGACTTAAATTAGGCCTCCGGCACCACACTCATCAGGCGAAACACGGCATTGGTTCCATTTCACGCCTGTCTTCTGTGTGGTCGTGGTACACCGGGCGTGCCGGCCCATTCGTGCTAAGATGTTAAATCGGGCACTACCACTGTTAAAAAAGTAGACTGAGTAGTCTATGAATAGTTAATTAGTGCCCCTTTTAGATTTAGTATCAGAAATCTGGTAAGAGCGGGCGCACAACTTTGACTAAACTATCGCATAATTATTGTGTGTGTCGATTGTTTTACTTCACAATTCAACTGTTTAGTTGCACAACTAAAAATCGAGTAGTGTACGCACATCTATCTCATAGGAATCAAAGCGAGACTAAGCAGTTGTGCGATAGTTTAGTCAAACGTTCTAAAAGTATACTTATGAGGTACAAAATTGGACATAGTAGGGTCAAAGGCCTATTGTGTTGTGGACACAGGGCTTATGCGACACGCGACTGTAATCTTGGTTACGTAACGCGTTTCCATTGTACCACGCAACTTCATTGTTGGTAATAGTAATCGTTTTATGTTTTTATTATAATAGTAACGATTTTTTTTTGTACCACAAATTACGACACGAAGGGATTTTTATATGACTACAAATACGTGAAAAGAGAGTTTGGTTTAACCATTACATAGGTGATTTTATTTTAAACTAGCTTTGGCCCGCGATTCCGTTCGCGTGGAATTAAAAAAAAACTAAGTAGCCTATGTGTTCTTCCAGACTATCGACTACATCCATACCAAATTTCATCGAAATCATTATCATCGTTTAGCCGTTTAGGCTACAAACTCTAACAAGCATCCATCCATCTAAACTTTCGCATTTATAATATAAGTATGATTGTTTTTCAAACATTTCATAGATGTCTTTTAGCAAATAAACGGCTTAAAATAAATAAGATTTTTCAATTTCTAAGTACTGGACGAATATATTTTTAATTTTGACTGATTATCATGCTGAAGATTTTCCGTCTTATACGATTTCATGTTTTTTTTTTTTTTTACAATATTGTTTCAAATTTCAGACGCAAAAAAACAATTTATGTTAGAAATGTCTCTAGAAAGATGGACTTTAATATTTGTAATTAGCACGTTTAAATTCCATAAATTAAATCATTTAATCGTTTGTCGTCACACAATGGAAACTTATTCACCCAATGAATATGTGGCGGACAGGAAACGGCCAATTGTGGCATTACCGCGCGACACTTCCGACAACACTTTCTGTGGTCACTCATTTTGCTATAGTATTTAAAAGTGAATTTAAAAAGAATACAAATTAAAATTGTATGCAGTTTACTAATAATTAATTAATAGAGTAATGTGTCACATACTTCTATAAGTCAAATTCGATATGTGTCAACTTTTTTCAGTACAAAACGAAGGCAAAAATAACCACTTAAAAACACAATAGCCTGAAAAAGGTATAGTCTAGAAATTAAATTTTCTATTTTAAAGTATTTTAAGAAATAACTAATTAACAAGCTTTTTTTGTTACTGGCATATAGCCGACATATCCATTAATTACCGCATTCTTTATTTAAAAAGGTAACAAAAAGATTTACTTTTAATTAAAACAATGTAGCAATGTTTTTCACGTTTAGAAAATGCCAGTGTATTTTTATAACAGAATTGGTTTGTAAAAAAAGCTCTTTTTTTATTAAATAAATAGCTGTTTGTGTTAAAGAGAAAATATAAACTAGTTTTCGCTGGCAACTCCGTTCGCGTGGAATTAAAAAACAAAAGTAAGAAGCCTATATGTTCTTTCAATCATGCTTTTAATCTATGACAAATTTCTTCGAGATTCGTTCAGCAGTTTAGGTTACAAATTGTAACAAACATCCATCCATCTAAACTTTCGCATTTAGAATATCAGAATATTATTTACTAGCTGTTCCCGTGCGACTTCATTCGCATGAAATTATGAAAATTGTTTTATTGATTACATTTGTCGAATACAATTGCAAATGTCAAAATGACAGACATGACATGATGACAAAGTATGGCAATTTTGATGTTGACAGCAACTTATGGTCTCTTTCCCACATTAGGGTTTTTATCCAAAATATTTACCCCTATGTGTGGCATGAAATTATGTAGCCTAAAGCGTGACGTAAGTGTAGGGCTTTTTATTAAAGAAAGAATTATTCAAAAACATGCTGTAATTGATGATATCTTAGGCAACAAAGAAGTGTGTGTTTACGCTTTATTATAATAGTATAGATATAGATTTATATTAAGAATATAATAGTAAGAATACAAATTTAAAAATAATACGTCACTATATACATTTAAGAATTATGTGACTATCATATGCTAACGTAAAAGCACTAAAAGCATAATATAAAATAAAATATTCAGATTTATGTGAATTTTATCCATTTCCGCTTTTAACAATGAGTTTATTGTTCGGCTAATCGTAAAACGGGCGATTTAATTGTGAAATACAATTAAACGCACTATATCCGTCTTACAGTTTCACACGAAGGTACAATAGAGTAAGAAGACCCTGCGGTATAGTCGTCGCAAACATCAGAACCACATCGCTAATTTTCACATGTCTTTAGTTACTATTTAAACAGGGAGCGTTCATTACCAGTACTGCCCTATCCTACTGGTCTGCTTATACTCATTATTCTGTACTCGTGTGTAACTGGTACCGGGTCTTTATATCCGTCGTTACGGATATATGCGTAGGTTTTACGATGGATGGATTACGCAGCCGGTCTTGGCGACCAGTCGTAAAGTCCACGTAATGTTGCCCACACGCGTAAAAGTTTACTTTAGCGACTTACAGCACCTATATTGTTATCCGGATACCCGGGTATTACCGGATATCTCATTGCAACATATAATTGGAGATATTGTGTGCATCTTTGGCATCTTCAGTCGTAGATTATGTTAAGTTAAAATAACTGTATTTTTTTTAAATCAAAAATTTTAATCTATGGGCTTTTTGTTTTGTGAATTCCGTTTGCCGCTTATTTGCTGTCACCTTATACTTTTAAATAAACTGTTATGTATTTATCAGATAGATAATAAAACCTAGACATTAGACACTGAGTCCTATTTGCTTCAATTTGCACTAACAAGCCACAAAGATATCTAATTCCGTACGAACAATTCAAAACATCCATTCGTCACTAACGAGCACTTTAAACGAGCCAACAAACAATTACGTTCGCAAAAAGCCTAAAAAGAAACGTATAAAGAATCCCACTCGACCACTAATGGTCTAAATGCCACTAAACACTAACAACTCGTCTGCAAACGATGCCAGCCTAGTTCCGTACTTCCGTCGCGTCAAAGTAAGCTTTTAGTGAAATGTAGTTCCGCTAGTGGGCCAGAGATGGCGTTAATTGTACTTTTAGGTTTTTCATTGGTTTATTAAATTTGTAAATACTTTCCGTTTATTTTCTTATTGATATTCATTGTATATGCCCTTCATATAACTGTTTTATTTTTTTAGTAACAATAACATATCAACGTCTAAGAAAATAATGTCATAAAAACAAGTCTAAAATTTCCAAAATCCCAGACTGGTGTTACTGTACAGGTTCACACTATCGTGTTCTAAAAGGTAAAAAAAACTTGCAGAATATTAGGAAAGACTATAATTTGATATTACCGTCCCTACTACGTTGACGTCTGATGATGTCATAGTTAAGTCGGTGACGTCACCGCTATGCTAAACACGTACCGAGCCGGAAGCTCTGGCCGCACTTGATCCGAGCTTTCCGCTTCATTTCCCTCTGACATACAATAAATGCGACGGGACATTGAATTAAATGAGTCGGATTTGCTCGTGATGGTTTCCCTTTTGTAAGCTCTGGGACCCGATGACGTTAGTATACATTTTAATACAAATATTCTGGCTAACATTTCTGATAAATCTTCTATATTGCAAAGGCATTTTAGGCAAGGGTAAACAGTGTTTTTAAAATAGGAAATCTAAGCATAACAGCGGGCGCACACCTTAACTGAACTATGGCACAACAGATGTGCGATTGTCGATTGTTTCGCTGCCTATACAATAGTTTAGTTGCACAACTATAAATCGAGTAGTCTGCGCTTCTTCATATTAGAAAGATTGGAATCAAAGCGCGACTATACTTTAACTATACTATCGCGACGTGCGATAGTATAGTTAAAGGTTTGCGGGCTCTTAACATTCCAAAAAATCGTACCAAATTATAATTCCGACTGTAAAAATGTCAAAAAGAGACTTATTAAATAATTACACTTATGGTCAGGGCGTCTGTCAAATTAATTTAATTAGAAAATAAATAAACGCCACGCCTCGATAAAAACAAATCCTGTTAGGTTATTTCATAATAACGTCTTTCTACATTTATGCAGATAAATAAAAACTAATCTCTAATAAATCTAGCAACAGATCTTGAGGCATTAAACAGCGACACGGCGACGTCTGTCCAGCCTTGACCCAACACCCCGCCGTCAACCCACCCCCAACATTTAATCACCCGCCACCCACATCTCCCACTTTAGTATTGACCTAAGATTACCATGATGTCAGATCCTTTTCTTAATTCTCTTAACAATTTGAATACCGACGAGTATTTCTGTAATTTTGTACGAATTATCGTAAATATTAACGTGCAAAATTAATAAACAATATTTATTTACCACTATCCTTACGAGAAAGGCGCAAACCTTTTATATCCTATAGCAAAAACCTGCACACCTCCATATAAGCTCAGGAATCAAAGCGAGACCAAACAGTTGTGTCATTTAGTCAGAGGTGTGAGCGCCCCCTTATTGCTTTGATCTATCTTACTTCACACTAATATTATAAATGCGAAAGTTTAGATGGATGTTTGTTATATTAGAGTTTATAGCCTAAACGGGTGGATGGATCTAGATAAAATTTGGCACATACGCATTATTCTGGAAGAACACTTAGGCTACTCACTTTTGTTTTTTTAATTCCACGCGAATGGAGTCGCGGGCGAAAGCTAGTGATTGATAAGAGAAGAACAAAATTATAGTCTAAGATCCCATTGAAGTCAGAATCACGTTACATTTCAACACTATCGCCTAAGCAACACAAGTAGTATCACTATATACAAATTACGTTAGTACTCGTATAAGCTAGAGGATCTTGGGTCTTAAAGATTTCTTATTTGACGTTTTTGTCATACAAACTAACTTAAGGGTAATAACCTCAAATTTCCAACAAAATGTAATTGCATACCTCGCCGCGGAGACTTGGCGAGATGCCCAACCTACTTCAGACAAACTCATGTTATTAGAGAAATAATTTCATTTCGCCATAAGTGTACACTTACTTGAGATATGAGAAAAAAATGTCACGGAGAACAAACGTTGTAAAATATGATATCATCATCACTTGCCCTTATCCCTTACGGAGGGTCGGCACAGTATGTGCTGCTCTTCCATACATCTCTATCAGTCGTCATATCTGAATCCACTCCTTTCATAAGCATATCCTCTTTCACACAATCCATCCATACTTTCTTCGGTCTTCCTCTTCCTTTGTAGCCATCCACATTCATTCTTAACACTTTCTGGTTTATGTCCCCATCATTTCGTTTTAAAATATGATATGCGATGTCTAAACTTGAGATTATTGGTTTATTAAAAACTTGAGTGAAAATTGTTTAGGATTATCGTATTTTATGTAAAATGGTCATTATTTTCTTTGTTTTGTGTATAACAAATACAATAAGTACAAAATTGTCGATAATAATTAACTTTTTAACGTTATCATTTTATAAATTAATATTTTTTCATCTTGATACTATAATTATTTTAGTTTTTTAAATAAATAAAAGTAGTTCATTTCTTTAGCTGCTATTATTAATTTCCAAAGTTAAATTTGTCTGTATAATAGTACCCCAAATCTCGCTCATAAACTTCACATACAGGGTGAGAGAAAAAGTGTATCCATTTTTTTAATAACTTCGGCACGAAGAGCTTTCGCACTTTATTCTTGTGACGCATTTGTTGGAGCGGAAAAAGCCGTAGAAAATACATTTTGAAATTATAACACGACTTTTTTTCGTATTTATTTTGTACCGACATTTTTCAGTCTCGGAATATTTCAAGTGACTGACACAATTAGATTGTAACAGAAGTTTTCCTTATTAAAAGTAAATAAAGGATTAACTTATACCCAACAATGATGAATGTTTGTTTAATCGTATATTTACACTATTAAGTAACCTCTAAGCCTAGTAAGAATTAGTCACCTATTTTACGTCTTCTTAAATATGAATAACGAACACCTAAATCTTACAAAGCATATTCAATCGTAACTTTAAAACTATATCTAAACAAATAACTATGTTATGCGTTACAATGACAGTAACAAAGTGAATCTATGCGCTATAAATCATTGACAAGGATATGCAATTCGAGTTTATCGACAATAATCTGCCTGCGTAATATAACATCACCGTATCGATATTGACTGGCGATGGTCAGTACATCACTAATCGTCATTACGACGTATGAGGCTTTCGAAAATTTAAATCGCTTTTTGTTGATATCTTCGACTCTTTTACAGTATTCAAGTTATACGAAAACAAAAAATACTTTTCTTTTGATAAAATACTGTAAATAATCCGGTTAACTATGATTTTAATTTAATTTATTAGCGATATCTAAAAATGATTTAGGAAAAAAATAGCAATGCTATATTGTAGATTGAAACTAATTATTTTCTGCAGGCGTTATTAAAATTTTTAAATACCCATTATTTTTAGCTCCGAAAACAACAAGGGGAAACAATGTTTGATTGACAACGTAAACTCAGAGGCAGATCTCACATTGTGATTCTAAATCTAAATGTAGCTGTGGCCATTGCGTACATTAAATGTTACAGAGTACTTATAAATAAATTGCAGACCTTTTGTCGTTCTTTTTTATAAATTAACAATGACCATATTGATATAGATACAAGCAGTAGATCGTGTCGCGGATAGGTTATAATATAACTGCTACAAGTTTATTTCTCTTGGCCGTGCACCCGACATCTTGGCTACTCTTCAATAACGCGGACGTATGTACTATGACCAGACATACATGATCTCCGATCTCACAAATATTTCCACAACAATGTCTTCGAAGACATAGCTCAACATAAACTAGTCAATAGCTCTGATACACTCGAGAATACTTCGTGATGTATCACGACCAGAGTTATTGGCCTGACCGTATCCGAATACTTGTACAAGTTTATTGTCGATTTAGGAGATGAGATAGGTCAGTTTACACTGGTTATACGATAAAACCAACAATACAAGATAAATGGTAGTCGAGTAAAATGTACAATGTTTAGGGAGATTTTGAACGTAATCGTTGAAATGTACAGATAAATAGAGCAACTATTGTTAATATATTATGTTCCACTATGTTGTAGACATCGAAATGCAATAAACAACTATTGAGACATTTAAAGTGAAGCAAATGTAAATTGACTTACGTTTCGACGGTTTTGCTTTTCGACACGAGATGGCGCTGTCCTATTTCTGCAAACAAAAACGAAGATACAATGTTAAAAACAGGATTGCATCAATTTTATTTAATTAAAATTGTAAATGATTTAATACATTCGTATTATATTTTAACAACACAATAAAAACACTCACGTTTATAATGAAACGGTCTAAAAGCTTTAATAATAAGGAACTCTGTTATAAACTGGTTAAATTTAAGAAGAATTTACTTGCGCTTTTGTATCTTATTGTGTTACGCAATATGCGTGAATAATTTTCAACATACCCTCCTTAAAGTCTGCAGAAAAATCTTACATACATAAACATTTAAACTGTGGGTATTTTCAAAAAAATATCCTGCATATGATCTGAAAATGATGTTGAATTCTAATCCCATGATTTATTTATTTTTTCTGTCAAAATGACTTATAGTTTTTTTTTTAAATAATAATAAGTTTTTTTTAATTCTTTAATCAAAATCTAATTTCTTATAAAATATTTAATATACTTAAATAAATTATTAAACCCAAAAAAACTGCATATTTATAAATGTTATTAATTGTTTTTTAAATTAATAAATGTAATAACTAATTTAAAACGAGGATAATCCTGATTTTAATTTCGTCATCATATCCTGGCCTAGATCACGCTATTAAAGTTTTTATAAATAAATCACATATCATGTATTCTTTGACAACATATATCGGGGTGGTCCTGATCTACACAGTGAACTAGTCTTTGAGGAGCTGGTCATAATTCCTCGACACTATGTCCTCTACCTAACACTATTGACAACTGACTGTGTTCGAAAAACTATTCTGAAACTGAAAAAAAAAGTTAATGAGATTTTCTCGACACAACTGTTGTAGACATTTCGACCACCTTTTTTGATCATTTTTAAAAATAATATATTTATAAATCTTGTGGTAATTCCTATTTGAACTTAAAACCAAATGGATGTTACATTTTTTATCGCCTATAACATAAACCAATACGCGAACACCCCTAATGTAATAATCATTTACTGAATGCTTATGTCAAATATTATGTTATTAGACAGTCAGGTAAAATTATATACAGTCTCGTCAATGTAAACCCACGTTTATAAATGTATGACAAAAGATGATGTACGTTTTATTTTAAACCCGGACGTGTTTACACTGAGTCTCGCGTGTCGTGTGGCCTCACACCGAGGACAGGGCCGGATAAATAGCGTAATTAATTATTAACCCTTTATTATATACATTTATAAAATGATATAAATTAGACATTAAGTAAGGTAACTGTACTTAATTAAATAAAATTATTTTTATATTTTAATTTTATTTTATTCTACTCTAAAATATTTTTTTACTACTGGCTGTAAAGAAATCTATGACGTCACAAAAGAGACGCCTATACTATAGTAATATTGATTTAAGTTGTACTAAGCTAAGGCCTTGTCTCGGCTGTTTACTTGCTAAGTGAGATGACGTCACTGTAGCTCAGTGCCAGGCGAATCTGTTCCAATGACCTAGGTATTAAGGTTACGGAAAAATAATACGTTTTGATCTTAATTTATAGATTTTCGACGCCAAGTTCTGTACCAAATATCGTCATTAATTTTATTTTTATGAAATGTTGGGAAATTTTGTATACATTCAGATTACGGTAAGGAACAAAAAACAATAGTTTTTAAATTCTGTACGAAAACGGTCAATTAGTTTACAGGGCAAATTACTTTTTTTATTATTATACCGTTTTGTGCAACGCGACGAAAAAGAATCGGAGTTTATCTCGTAAAAAAGCAATTTCTGTAAGTGGAACATCGCGAATTTCCGCGATAGTACATACAAGTATACTTATGTGATTCCAGTTTCGGTATAAATAAAAGTTATGTTGATTACGTAATCTAGATTTTTTTATATAAGTTATAACTTCCGTGAACATGAACATTTTTTTCGTGTTATTTGTATTTCAACGATTAAAAAATGGTTTATTACTATTTATACCTTTGTTACCGTCAAGGTTTCTTACGTGACTTATTTTTAACCTATTTAGATAACATCAATGTTAAAATCTTTCAGAAATTAAGTTACAATTATATTTTTGTGAAAATAAAGTATGAAGTAGCTACATGAAAAGTCAAGACCTTTTTCCTAACCTATTGATAAATGCAATGTCGAAAACACATAACATACCTGCTGAGTTATAGATCTTATGGTGACAGTTTGCAAACACAATATTCGATTGTAGTTGGGAAACAAATTAAATTCTTTAACTGTACGCTTTTTCCTTTCATACCTATTGTCTGATAACAATATGTTAATTCACCAAAGACCGCAATCACAATACGAAGCGCCATTTTGTTGCCGCTAATTGCAAACTACCACTGGATTAATCAAACCCTCTATTGTTTCAGATTAACGTGCCCGCGATACGTGCGAGAGAGATAGATACAACACCCTGATATAAAAACGCTGTATATGGAGCGGGACGGGTGTAGTTTACGTGCTTCGCGCATTAAATCACACAAAAGCCAAGACAGGTAATAGTGCGGGAGCGAGACACCAATTTTTAATAGAATAAATTTAAATTTCGAACGACCAGGGACGAACTGTTAGGACTTTAGGTGCTTTAGGTGGACTAGCCTTATTTTAACTGTCAAAATGTGTTCGGGTGTGTAGTTAGGGCTTCGTGTAGGGTGTAGGGTTAATAAGGGTCGGTACAGACGAGGCGGTGCGCGGGTGTGTGGCGGCAGTGCGAGGCGTGTGTGATGCGACGCCGGCTTCGAAGACACCAACGGATTCCGGTCAAGCAGTCGCCTACATTCGTCTGACGAATCCGTTCAGGTAAGATTCTCTACTAATGTTGTGCGATACACCATTTTTTATTTTCTTTTACTTATGTTTTTGAAGTAACACTTAGACAATGGAAGTTGGTAAATGCATGATTTCAAATCAAGTTTTAGCATGAGGTAAAGTAAAATTTTTATTTCGAACATTTTTTGAAAACACAGCGACGATACACACATTCGTAGGTTCGTATTTGAGTATGTTTCTGTGTTTCAAACCAATAACCTGAATTATCCTTTTAGCAGTAGTAGGGTAGGGATTTATCACCAATTAATTAAGAATTAGCTAGGTCACTGACAGAAGTGAAGCACACTATGATAGTGTGAGTACGTGCCGAATCAACGCCATCTATACTTGACAAGAAGAGTCTCATGAGAGCCCACGACATCCGAAGGTAGCTTCAGCTAATAAACGTATTGGGGACAAGTGATATCAAATAAGGTGCTTAATTATTAAAAATGAAAATACATTTTTGTAATGTTTAAGAAATGCAAACCCGCTCTTACAAATTACAACAGATAAAATGCATCTAAATTAGTAAATAATTACTTTTTCTAGAATTTGCTGTAGTTTATCTAGCTAGAGTTTCGCTAATGAAGGAACTTAAGGGTATTTTAGTAAAAGCCCAGTATCTATACTAATATAATAAAGCAAGAACGCACAACACTTCGTGACGTAGGATGTCAGCAATCACACCATATTTTTGAATAATGCCTTCTTTAATAAAAAGCCCTACACTTACGGCACGCATTAGGCTATGTATTTCGCATTAAACTTAATTAAACTTAAACTTAAAGGTTAATAAATTGGAAATGGAAAAACCTTCATGCAGGAAAGGTACCATAAACAACAATCTGCCAACATCAAGGAAGCAAGGTTACCATGGTTGTCATTTGTGCATTTGATTTTTGACATTTGCAATTTTATGCGAACGAAGCCGCACGGGAACAGCTTGTATCTAATAAATAGAATATTTATGCTATAAAGTTACGAGAAAGATACTAAGAGACTAAATTAACCACCGCATGGTTACGATACAAACAAATCCTGGTAGATCGTAAAAAGCAAATGATGATATTCAGAGAACTGAAATAAAGGCGAGGCTGAAGTTATAAATCAATGAGACGGCTGACAATAGAAAGCGTAATAAGGCATAAGCGGTAGCGGAGTAAGATAAACGCGCGAATTCGAATCGGAAAGCAAACACAATTTTTATATGAACTAGTGGTAAGTGACATCTGTCATACGAAGGTTCGAGATCTCATTTTAGTCCCTTTCCCTTACCAACCTTTTCTTATGATGACAGGGTCTGAAAGGGAACCAGATACGACAGAGAAGGGACAATATCGTCTTTCTGGGTGTCCCATCTTTTTTCCCAGATTTTGTATAAGAAATAAGACAACTTGCATAAAAATGGCGGTCTTCATTACTATGAAGTGACTTGGCTACAATATCGTTCAAAATTGTTAGCATTTTGTTTTCCACGAAATACGCTGTAATCTTTTACCTTGATTCACAAATAACGTAAGGAAGTATGCGAGTGAAATGCGAGTAAAGTTATATTCATGTCTATTCTATGTTTCATATTCTACTACAGAATTTCGGATAACATTTGTAACTTTCGTAACATACGCTAAATTCATAACCTATTTTAGCATTACAAGCGCCTTGGGCAAGATATCTCCGGCGCCCGTTAACAGCAATACAAAGCCATACGAAAGAATACTCCACACGCGCCTTTTTATGTGTGTTCTCTGGCCGCATATTAAGAGATTTTTTAATTCTTAAGTAAAATGAAGCATATAATGAGAGATTAACAGATAATAATATCTGAGTAAATGTTCATTATGAGAAATATGTTAGGAGTAACATGGATAAAAAATTACAGCCTTTTCTGAAGTTAATTTAGTGGATTTTGAGTAAACACAAATGTTAGTTATTATTAATACGAAACAAAAAACTAGTATGTTACCAGTGTTGTTAGATGGCTTAAAAATTATTTTGTAATATTCCATTTAACAGACTTATCCTTTATTAAATTTTTCTATAAAAAATAAAACCAATATCGTTAATTATTACCTTGAAATCTTCAAGAAAAAAAAACAACCCCGATCTAGATTTTAATTAAAAGTCGAAGGTTTAGTGTTGTTAATAAAGCGCTGTCAGCGATTTACTCGTAGTGTTCTAATATAATAGGTTTAGACGATGAGTGAATGCAGCGCTTTAGGGTGCGGTACGATCGATGTGCGCGCGCCTGCGGTGACGTCATAGCCTTAAGAACTATCAGCAAAATGAAATTTAAATTTTCATAATACAATTATTAAGATAACATAATACATATTATGTATTTAAATAATTACTTTAATTATTAATTGATAAATCAAATACAAAATATTTTAAAAATCCAAGTGCTTTATAAAACTCTTATGAGAAGTCCTCTTTCAGGCCTGTTCGCCAATATAGGCCGTTACTAGAGCCCTAGCTACCCTGATTAGAACCCTAGCTGGTCTTAAACAACATACACAAATTACCCGTGAGTTAATCCGTGATTTTTCATTAGTGTAGTGATTGGCTATAATTTTTAATTCAAGCTACCATATTAAAAAAGTAAATATAACCTTATAAAATATCTTAATAAGAAAGTACAACGGATTATTTCATGCAAATATGTAATACGTAAGTATAACGGATTAAATCCTATTATAATAAAAGAAAATGTAATTTAAAAATTACTATGCATAAAGAGCGAAGAGACACTCATTTGAATTCAGAAAGCCAACATGAAAATAATGTTAAAAATGATTAAAACCTAATATATGCATGAAACTACGTAAAAGTTTATGTGCAAAAGACATTTTATACGACTCGTAATTATTCACTAGTTTTAAAAAAATGTTGCCAGTTTTTGCGACGTCACTAACCGTAGAAGACTTATTCCTTTACTGAATTTTATTGTATCACTGATCTATGTAAATGGACAGGCTATAAGACTATATTTTGTGTCTTGTACATAATAGGGATATAAATAATTGTCATTATCAACGGGGAGGTTTAAATTGAAAAAAACTAGTTGGCATTAACAACCAAAAACCTATCTATTTCTACAGATCGGTGGTGTTAATACAAATATCACGGGACAAAACCTTTAGTTACATCTTATAGTGTAGATGTCACAACGTACGAACAGCTCATTTCTCTATTTTTGAACATCAGTTGACTGCTTGCTTGGTAACAGGCTCGGAGATCAGCTCAATTTGTACACGAATAGAGGTATGAAGTACTAAGTTGAGAGCTATCGTGCTCGACAGATCTCATAGTTATCGTACATCGTTGAGCTGTGAGCTACTCATTTAATTGAATCACAGCTCAGCGGTTCAGGATTTAGCTGAATTGATCTTTTGAACTGCAGCACAGTTGATTTACACACATCTATCACGTTACGATTATAAAAAGTACAGTAAAAACAAGTGTCACAGCAATGGAATTCTACGGTATTTCGGCTACAATTTCGCCTTTGGGATTCGTTTAAATTCGGCAAGCTTCGTACCCAAGCTCTGTACAATGTATATGATAATTAATTGATCCACAAAACCTCGTAAACATGGACTCTTTTATCCGTTGACGTTTTTAGGTTAGAAGTATAATTTAAAGATTTTACTAGCCCTACGACGTTTACCTTTGCCTACGTTATTATAATATTATAATTTTTTGTTTTTAATTAATTAGTTCTATTGCTTTGTTTATTTTTTAAAACATAAAAAATCTATCTTCAAGATATTAAATACGATACAACATTTAGTCATAAAATTAAAAAAAAATCTCTTTTCATAATTGCAATTATTGTTTTTGTAATATTATAAACATTTATCAATATATCACAATTATCTTATCATTGGTAAATCCAAATTCCACACTTAAAGTACAAGATGTAAATTATAAGTATAATTTTTAATTCCTTCTTTATTCTTTACTTTTGCTTTTTATTTTAAAAATATTATAATTAAAAACACAACTTCAACAATACAATAAACTTCAAAAAGCAAGAGTATCTTCTCAAAGGTTGGTAACACATCTACACTTCCGCTAGTATTTATAATGTTGGTCATAAAGATCCATGGGGGTTCAATTTCGATGTTCCTTCCGTTCGTTTATCCATTCACTTATAAATAAATAAAGTATCAAATAGTAAAAATCACTTAAATCTTAATCTTAAATCACATGTTTTTGAAAAACATAGCATTTTAAAAAGACGACCTAAATATGTCTGTTAGTGGCGGGCGTATACCTTTGACTAAACTATCGAACTACTGTTGTGTGATTGTCGATTGTTTCGCAGCCAATTCAACTGTTTAGTTGCACAACTAAAAATCGAGTATTGTGCGCACATACATACAAGCTCAGAGGAATAAAAGCGAGGCAAAGCACAAGAGATGATTTTATCTTTATAGTTAGAATGTTGGTCATCAGGGACTTCTTTTCATCATTCTCCATGGTAGGTTTTTGTACGAGTTTTTTCGGAGCGAAAACTCATAACCTAAAAATAGTCAGATTAATAATGACAGTTAATTAATTTTGATATATCTTACCTTAATTTATTTAGGTCAAAATAAATATAATCTAAATTATAACCTTACAATAGATATAAATTTGATAAATACGTATTTCTCGTATCAATTTACGTGTCGTTTTAATCAATTCTCAAATATTTTATAATTGTATTTGTATTAGGAATTGATTTAATCTTACGCACAATTTTTCGTTACAATTTAAACAGAAAACTAATATTAAAAGTCAACAATTTTCATTATACTACTAGCTGTCGCCCGCGACTTCCTTCACGCAATATTTAGATAAACCGATAATATGCCCATTATGTCAGCTACCCTTCAGTGAAAGATCGGTCGAAATCGGTCCAGCCGTTTTATTACCCGGAACAAACTCGGCGAACAGACAGACAGACAAGAATAAAATAAATGCGATTTTCTTTATCAGCAATGCAAATACATCATCTTTCCGAAATTTGAAATTATTCTTTTGATATTACAAACAGACACTTCAATTTTATTTTCTGTAAAGATATAGATGTGTAGATTTAAAACAACTATTATTTTATTCATAAAATATTGTTTGTTCAGTTTGTATATTCCATTTATTTTACATTATGTCAAAATTGTTTGACATAACTTTCTACAACGTACCGTTTTATGCAACGCTGACATTTACAAACTACAGTTTATTAAAATCACGACATTACAACGTTTAGTCTACAGTTATTGTTTTTGTTTAATACATCAGACAAATGGCTTGATCTTTTAGTTTTATGAAGGACAGAGAAAAAATGGAAGAGTAACTTATGGGAAAATTTAGAAGCATAGACAAAATGCACGTATGTAATTTAGGCGTTCTTTCGTACAATTGCTAAGTCTGACTTTGATTCCTATGAGTATATTTGGTGGTATACACTACTCGATTTTTAGTTGTGCTAGTAAACAGTTGAATTGGCTACGAAACAATCGACAATCGCACAACAGTTGTGCGATAGTTTAAAGTGCCCGCTCTCAAAAGACGGTTGTAATGAACGCGAAGTAACGCCTTGTTCAGGACGTGCCAAGTTCGGGAGTACTTTTGTACTCTCCACTCAATAAAATTATGTAACTCTTGGCAATGTATCTATGAATGGCAGATACCAGCGTGGTATACAAACATATAGCGTGAGTTTCCACTGTTGAAACACATGAGAAACATGATTTTCTAGTTTTTAAGAATAAAACGAATGTTATGGAAGTTCAAATCTATATTTCATTCAAAGGCACGTAAAAAGTGGCTTATTTCCATGCACATGCCGTGATAAATGTAAAATATAAAAACTACTTTATGACCATACTAATGACTATCTGTTGCTCGCGACTTCGTCCGTGTGTAATTAAAAGTAATATATAAAATAAAGCCTATGTTACTCACAGCTAAAATACCTTTCTAACGATGAAACAATTTTTAAACTCGGATCAGTAGTTTTTGAGTTATTTCAATACATACAAAAATACTAATGTGGAAACATCTTTATAATATTGACTAGTATACATCTAATAAAATTGGGGTATCTGTTTGTAATATCAAAAGAAACATTAGAGATTTCGGGAACATGATGCATTCGCGTTGCTGATAGCGAAAATCGCATTAAATTTTTTTTGTCCGACTGTCTGGTGCACGCCGCGTTTATTCCGCTTAATCTCCGAAACCGTTGGGCACATTTCGATAGGACTTTTCCTGGAGGGTAGCTGACATGGATATGTACACTATAGGCTACTTTTTTTTCCTATTCTCCGCTGTTAAAATGGCGTAACGGGTGGTCCAAATTGGCGCTAATGAAGTTTGCGGGCGTTTTTTTTTTGTGACTGAATGGCCATTGTTTGCCTTGAACAGGCATTTACAGATTCACCGGGCTTGAGGTGGGCGAGCGCAGATGGCGCTTAGCCTCAATCTGGAACGGGCGACAGCTCGTTCTAACTAGTATAGGTAGTTGCCCTCCAACCTAGCCTCGATCAGTTGGCGACCATAGACACCATAATTATTAAATTAATAATTAAACAATTAATCAACACCCAGCGGTATTCAGGTGATACTGCGACAGTGCTTATCACAATCTACTTATCAGTTTTGAAGAAGTGCGTCAAAACTCGCACCACATGCGTCAGAATTACAATTTGCTTTATTTTTATCGAGGCTTTAGATCCCGGATAAGTTTGCCGCATTGTGATAATTTACACGTTACACGAAATGTTTAAGAAGTGCCACACAAATGATAAGATGTAAACAATGTTTTTTTTTACTAAGTAAATACATTTCAAGGCGAATAAAAATGTAACTCAGTGATATTTTAATCTTGAAGTCAGATTTAAAAAGGACGAAAGTAAACGAAGACGCGATTGGACAACCGGGCATGTCGCTAAATAGAAAAGAGCCCCACAGTTCTGGGAATTACAGTCTCACGAACAGTTATCAACTTCCAACGTATGTTAAAAAGGGGTACTAGGGTACTGGTAGTACTAAAACTGGGACTGTTTAATACAATACTGTTAATGATTATCTATATATATCTTTTATACAAGTAATAAAAATGGAGTGTCTGTTTGTAATATCAAAAGAAAAATTCTAGATATCGGGAAGATGATGTATTTGCGTTACTGTTAACGATAATCGAGTTAAAAAAAATTTGTCTGTCTGTCTGTCCGCAAGCCGCGTCTGTTCCGGAAAATATCCGGAATGGCTGGGCCGATTTTAATCGGACTTTCACTGATGGTTAGCTAACATAGACAAGCGTATCATCTTCTTTTACTTCTACAGCCCTACAGCCCTTTGTTGGCCTTGGCTTGGTTCAGCAATTTGTTCTATTTCGGCCTATCTCTGGCCACGGTCCTCCAGTTTGCCATGCCAACGGTTTCCGCATCTCTTATGCCGTCTATCCACCGGCAAGCGTATCATAGGCTACTTTTTTATCTTAATATTTCGTGGACGAAGTCGCGGGCAAGAGCTATTGTTAATACACTCATTTTCAGAGACTTCAAAAAATTTTATATTATTCAGTATTCTCGACGAGTTCCCTGTTACTGAGGACTTGATTTGTATCGAAATACTCGAACAATGAGCCTTGACTATGCTGGAAGTTTACTGTGACTGTGATCAGAAATAGATGCGTTCAAACAGCACAGACTAAACAGCACAGTCAATCTGTCCGTCTGTTTTGATATTTATCGTTTCAAATTGAATTTACATCGTCAAAGATGATTTGAAGTTATTTTTTAACACCAATTTACCTTGACTCATGCGTAGAATCATCGTGTAATGTAGTTATTGAGGAGAAATATTTAGTGACTAAGTACGAAAAAAAAAACTTTAGTTGTAAATTAAAAGCTATACTATTTTGTAATACAATAGGTACGAAACTATTAATTTTTAAATATGGTTCCTTTTATCGTGGTAATCAAAATCGGCTCCTTATTAAGTGATATTAATTTGGCAATAAATTCATACAGCAACTAATGTTGCTGCGGCCTCTACAACTGTTAAAGCAATCGCTTTCTATGACTAGGTATCGATTTATCGGAGTTTTGTATCGATTAAATTGTTGTGTAACGTCCCTAAATAAAACGGGCAACACTAAATCCGTCGTTCGCGCCACGTGCGATACGTTGGCAGACAATGAAGTAATCACGCGCATTGTTTAATGCTATTTTTAGGTTATCAACTTTTAGTTCCTAACGCGGACCAACGAAATGATATTTTACAAAGTTTTAATTGCAATTAAGATATTAAATAAACCAATAAACATTTGAAAACAAAGCAAAAATGTTTCAATGAAATTACTGTAACAGTTATATATATACTAGTTACAATTTTAGAAATAAAGAACACTTTGGAAAGGATTAAGGGACTAAGGGAAATAATTATAAATATGAAAACACCAACGTACTGTCAGAAGGCAAATGTCATTTACGAGAAGATTAATTGCATAGAAGTCGCTAAATGATCACACTTAGTGCAGATTTAGTATGAAAAATGAACTCTGAGAGAGGCTGAAGGTAAGAATCTATGTCTATAACTATACTATTATAATAAAGTGTAAACACACACTTCTTTGTTGCCTAAGATATCAGCAATTACAGCATATTTAAAAAAAAAAAACCTTTAAAATAAAAAGCCCTACACTTAAGTCACGCTTTAGGCTATATATTTTCACGCGATTAAACTTAGGAGGTATATTTTTTGGATAAAAAACCTAATGTGGGAAAGAGACCATAAGTTGCTGCTAAGCAAGATTGCCAAGGTTTGTAATGTCATTTTGACATTTGCTATTGATAATTTGACAGATGTAAACAATAAAATAAAATTTTATAATTTCATGCGGATGAAGCCGCACGGGAACAGCTAGTTATTAATAATTATACTAATTTATGTTCTTTAAATCGGAAATTTGAAATTACACGGGATGCATACTACCGCCTTTCGACTGGAAATGTTTTATAATTATTGTTGTACAACAAGATATGGATGTGAACAACAACATTATCATTAAAAAGCCTGACAATGCGTTACAGGGCCTTAAAAAATAATTAAGATAACGTTTGACGCACGACGTCTATCTGGTAGCGAACCAATTCGAATAGAATTTTTCGTAGATAATGTCCCTTGCATTGCAATTAAGCAAAGAAGTAACAGTATTTTTAAATAAAAGTATTAAAGGTTGATTCGTGTTTTTTTTTATGACGGTAAAAAGTTCAAATTGAAACTATTTTGTCTACCTTCAGTAACATCGTATACGCAATCCTTAGCTTTTTGACTTATTATATTTATTATACTAAAATAATTAAAACAGACATTCAAGGTGCTAATGCGTACAATCGAACGGAATATTTAACCAATACTATTTTGTAATAATAAAAAGGAAAAAATCTAAGGCGTAGATCGCACCGTAGTCACGCTTCGGCTCCCAAGCATGAATCTAGTTTCCTTATTTAATATGGAGGACGATGTTGAGTGAACTACCAGAGAAAACGCATTTATAAAAAAAAAACGTTAAAAACATGATTTTTAGAATCAGTCCACAAAAATCTGCAATTAGAGCGGTATTTTCTAATGTACTGTGCTGCTCTGTACCAACTGTACAAATTAATTGTACCAATTGTACCGTTAAAAAACTAAACCTACACTAATTTAAAAAATTCTAACAAACTTGCTGTGTAAGTTAGGATTCGATTTATTTATTTCTCAATAACATAACAAAAATGTAAGTGCAGATATTTTGTAACCTACTAACATTTTAAAAGAAAAACCCGTCAAGCATGACCGGTTTTCTATTCGCATGCGCAATGCACTTTACGACTATCGTACTAAGTGAAGAAAACGGTTTCAGCGCTTCATCGTTCATGACACAACTATTCTTTTAAAATCGATCGGGTAATACAAGCGCAAGGCTTGTCATTCACTGACGTCGCACCCGCGGTCTGCACGACGCATGCGCGTCTGGCCGTCGTCTATCCCGCACAAATATAGATGAATACTCGTTCAAAAGTGTCTACTTACTCCACAGAGGTCTTTTCAACTTGGTCGTATAACTTTAACGCCAGAATCTACATTCGAGCGGTTATCTCATTTTGTCGCATCGCGATATAGATAACGAAAGCGCTAGTAAAATATTTTATTAATTATGCGATAACTAAATTGCCCTTGTTTTACTATAAATGAAAAGTAAATTGCGGCAACGGCATGCCGTAATGTTCGGCCAATTGTCGTCGGGTGTGTGGTGACGGATGGACGGATTTCGTGTACGAGCGTGTTGTGCGGTGGTTTCGTTCATTTCGTTCAACCAGTCAGAAAAGCGGACTCAAACCGCGCGGTCGCGCGGCGCGTCGGTGCTCGTAGTTTTTTAGTTTGACAGTTGGCGCGTTTTTTCGTTTCGGTTTAGCTAGATATATTTTGTGAAAAGCATAGATTTTAAGTAAGTGCAATCTGTGTATTTTCTGTTAACTTCTAGTGTGCGACTAGTCATTTGTGCATTAACCACATTGGCTGTGATTTTAGTGATTGTACGCCCTGTGAACTTTCTTCGATTAGGATTTTGTGATTATTCTTTTGGAAACCATCTAAGAGTACGTGTCATCAACTGCAGGGGACTAAAAAGGTACGAAAGATTGTTTTATTACAGTACACTCGCTAAATAGGTTCTTTTCATGCTTGGATAAGTCGGACATTGAACATTGCTATTTGGGGCAGACAATTTCTCTTGCGGGTCCGATTAAAACCTGTTCCAAATATAGCGAATCGAGCTACGTAGGATTATGTCTACATCCGTTGTAAACTGTATGGGTACATTCAAAGTTATATTAAGAAGTACTTGGGAGTAAGTTTGGTTGAGAATCTCGTTTTCCCTTGGCCGGGGCGAGACGAAGTAGACAGCTGTGCTCACGTAACGGGTAAAAATAAATACTCGGGCATTATCGGCCGCTAGACAAACCGGCTTTGCTGTGGACAACGCGGTATTATTAGTGCAGATTATACAATAATTCGCGGTAGTTTACAGGTTATGTGGGATACCAAAAGCAAATATAAATCCACAAACAAAATAAGACTTTATTTGCCCACACAAATGATTTGCATTGCATAATCAACAGTATAATTATATTTTTTTTGTAAATAATTTAATATACTCATCAATAAAACATTTTCCTTTCAGTTGTTTTTTGGTAGTTTTGCTGGGGAAAATTTATTCATGTACCAACTAATAAGTATTTAAAAACAAAAATTTAACTATCAACCATATTTTTAATTGAAATTAAATACCTCACTGCAAATATACACCATATGCTGTTTTATCTATGCCATATACCTATGTACATAGATTTTATGGAAAACTGTACAAAAGTGATAAACACCATATTCCTATTATATTATGCGATTAAAATAAGCTTAAGGTATAAAAAATAACAACCTCAAACTGTAAATGTAGTACAAATTTTGATACAAATGTTTATTTAAAATTTTAACTCGGAGGTAAAGATTATAAAAAAACATACAGATGAATAGAGTACCCTCTTTCGGGAAGTGAGTGAAATAAACATTGTTGTAAAATATTTTACTGACCCTACCTAATCTTGTATTTGATAGCTTTAATGTCATTCATTTATGTATATTTTAAAAACTAATTTAAATACTTGCTCACATGTAAAACACTGATCTGACAAAAAGAACAAAATCTCAATTGTAATGTGTGGTTCACACTTGGCCAGTACAGTTAGACAGTTGCGCCAGCCAGTCATAGATTGTATGGATCACTTGGGGTCAGTTAGCTTACACACTGTGCCAGTTGATTGTCTGTCCGGGTTATGAGTATTACTGTCCTCGCCAAGTGTGATCCATGCATTACTTTGTCAGATGGTTGGAGGTTATAAAGCATATCTTTAATCAATACAGTCAGGGAAGTTGGCAGAATGGGTTGTCCTACTTTTATATATGAATGAGGACACCCATAGGCCATTTATGAATAAAATAGAAAAGATTTATGGCCTCAAATGAATACATAATTGCTATGGCAGTTCCAGCATCCATATTTTGGCATTTTGCCTGCCAGTATTTTATAAATACTGTTATTTATTATGTCTGATTTTTAACAGTTTATATTTTAGTCTGTTTTCCTCATAGACAATGCAATTCTGTAACATTGTAATTAGTAATTAATAAGAACTAATTTGAATACTACTAAGTTAGACTTAATTTTTCTATTGCACTGTTAGGATTGTCCTACATTGATGTAAGGTATACTATTGTGTATGAAATTACATTAAGAAATTAAATAATTTACATCTACCCTCCATCAAATCCTTTAACATTTTGATGATTTTAATATCTTAATCGAGTCTTTTTTTATATATCTGAACTCCCTACAGCCTGCTATTGATGCTTATTTTTAACTAAAGAGTCAATCTCAATTAAAACTGTGCGTGTAGGTCAAAATTTTAACTGTCAGTTGAATGGTACAAGTATAGTTTTTCCTTCTGGTTTTATCCGAACAGTTTGATAGAAACTGATATAACTAAGCAAACATGCATATTCTTATGTATGTAAATGGGTGCGATATAGAGAACCTATACAAAGTAATAAAATCTATTCTGATTAGAGGTAAACATACATAAAACATGTGTAGCTCAAAAATAAGGTAATATAATTGAGTTGATCTTTTCGTAACACACATGTGGTGTGTCTCATGGTACTTTTATATCATGCATAGATTGTAATTATCATTACACAGTTATGGGTCACATGGGTAATATTATCAGTTTTTAATGTTATCCTAACTTACAGTAATACCAGTATATGGCATGCCCACTTTTGGTTGTAAAAGCATTTTAACATTCAACGACTTTTCAATTCATACCGCAATAACTACCAGCGATTTGGCAACGCACCGTTTGAAAGTCGGCGGTAGAACAGGAGGAGGGGGGGTTATCTGAAATATGGCGACTAGACGGCCGTTACCCCGTCGTGACGGCGCTCCAGAAGCTATTAATTACGCGCCAGAGAGACTCGACAGCTCGATGAAGTCATATCGATCTGATTTCCACTCAAATAAGAAAAAATGACGTCACTCTTTATTATATTAAACGTCAAGATGAGCTGGACTGAGAGTAGAAAGCAATATCCAAGTAAATTTGCTTTAAATTACCAAGCTAGTCAAATTAAACGTTTTTATTCTTTTTTGCCAATGAATCAGTTTTATATCTACCCTCTGACATAACTGTCGACAAGTTGACAAAGTCAACTAGTTAATCATGCATAATAGTACCCAAAGAATTCAACTGGTTGAAACGTCGAAGGGTGATAATCAGTTGATTCAACTAGTTCGTTAAATCGCCCATCCCTAGGCATAGAACGTTTTAAGAATCATGCCATCTTTACATTGAATGTTTGGACGCGACGCTTTGGGGGGGTGAGGTGTATTTAAAGCTATTGGGAATCGTCACCGGCGCGCGCGTCACTCGCACGCGAATAGAAAACTTCTGACCCTCGCGGTGACGTAGCCGTTAGTGACGGCCGGGAGAGCGTTCACAATGATAAAATATATCAACCAATATTATCGCGTCTTTACATCCTAACTGACCAATAGATTTAGGGTGTCATATTATAAATGCGAAAGTATAGATGGATGGATGGTTTGTTAGAGTTTGTAGCCGAAACAGCTGAACGGAATTCGATGAAATTTGGTATAGATGTAGAGGATAGTCTGGAAGAACACATAGACTACTCACCTTTGTTTTTTTTTAATCCCACGCGGACGGAGTTGCGGACGAAAGCTGGTTTATTATAAATCTCCAAGTAAGGCTATGTATCTTCTAATAGACCAGGTATACCTCAAGCCTGTTAAAGAAACTAATTACAGAATAATGGTTAGCGCTAGCTTTGTCTGCAGTTTCCAAGATGATTACGTCATTGACATAGGGACCCTGTTACTGGCAACTTCAACTTCTTCATTTCAAACCAATACTTTACTTTTTTATTGTGAGTTCACATACAAGACATTCACAAATGTGATCTTAAAATAGACACATTACTTGCTTATGTGTTTATATACCTGTTTATCTTTTAAAAACTTCTCTAGGAGCGTTGCCTTCTAAGTGGAACACGGTGCTGGCCATTGGCCAATTCGACCTGGCCAATGCAGCCTATCCATTGATAAGATAGTCTTTCAGCTTTCGTGCACCGCGTTTATAAAAAATGATTACATTTTATATCTGTTTACATTGCAACAAGGACTATTTCAAGGCTTCAGTCCGTTATCTTGGCTTATCTAATGCATACTTGCATTTATGATCACATGTTTGTTCGTTTTCTGATTGAGTGATGGTAACATGCATTTAGAAGGTAACATAATGAGAAAGGTTTTTATTATAATATAAGTTGGCAAACGAGCAAGCGGCCACCTGAATCCACCGAGACGCACATAAAGTGGACATTTCCCCTTCCTATGTGTCTCCTCCACCGTCAAATCCACTTTTCCTTCACATCCTTTCCTCTTAAGAAAAGAGTGGAAAGGGAAATGGACTAAAATTAGACTAGTTCCTTGATTATCAAAAAATTTGCTATATTTTAAGGAGAAAGAAAGAGAAAACTGTATTCTCTCTCTTTTTTGTATCGTTTCCAACATTCTTGACGGCTTCGACCTCTCTTGGACGTCTCTCGTAGGGTGTTTATTCACTCTTTGTAGTTCTCATTCGTCTAGAAGATTCCATATTGCGATTATAATTCTTGGTACTAACGCATTATTCGTTTCTTCTTCCAACAATAAAAGAGTATGTAAATAAACCTATTATTAATTCTCAAAAAAACCTAATTCTGATATTATTAACAAAGTTTCTATCGTGGGAGACTACATATGACAATTACCATATAGCTTCGCATCCTTGACATGTTTCGTTTTATAAAGCCATTCGACCCTACCTACGTTCTTAAAGCGCATATCGGATTAGGGGATACGAGGTCGAATGTATGCCAGGGTTGCTTACGTTATTACTATACTGTGTAAAAGATATTGAACATCTAAAAATGTAATAAAAACAATTATAGTGATGTCGGAAATAACCGCTTTTTGTTGAAGCCATATTTGTTTTAAGAAATCGATATAAACTGTACAAGATGTCTAGATATCTATACTAATATTATAAAGAGGAAAGGTTAGTGTTTTTGTATGTATTTAAATAACTCAAAAACTAATAGTCCGATTTCAAAAATTCTTACACCATTAAAAGCTACGTTATCAGTGAATAACATAGGTTATGTTTTTTATTGATTTTTTTTTTATTTCTCGCGGGAGAATTTGCGAGCATAAGCTAGTAAGTTATAATTTTGTCTGTTTATTGAATTATGAACACAAATTGAAGAATTTTAGGATCACATTAACTATTAGAATTTAACAATATTGAACAAATATTGTATGGAGTTATTTTAGTATGTCATTTAGATTATTTCAATTGAATATGGATATAAATTCTATTAAAAACATATCTATACAAATACTAAGGTAACTGATAAGTTCCACAGGTAGGGTAAGTTTACATTATCGAAATAGGTATACGGAAACATGCCATCTCACTCATTATCATTAAAAAAATAGAAACATCAATATTTTATTTCGATATATCGCGTTTCACAACTTCGTTACACGAAAGAGACGGTTGTTTGTTGGTTTGTCTCTCTGTCATACGTCTTGCTAGACTTTATGATATCATCTGATGACGTCACATTTATATTGCTCGCCCGACGGTATTTGTTGATGCATAATTATCTATGAAATATTCATATTCCGCTCTAAGCGTTAATAGCATTGCATTGTTTGATAGTTCTGTTTTATAGCTACTGGAGGAATTAATTTGGAATCTTACCGGAAGATAACTGAGATAAAATCGTAATAGCATTATGGAGATAAGAGTATCTGTACTTATTCGGGATTTCAATCTATTAAAGCCTTAATACAAAATAGACATTCATCATACATTATTTTTCTGCTGCAACAATACGTGAAAATATTGCATATCTACATATAATAAAATTGTATTGTTTGTTTGTAATATCAAAAGAAAAATTCCAGATTTCGGGAAAATGTATTTGCGTTGCTGATAACGAAAATAGCTTTTAAAAAAATTTGTCTGTCTTTGTGTCCGCTAGCCAAGTTTGTTCCGGGACCTCACCGAAAAGGCTGGCCCGATTTTGACCGGACTTTCACTGAAGGATAGCTGACATAGACGGGTACTTTGCATATATTGGGTATAGGCTACTTCTTTTGACCGACTTCCCCAAAGAAGGAGTTCAATTTGTTTGTACGTTTTTTTATTTTTTTATGTGTGTTACGGCATAACTCCTCCGCTAGTGGACCGATTTTGATAATTCTTTTTTTATCCGAAAGGTAGTGCTTGCAGGCGGGTCCCATTTTGTTTGATTTTTTTTATCTTAATATTGCGTGGACAAAGTCGCGGGCAACAACATACATAAGATATGCGCGATATATTACCCTGTCTGTGGGATAGAGACGTCGAATATCAATACATATCTATAATTCGTCTTATTTTATGTGACGATAAAATTCTATTTCGGTTGCTTATCACGTAGTATGAGTCAGCCGCGGTCAGGGGTCGTAGTGACATCATGGCACCACATGGTATTAATGTAATTAAAAGGTCTTACGAATCGGGTCAGTGCTGTGAGAAACGATTGACCTCTTGTAAGGTTTTTATATGCAAGTAAAGAGAATATCAGCTGATTTGGATAAAGGGCAATAACTTTATAGAAGAAATTCGATATTAACAAAACTTGTAATATGTGTCTTGTCCAATTAAACTTAGACAAACTGCATCTTACGTTACTAATATTTTTCACTAAACAATCCCTTATTTTAGGGGTCCTCTAAATAAGAATTTTGCTTCAGGTGTTGTTCTTAATTCTTAATTTTCATACTGATTTAGGGAGCCCCTTAAATAGTTATCTATGAATACTGTTGGGGCTGTTAAGGAAAACCTCATTAATGACTGGTTTCCAGCCACATTTAACCATTGGATAGTGTTTTTGGTTGGGAAACTTCATGATATGCGTTTTCAAACTATGTAACTTGAGTGTTACTCTGTTGAAACTTAGACGTAACACTGATGAATTAATACGTAATCTATACTTATCTATATTATAAAGAGGGAAGATTTGTATTTTTGTATGTATTGAAATAACTCAAAAATTAATGGGCTAATTTAAAAAAAAATTGCCGTTAGAAAGATAATTGTGGCTGATAGAGATGTATGGGAGCATACTCTGCCGACCCTCCATAAGGGATAAGGGCAAGTTGATGATGATGATGATGACGATGATGAGAAAGGTAATTGTATCTGCGAGTAACTTATTTATTCAAAACGAGCTGTCGTCCGCAAATTTCGTTAGCGCGAATCTTTTTTTAAAAGTCATCTATTATATTCCCGCGTGCACCTCAACCAGCCATCTTTCAGTCAAGTCCCATCAAAATCAGATTACCCGTTACGCCATTTTGACAGCGCGGATTTAAAAAAATGTAACCTATAATATGCCTATCCATGTTAGGTATCCTACAGTGAAAGTCCCGTCGAAATCGGTCCAACCGTTTCGGAGTTTTTTTTTTTGTTAAAATAAATGCCTTCAGCTCAATTCCAAATATAACATGTAAAGTTACGGTAGATTTATAATTTTAGTCCAAAGTATCGGATAACGTTTGGATATTTTAACGTATTCAAATTGTTATCTAGTTTGTTTTGCATAATTTAGTTTGTGAATGAGTTGTTTTGGTTTATTGTTAGCCGTTAGTGTAAAGATATACAGATGTTATATCTGTAAATATATTGTTTTAGGTGGAATAACATAGTTTGGTTTGTCAAGTCAGTCCTACCAATTTCTTATAAGTTATCAGTCAAATGTGTGATGGAAGTATCGGATTTTGGTACTCTATCTGACAGTGACGTCATTTTTAAGCTATAAGCTTCTATTAGCCAGTAGTGGGGCCCTTAATGTTGTATTTTATCAATTTGTTTTGACATTGTATGAATGGTCTTTATATTAAATCAAATAACGTAAAGATCCTCTAAGGATTCCGTTTATTCAGCGCTAACAAATGCCACTCTAATATCGGATTTCCTTGGGGCTTAATTGAAGATGACGTAACTGAATGTAGCAGTTTGTAGAGTAAATAGTTTTTGGTTTCAAAGAATATATTCATGCTATCCCATATAGACCTGACACAAAGTACAACAAGACATTAGGTACAATACTGTGTTGTAAAAATTATATACTAAAAGCGCGGACATCTTTGACTGAACTATAGCACAAATGTTAGTCGTGCTTTGATTCCTATGAGGATATATGGAGGAACGCATACTACTCGATTTTTAGTTGGGCAACGACAATCGCGCAACAGTTGTGCGATTGTTTAGTCTAAGATGTGCGACCGCTCCAAAATATAAAACATAGTATGTACAGGATTTAATTACTAAAATTTGATAACATAGTGAGCGTTGTAAGAAACAAGCACGTACAAACTTATTTCGAATTCAGTGCTGCGTTTATAAGGAATTCTTCATACATATGTAGCTTTTATTGGTATAAACGTACGAAATTCGTCTAGTCTACGAATCAAGATTAGTTGAAACGCATCAGTTTACAGCTAGTGTGGATTTGATGTCCTTAACTGGTTGACTAATCACTTGTTGAATAATATCATCCCAAGAATTGATGTCAACGTACGAATACCAGTTTAGTTCTGTCTATGAGTCAAGTGCTATTTCAAAGTCGACTCCAGTAGTCGTCATCGCCAGGTAGGTCAGTTGGGTGTCGACTGAATGTTTGAGTCATGAGGTAGTGTGTTAAGGACATTCTTTAAGCTATAAAAACAACTGTAACCGATTTTCTGACTAGCTTTACTGCATGGTTTGTGATAAGAAGGCACAGGCCTGTAGTAAGTAAATTTTGGCAAAAAGTATACTCTGTATATGAACAGAAAAATGGCGTGGCGAAGAGAATAGGAGAGCAATGAAAAGATAACCACAAAACTAGTTTCAAAGTCGTTTAAAAGTATTAGTTAAGTCAAAAGGGGATCATAATTGTAAAAATTAACTATTGTGGTAATATTATTATTAACAATAACATCTTGAAAACACTAAATTTGTTTTTAAAACCTAATTTTACTTTAACTTGTAACGTTACTTCGAGTCGATTTCGCAGCCAGTCGGCGCTTGTGCGTGTGTGCGTAGGATGCGCCCGCGCAACTTGATGACTCATCCAAGATGGCCGCCATTCGCTAATTACTTAAACCCGGTAAAAACAAACTTTAATGTTAAAGCTTTTGTAATTTTTTAACATTAAATCGTTTTATTACAATTAAATTGAAGCATCAATTATTATTATTATTATTATATTTGTTGTTTATTTTGTATTAGCCATGTTTAACGTTGGACGTTGTGGTTTGTGTAAGGTATCTGTTACAATGAATTTTCGTTATCCGAAGCTCGTACTTGTGAATGTTAGTAGTCGTTTTACAATGAAAAAATTCTTTGCTAATAATTACTATAGTAAAGCGACAAATGAGACATCATTATAGTGTTGCTGATATACACCCCAGTTAATTTGACGTCAGCGCCAACAAAACATTATCAAGTGACACATACTTAGTCAACGCCTCGGATACGGTTTGTGTTTGCAATTAAAATGTCATGATAAAACCTCATTCGACAGCTAAAGAAAACTTAACTCGATGTTATAAGAGCGATATTCGCTTGCACTCAATATACGCTTTGTATTGTCTTCCTACGTGATCTGTAATGTAATAAGAGAGGCCGTCACAGCAATACCAACTGTATTACATCATTGCTATAATATTTTTCTCTCACCTTGGGTATAATTTAACTATATTTGGCTTGTCGTTTGCGTGTGTGTTGGTTTACTCAAGTCCAAAATATTCTAATTATCACATCAATCAACCTTGTATCTTATTGTTTGTTGAATTACTTTTGAAATGACGTCATCATTTACGATAACTTAGTTATTTATAGTTTGTGTCAATTAAGTTGTAAAGTTTTGTAAGGAAATTAAAAGATGTTACCCTTTATCGACCATATTAGGTCTTACTACATTTTCAACGTTAACCCTATCAATGCAATGACGTAGTCAAAAATTCAAGATCGATCGAGCCCGCATTGGCACCCAGCGCCGGAGCTCCACGTAGCGAAAACGCGCCATATTTCCCTAGTTTGCTCCAATTTTTCAATGTAGCCATTTTTCACACCCCCTCTTTTAACAAGCGAGAGGGTGCGATTGTTTGTCGAGCCTTTGTACGCTCAAACGAGCTGCAACGATGTCTTGTCTCTTTTCAAGGCTAGTTTTATTTTAACATGCTAGATATTGTTGGTGAAATGGTTTGTTATTTGAAGAATCGAAATGGCGGATAAAAATTTAATATTACTTACAAGCTAATTAGATCCGGCTCGAAGGACCAGCTGTTAATAAATGAATATATTATTACTGTAGTGTCATAAGGATAGGCAATCGGCTTTTTCTTTATTTAATAGTGATGTACTTCTTTTATTAACTTGTTTTTACATCACAGCGTGTTAACTTATAACGGAATGTATGTTCGTGACATATTGAACGTAGAAAAGCATTTATGTAATTATGCACGGGTCAATGAACTCATTATGCATGCATTAACTCGTGTAGGTAATATGCATACGTTGATAATGAAACCAGTATGAAATTTCATCAATGGTTCTCAATGAATTAATATGTTTGTTTCCAACTGGTTATTATTTAATTGGATGATCAGTTGAAAACCACAGACTCTAATTTTAGATTAACGGCATTGAATATCATATGTGCTTTATGGTTTAAAACCGATATAAATAATTTTATTTAACAGTATCGTCTACCTAATACCCCTAATAAAAAAAATACAAAGAGCTAGTCCAAAGAAAGGATTGTATAAAAGGGTTTATGCGTAAGATGGAAGTGAATTCAGATATGACGGCTTATAGAGATGTATGGAAGAGTTTATATTCTGCCGACCCTCCGCAAAGACAAGTGCAGATTGATGATGAATTATTGGTATGATTTTAAAATGTTGCAATAACTTTGGTTTATCATTTTCTAATGATAGCAAAAAATAATTGTTAAATAACCTTGGATTGTAAAGATTTGGGATTCCCCCGTATAAAAAAACCGTAATAATATCGCTATTCGCTATCGCTCATGAAGTAGCATCTATTAGAACATTAAATTTAATTGACAAGTTTATTGACATTATCGTTAAATAAATAAAATAAAATTTTAATAATGATAACACAAACCTCTCGTTCAGACGTTATTCTTGATCATGTCATGTCACTTTTTTTGTAATAAAAATATTAGTTTATTTTTTTTCTTAATTTACTAATATTTCCTCTAACCATTCCAACTTAGCTTTAGGATTGTGCTAGGTTATGGTTTACGACTATCCGAATGGCGGGATTCGAATCCTCGACTGCAAGATTTGATAGTCCGTATCCCATACCATTAGGCTATTGGCGGTTATTGATAACGTGAATCCAACCATTTCTAGGTCTATACGTATTTTTTATATATCTTAACTAGCTCTTTTCAACCATGTTGCAAGGTCTTGAAAGAATAAAACACGAGTGAATTTTATTCTCTCGAGCATTATCGTTAGATGTAGGTGCAAAACAAAACAATTGAATGTGCTTCGGCAAACGAAGGCGATGCTTTTTGCGTTCACGCCCCACTTAGTAAAGTTTTCTCAGCGCTCTGTTATATCGAGTGATGTAAGAATTCTACCTTGGTATATATAGATTGTCAGTTAACATAGAGAATGTAGAATAAAAAAAGTAAGTTAATAAATCAGAAATTACTACGAAGTTTAAAGGCGTATTTTTAGGCTAGCATCTCCGATATATTTTCTCTTTAAATAATATTCGTATGAAATTCTCATCATCATCTTCCCTACCTTATCCTACTCCCTTAGGGTCGGCGTACCGGGTTTTCGTCTTCCAAATAACTCTAGCATCCGTCATCTCAGTCATCACTCCCTTCTTGATTATGTCACCTTTCCCGCAATCCATCCATCTCTTTATAGGTCTACTTCTACCGGTGTACCCCTCCACATTAATAACTAACGTCCTTCTTGTTACATGCATCGTATGAGATTCTCAATGTTTGTAAATAAATTTTAGCAGATTTTTGAAATAACAAAAGCTATAAAACAATAGTCGAATGGCCGATTCGAACTTGCGACCACGTTCCTTTTAGCATTAAGGTTTTTTTGGGTAATGTAAACTCTCAAGGAAGACATAACAGGATATTTTGACGCATTGGACACATCTAAATGAGTCATTGCACTCGTTTCTCTTCCCAAAATAGCACACCAAAGAATAAAAATGTAATTTGTTTTCAAAATAAAGAAGTTGGCACAAGAACTTGGTTATAAGCGAAATTCCTTTGAACGCTTGAAAAGTTTTGCCGGAAAAATGTACTTATTTGTTTGTCAATGCCAAAATACTGGAAAATATTTCCATTGTTTGTTCTACTCGTAATGGATGATTTTTTTTTCATAAAACTCTCGAGTATCAGTAAAATTAATAAAAACACTGATTTGTCAATATTGTAATTAGAATATTAGACACAAGGAGATTGTAATGTCGTTGTAGTATTAGAGGACGCGCACACCTTTGACTAAACTATCGCACAACTGTTTAGTCTCGCTTTGATTCGTATGATATATGGTGCTCACACTACTCGACTTTTAGTTGTGCAACTAAACAGTTGAATGGGCTACGAAACAATCGACAATCGCACACTTACGAAAAAAATATGTTGAAAGAAGTTTCGTTAATAAAACCAAATCGTCTTTAATGTAGTTGCAATGTTCGTGTTATAAAGAATCTTGAAATCACTCGTGGTGAGTGTGTACGGAACTTTTTATATTAAGCGTAAAAATGTCGCCGTCTGGAGGTCATGTAGATGACATCTAATAACATTCTTAATACGAACGTTTCATTTGCGGTTAGTTTAAAAAACCGCGATATAATTTAACTAGCTTTCGCTCACGACTCCGTCCGCGTGGAAAAAAAAAGAAAAGTGAGGAGCCTATGTGTTCTTACAGACTACCCTCTGCATCTATGCCAAATTTCATCGAAATCCGTTCAACGTTTAGGCTACAAACTCTAACAAACATCCATCCATCCATCTAAACTTTCGCATTTATAATATTAATATGATAGTATGAAGTATGATTTCTTACCTACTGTGGATTTCTCATACAAATCAATTCAACACTTAGATGGACCACTAACTCCTTAATGTGGCATTTTTTTACCAGTAATTATATTGAGAGTTACTAAAATAACTATCCGTGTTTCATTTCACAAACGCAATAGTGAACTGAAGTCCTCTAACATGGTCCAGCTGATCCCCTGGGGTCTAACGGCAGAGGTGTATTCACAATATCAACATATTGTTCACCTACAATAGGATAACTCTGGTAACCAAGAAGAGTAGACAGAGACAACGTATTTCCATTTGGCACCTAAGAGAGAAGAGTGCTCTCTCTCTTTTGCGCTTTCATTGCATTAAAATATTGACACGGGTCTTGATAAAATTTCAATCAGGTATAAAAATTCTATTTTGTTTGAACTATCGCAGTACCTAGCAACTATATGTACAAGAGCTAACGAATCAGGGCATAAACAAGAGCGGAACATCCGTGTACATCAATCGGCTTGTCCAAACATCGACGTTAGGTACAACAGAGCCGGCGAACGGAGCTATGATGAGTTAATACGTTATTAAATATAACTAAACGATCGCTGGATACTATAAATAATTGCCATTATCGATGTAACACAGCGGCTTCAAATATAATGTTGAATAATTAATTTAATACTCAAGGCCGTGGTGATGTGACCTTGGATAGAAATCATTGAAAATCTGTCAACTAAATAAAATGGTTTTAAAAGATTTACGTGGTAAGAAAAATGAATTAAAAACAGTATAGATAATTAACGTCCAGTTTCTGAACTGTCTATTGATTTATTGCTAAACTCGGTTATAAGCGGTATTTAATGTAACTGAAGATAATTTAAAAATTCTTCAATTTTTATAAGTCATATAGATATAGATATACTCTCAGAAGAAAACATCAACTAACGAACTTCGATAAAGTTTCGAACTATTCTAATAGTCTAATATTTCTTTTTAAATCATCTTATTAAAATACATAAAAAAATATACCATAACTATTATGAGTGTGGAAGGGTGCATCCGTAGAGGTAGACCTGGAAAGAGATGGATGGATTGCGTAAAAGGTGACATGATCTTGAAAGGAGTGATGACTGATATGACGTATGATAGAGTCACGAAACATTTATAGAATTAAAAAAGATGATGATTAAAATAATTAAAAAATACATCAAATGGCGCTTAGTTGAATAACGGTTTGAAATGTCTTTCAGAAACCGTAAATTTATCAAAATAGGTTATTGAGTTGTCAAGTCACGATTGCAGAGGGAGGCACCGGCGCAGCGCACGCTTGCTGTTAATGAATGCACGAACGTAGTCGCCGACCACACAATCAGTAGCGAATAAACCTCGGTTTTGAGACTGAATAAGGCCATATTTATTTTGTGTCCCAAATTAAACTATTCCAGTTTATAACACCTAGTTTATATGAGCAATCAGTAGTTAATCTAAAAGGTTTTTGATCTAGACTAGATGTCTCTTCTTCTTTTATGTTTCAACTAGCTTTCGTCTCATTTCGTCCTCGTCTAATTAAAAACAAAACCTATGTGATCTTGCAGATTTTCCTCTACGACCAAAATTCATCGAGATCCGATCAGCTGTCTGGGCTATAAACTCTAACAAACATCCATCTATCTAAACTTTCTCATTTATAATATTAGTAAGATTGTGTTCGGTAGCGTTCTTTTCAACCTATTTTGAAGAGATACAGTTAAAGTCGAATTCCAATCATTTATTGCTTCTTCTTTAAGATTGCCTTTAAATTATTAATGCAAATATATAACGACATAACATCGATGATCCCGTTTTTCATATCGTATGACCGAGCAACTGCCCCTTAAGTACATTCAACGATTACCTGTCTAATAACCTCTATCAGATATAACGTAATGATTTTAACGAGGTTATAGTGTTTGTACGTATCCAAGTAGTAGTAAAACAGTTAGGTTCTGCGTGACATGCACACCAATAAGTGACACAAATGGCCGTCCATTCAGTTAACTGTTTGGGGGGCCAACTGTCCCGCTGGGGGGACTGACCCGTAGGAACAATTTGTTTATCCTTTGCGATTACTTCAATGTCTAGTTTGGACAGTGCGTGTTAAGAAGACGATAGATTGTTGCATTGGAATGCACGTCCAAGCTTGTTAGACTGATATTTGGAAAGCAAAGTTCTTCATAGAATAAATTGCATATAGTTATTAGTAAATTACTGGTTAAAAATAACTGTAAAAAAGAAACAATTAAAGGCAAAAATATGTGAACGGTGAAAGGTTTTTAGCACATTTTGCAGTAGATATGTGTCTCGGTCTAGGTCCATACTTGCATTGATTGTAATTTTTTTGTTTTTTATTTTCAGGTAAGGAATAAGCCTGTGCAGTACATTACAGTTGTAACCAAAGGTAAAAATTAATTTATATATCAGTTTATTTACCTAAGTTTAATATGTAATAGAAGTTTGGAAATTATGTAAATAAATTCAATTACTTTTTCAACTTCTAAAGTATTTTAATAAAAATTTAATTACTTCTAGTTTGTGTAATTAAAGTGAAAATTAAATATGTTCTACCAGAGTGCAATGCTCTATAACATTTTAGTCCCTGTGTCCAGTCCAGCTGAGATTATGTTATCACAACGCCCACTTCTCCGTAATATTTTACGCTACAATTTTATATTTTTCGTTTATTTTATATCTAGATCTATACGTGTTTTCAGAATAATCACAGATCGTGTTAACGGAAACTTTTTATACTATAAAAGTACTAAATATTTCCAGATATAATTTACACTGTCTGTTTTTTCAAACTATGTTTGTTGTCTATGTTCAATTTTATCCAAATCCATTCAGAACTTTATACGTTAAGTGGTAATAAATATTTCAGAGTCGGCGCAGCAGGTTTTTGTCCTCCAAATAACTCTATCGTACCTCATCTCACTTTCTGATCATGTCACCTTTCACGCAGTCCATCCATCTGTTTCTAGGTCTACCTCTACCGGTGTTCTCCTTGTAACATGTGATTTATCCTTCCTCATAACATGTCCATACCATGCTAACCTTTTAATTTGTGATTTTACAATACACTGTCGAAGCCTAATTCTAGTTTGTTGTCATCTAAGTTGAAATATCATTCTGGTTTTTTGTACATTATCTCAATATGTAACAGGCGCGTCAGTGGCGAGACATTACTGATACCAACTGCTGTGTTCCGATGATAACACTGTCCTCATCCGTTTTAAAAATGAATCATTTTTGAACATGGTAATACCATATCGTGAAAATGAACATCCTTGTTGTGTTTGCCTCGGTTATGGCATTGCTGCGCCCCCAGTATTTTTAGAGAGCTTTTGCCTTTCACAGCCAACATTTTTTCTTCTGTCCCGCTTCTTTCGCCTATACAACAAACTTGTTGTCTTGACACTTGGTGTGATTAATCAAAGAACCATGCCTAATTCGACCCAAATTTTAATGGTATGATTGATGTATTTGCCTTTGCTTATTGCTCTCAAAAATATCTATCATGCATTAGTAATAAGGGACTAGTGAAATAGGGATTTGAGTCTAATCCTCTTTTGGACTATTTGATGCAGGAAGTTGTGTGTTATAAATGCTACGGAACAACTCAATGAAGTAATTGCTTTGTACAAGGTTGTATTCTCATGCCAGCACTTCTCCCATGTCTTATAAGATTAATATGATTTCTATAACTAATCCAGTTAGTAAATAGTTGTTTAATGATTGTAAACTTGGCAGCAGAACCGTGGGTTGATTGTTTCGCGCTAGCGTATTGTTTATATGCAATTTGCTCCTTTGTGCCGCATTCGATACGGGTCATTTAGCCGTGCTGCGACCTGAACTGGGCCACGTTTTCGATAAATTATTTTGATAGTACATTTTGCTGAACTATTTCGGTCTCGCAACGATTTGATACTGTTCCTGACAGTTTCTGAGTTTGCACGAAAATTTGAAAGAAAGTATTCGTTACTTTATCGACCAAATTTATATGAAATTATCGAATTGCTAAGTGCCCTGAATAAAATTCAAGACGTAAAATGCATTGAAATCTTTCTGGAGTGGTTCTAAGGAAATTGGATTTTTTAATAACCGTAAAATTATTTAACTAGGTTTTCAGTGCTGGAACACTCATATAAAAATAATTGTTATCCCTCTATGAAAAAAGGCAAAGAATATTTGCCCTATAAAATGAGCCCATACCACTTTTTTCATTGTCTCATAATCTAAAATGTGTTTTGCATTACATTGTGAATTTTTACGTTTAGAACATTGTGAACGTTTAGTTGTAAATTAAGTTGTTTCGTTCGTTACAGGAATACAACTTTAATTCTAAAATATAGCTGTTTCATTTTCTTTCTACAAAATATGAATGTCATTTTCCATTTCATTATATATTTATTCAAATTCACGTGTTACCGCTTATTTCAGCTTGACAATTTTCAACAGCATTGTACACGTTCAAGTCCTCCACAAGGCTTTACATTAAATTTATCTCCGACTGTACTCTCTCTTTGTTTTACGACCGAAAAGGTTATTTTATTTTGTTCACGTTATTGTTACTGTAGTTTAGTTAAAGTTTTGGTATTATATTATACTTTTTATGTTGACTGTACAATTGTGTACAATTCGGGTTATCTTTTGATACGTACTTTTATAATTTAACTCTTGTGTTGCTGTTAGTACTTCAGAAGTCCAAAATATTAAAAAAAAATTAAGTAGCACATGTGTTCTTCCAGAGTGTTCTACATCTGTTCCAAATTTCATAGATATCCATTTAGCAGTTACGGCTAGAAACTTTAACAAACATCGATCCATCCAAACTTTCGCATTTGTATTATTACTAGTTTTCGCCCGTGACTCCGTCTGCTTGGAATTACAAAAAAACGCTATATGTTCTTCCAGACTATCCTCTATACCAAATTTCATAATAATCTGTTCAGCCGTTTAGGCTACAAACTAACAAACATTTTTTCAAATTTTCGCATTTATAATATTAGTATGATTAAATTGTAACGCAAGTGTTTAATATGTGACTATTATCAGAGTTATAGTTTTCTAGTTAAAGCAAACTTACGGCTTCGTTATGGATCAACAAGGCGACGGAAGGGGAAGACTGCAGTCGCCAAATTGGATCGAATTAGTCACATCCTTCTTAGGAAAAGAAATATTCCGGCCTATGCCGAAACTTTTCTAATAGCTCGGCTTTAACACGACCGCCTTCCGGAGTAATAGATTTAATTTATTATTCCTTGATATTTGATCTTTTAGATGTTTTATTTTCGTTGTAAATTAAGAACGCTTTACACCTAATTATGTTGTTTTAAGCAGCCAGATGCTGTTTACAGTTGGAGATAAAATTGCATTTAATAATATCGTGCCGGGTAATATTTTAATAAGACAGTATATAACATTATTAACGATTAAAGGAGTAATTTAAAGATACATTTGTTGTGAGGTAACGACACTATGCGATTTAAAAAAAATATCTAAGAAAAAAAATTTCTTCCTGACATCTCAATCCTTATACGTATTGCCTCTTGTTTAACTTTCAAACCGTTTAAATCCATAATTACTATTTAATTTATGAACCTTACGGTCAAATACGGGAACTAATCTTAAACAATTGGCTTTGTAATCGTCACTTAAAATCTAATATACGTCAGTTTTAATGTAATCTGGAATTAAACGTGGCATTTTCATTTAAGACCGTGGCTAACTCAGGAGTGACTTGTAATCTACAGGTCTTGGGTTCGAATCCCGCCATGTACCAATGTGATTTTCGAATTTCATATGTACATAATTTACCCGACGTTTTTACGGAGAAGAAAAACATCGTGATGCTTGCACATATCGGCGAAGAAATTCAAAGATATGTGTGAAGTCAACTCGCAGTGGGCCAGCGTGGTTGACTATAGCCTAGTAACCCTTTTGCTTAGGGTAGGCTCCGAGCTCCTTAGTGAGGACGTATAGTGGTGATGATTAACATTTAAGTCGCTGTTACAAATTTTAATGTTTTGCATTCGACTGTAACAGATTTACTTCCTATACCCATCTATCCGTTCTCAGTAGTTCTCAAGTATTTATAACAGGCCGGTAGTTTGTTTGTTTCGCTTAAAGCTGACTTTATACGCGTCCTCGATGATTCACTGACAGAGACATAACGCCTCCAGGAAACTTGCACTAAAATTACCGTGAAACGATTAACAAACATTGTCGGCTGCGTTAAGAGCCATCTGTCGCGCTTGTGAAACATTTTACTGGCAACAAATGTGTAGATTGTACGGTAACCATGGTTTTAAAATGTTTATTTAGGTATAGTTAAGTTTTAAATTATTTATCTATACAAATATTATAAAGAGCAAAGATTTGGATTTTTGTATGTATAGAAATAATTCGATAACTAATGCGCCAATTTCATAAATAATTTCATCATTAAAAAGATATCAGTAAGTAACAAACGCTATGTTTTTTTTATTATATATTAATTTAGTTAGTAATTAGCTAGTAATAATATTGAGAGGAAGCTTTTGATTTTTTCTTGAAACTACTGAACCGATATCAAACATTCTTTCGCCATTAGAAAGCTACATTGCCACAGTTACAGCATATTTTATTAACTAGAGTTAAGACGGAAAAGATAAGAGACGTTGCCACCTAAGCGAAGCTGGGGCGGATCGTTAGCAATATAATAGTACCTTGAAAAACTGAATTAATCTGTAGAATGTATGTGTCCTGACAGTTAAATAACTACAGATATTTAGACGACTAGTCTTGATAAGTTTGGACACTACGACGATATAAATCTAGACGGCTTTTCTGATGAGTATGGTTACGTAAATCGTGTATTGATTTTTTTCGTTTACTTATAAAAACCGCGCAAGCCCCACGGTCGACGCTACTGACTCGCCTGGCGAGTTTACTTAAAAATATCTTGGTAGCATTTAACGTGTTAATTTTTTATCATTGTATCATTTATGTTTAAAATCCAATTGTAATAAGTTATGAGTAACTGTTGTAGAAACAGATGTCAAATATGTAATTACACAATAGCGACTTTGTAACAATGTTATCGCGAAACTAAGACGGCAAGGACACTCGATTGTTGCAGACTTCGAGATTCTTGTTAAATGCTCTGTGCTGAACATGAAGATATATTTACTATGACAGCACAGATAACTCTTGACAGAGAGTTCACTTGAAGGTTGAAGGACTTGAATCTTTTGTTCTAGAAGATTCAAAGTTTCCTTATAATTAAGAGTTGGTTAGCGTAGTATTATATAGGATCTCTTTACTAAGGGTCTGATTAAGTAACCATTAAATTACTCCAGTAAGAGATCTGATTTATGAAATAGTAAGGTTACTTAATTATATAAAAAAGAGTTTTTAATGACCTTGCTTAAGTAATTTACTTAAAAATAGAATGAAACGAAAATTTTCTTTAAGTTCAACAAATATGAAAGAAAACTTCTCGATTGCCTTTATTCTTAGTTCATTCTTTAGCCTTGCGGTAACCGCAAGTTGTTCAAATGAGATTTCATAAGAAAACGGTCTGAATGAATATTGAAAGAGCATATTCTTTGTAACCGCATAAAAACATTTTAATATCGCTTTTCATTTGAAAGAATGCTCCTATCTATTATTAACTTGTCGTGAAATTATTTGGTTCGCCGAAGTTAGTTAGAAGAATGTTTTAATTACACTTTCTACTGATGAAATATATATTATTGTGTATGTTGTTAACAGAATTAGGGGCATTTTGTGTTAGAACAGTCAGCAGTATAAATATGTCTGCATAGAAACTTGTATACTCTATCTTATTGAACTACTAGCTTTTGCCCGCGACTCCGTACGCGTGGAAATAGAAAAAAACAAAAGCAAGTAGTCTATATGTCCTAGACTATCCTCTACATCTATGCCAAATTTCATCAAGACCCAAGTTTAGGCTACGAACTCTAACAAATATTCTATTCATCTAAACCTTTGTAGTAAGATCTTTTAGGAATAAACGGTTCAGTTGGTGGAGAAGGTGGTTTCAAATGTACATGCCCGACAATGCACGTCACGATACGTCAACGTCACGTGAAAATTCGACGCCCACATTAATAAAGTATATTTATACGCACTCCAATATTATAGTTACTATATTTACGACTTCCTCGACCTGATAGACATTTTATTATACAAAAATATTACGTGCACCGTTTTATATTCACCGTTGCAATTAATTTAATACGTTCTCAACTAATAATTGTTATGTAATATTTATTTTAGGTAACTGTTAACGGAATGGTGTTTTATTTACATTTCTATCAAAGACTTTTGTTTGTGGTTTCTCTTACAAAATGATCAAGATAACTTTTGTCTATTGTTTAAGACTTTCTTTGCATTCAACGCGTTAAAAAGTCGTTTAAGTCGTGGAAGCAAGGCCGGTCGCTGTTGGCGTCACTCCAAAGGCCTACGACCACTTGAATGGTGTATGAATATTCCCCAAGTTCTCTAAGACCTTATTTCCACTAGCGCGATTGACTCACCACTACTACGATTTCAATGAAAAGTGTTATACTAATACAGCTGCTAGTCACTTAGTGAAAAAGGTATCTAAACCCTCGTTTCATGAACCAACACTCTTGAATTAACTTGAAGTTACAAAAACAACTCGTTAAGTGAAACGGTCAAGGCTAACTTGACTCCAAGTTTTACGCTCCCAACACCACTCGAACATACAAATTAAATTACAAACTTAATAGAAAGTTTAAATTTTATATTAGTTGCTTGTTTAGTTTTTGGATAAAGTTTTGTGAAAGTATATTTAGTTAGTAATTTGTTTTTCATTTGGTCTTAATATTAATAGTTTAAGGCGAGAACGTTACCTGGTTTTGTTTTCCACTCAAGTTGTTCAAAAGATTTTCATTCGTTTCTGAAGACAACGTATTCGCACTTACCTTGTATATAGCTGATAAAAATAAGTTTATTGTGTAATTCTGAAATAATAAATTGTTATAAATTTTATTACCAATTTGAACCGGATAAGAGAAATGTTTTCATTTATTTCTGTATGAAATAGGGTCAAGGTTTTCAATAATACTGCGGGCGATGTGAAAGCAAACAAATAACGAATGTTTGAAACGGAACGGCCAATAGACAAACATTTGTCAGCCCTTCCAAATCTCCTTATCCGTCCATTACATGATTATATGGAGATCGAGTGAAGGGGAACCTTTTTCTGATGGACGTATACCGAATACGTCGCTGTAATATGCCGTTAAAAAGGCTCGTTTTCCTTCACCTTTTCGGTTTAACAGTCTGACATGGATGAATGGTTGAGCCGTGACGAATTTTACAGTAGTGATGTAACTGAGTTTTTTTTTGGTATCGTGTACCGAAAATGTTTATGATAATTGAAACGTAGTGTTGTAAAGGTTTAATGCTGTCTCTTTCTATCCTTTTGGGATAAAAGAAAGAAAGTATTTTCAGTCCAATCGATACTTATAAGACGATATAAATGTTTATACTCGTTACATAAACATCTTTTGGTACGTTTTCCGCCTTCGTTAAGTTATAAAATGACGAACGCAAATGTTAACCTGCCGTACACACGCGAAAACGCAGCCGGGTCAAGGCGGCGCCCACACGGCCGCGCAACCTTTGAGGCCTGCGTAGGGCTGCCAACATGATATAAAAGTAGAGTTGATGAAGAAAAAAGAGAGAACGATTGATTTGACAATCCCTGAAAATTTTAGATCTACCGCCCTGAACCGAACATACCGATGGCGAATACCTAGGAACCCGAATATGCACTATGCAGACCCTGAAAATACGGGTGTTATCTCAGGGACCCTGTGAATAAATTCAAAGATATGGCAACCCTACCCTGGGGCAACCAACGCCTCATTCCCTACGACATTTACGTAAATATCGCCTGCCGTAATTGTATTGTAGCTTTTAAAATGTAGATCTGTTATTACGTGACTCTTAACTTATTTTTATGTGTTTTAAATGTGGAGAAAAAAAAATGGATTCTTACGTCATAAGCCTTATTCCTGCGGTCTTCCAGACGAAAGGCCGCTTATTTAGCCTTTGGTTAGTTTTATTATTAAAGTTATTATATCAATAAAGTTATTTACGATGAATGTAAAACTGTATGTTTACGCCCTTTCGATACATAAATGTATATGCATACAAATTTTATTTTCAGAAATAACAAGTAGTGAAGAAAATTCCAAGGTAATTCCAGCTCGAAACGGATTTAAGAGGTTATACGAAGTTATGTAATTTAATCTTGCTAAAACCAGCATGTATGAATGAGTATTCTGACAATTTTGTCTGGTTTGAAAACGAAAATGATGATCATGATTAAAATTTAGATAGATTATGCAAATAAAAATATTCTGAGTTAAAATCCGCAAAAAATATGAATAGAAAGAAGGTCGACACATAACTGGCATTAAATTATCGATAGGGCAATTCAAACATTTGGTCCAAATAAGGCCTGGCGAAGAGTCAATTCGGACAAGTCAGACGATCTAAACCTCTGACCTTATTTTTTTGTTACGTAACATTTTCAACTTTATGAACCGACGATAAAGAGAATTGTAAAAATTTATTTCAACGTAGGAATCTAGTAAGATAGTTTTACGGTCTAGTGGCCCTCCGGGGATCGTTACCCTAAATTTACTACCGGACCTTGTTCCGAGTACGAGTACGACGCGACGACGGGCCGAGCCGTGCGCGAGCGTAAGGAAACTTCTACAACGGAGTCGCGTGTTTTTCTGCCAAGCCACATCGCTCGCGTGCCAAC
>NW_013525035.1:3828773-3897304 GCF_000836215.1 Papilio polytes | reverse complement strand
GCAGCCGGCCCCGTCTGGACATTTAGTGAGACCCCAATGTGATATGGAGACAAGGGGAGATTCAGCTAACGTAAGCGCCTGCTCGTGCTATCCGTCCTGTGCACTCTTTCGCCTTGTCCCTGCTCTCGCCTCGCCTTCAGGTATGCCTTCCGCTCCTTACTTACTTTTAGCGGACACGACATTTTATCTCAGTACAATTATAACCTAACCTAACAAAATTTGTAACAATTTCAATGGTGATGGATTTATTTGCAAAAATTTAGAAATTGCCGCTGACCTTTTTAATTAAATGTGAAGTAGATGATATGAAAAATTAGTGAATTTTCTTCTTTGTAGTTACAAAACGCTTTTGCTACATCTGGCTTTATGTAACACTATTTCTTCTCCCCTACTCCTGTTCTATACTTTGGTTATATTTAAGAATAAATAAAACAAGTTATACGAAATAACTATTCATCACTAGGTCAAATAATAAATATTGGAAATTTGCAAGGTTGGCATTGGGTCGGTCCATCGGGAAATTTAACTTCTCACCGTGCCCAACGAGGTATCCAATCAAACTTTTCATCATATTTTTTGTAAAACATAACCAGCAATAAAATCTTTTTGTTATGATATAATTTTTACATTATCTGCTAAAGATAAATGTCTTAATTAACAACTGCAACACTTTTAATATGGTCGCAATGTACGAATCTATTCGAGGATAAAATAACTAATCGTAGAAAAAGTTACTTGATTTAAATGTCGTTATATTAATAACGACTCTACGTAACTATGTACATGAAGTTACACCTCCATTTCATAGAAGCTGTTCAGTTTTTTATTGCAAAATCACATTTTTTTGTTTTATTCTTAAATCTTTAAGTGAAAATGTTTGATTTTCGAATATCGTAATTTATCTGTAACTAGTTTATTTCAATTTGCGTTTAATTTTCCAATGATGTTACATAATCCATATGCTTTAAATAGAGGTACACAGTATTTTTTGAAGTGTACCGGCCTAGTTTCATCCTTTTAATATTGATACAGCAAATGTCAATGCAGCATTATATTGCCATAGACGGCGCCCGGTCGTCGCCGCATGTCTAGACGCGTAATAATTATATACCGAGCCAAGAGAGGCGTATTCTGAGGACGTGAGTCATCCAACATCGCTACAGGATCGATCCTATCTCGCTCTATCGAGAAGGTCAGCAAGTAATCGAATACCTCCTATTGTTTGATATAAAAGCCTCGCAACTGATTCTATGAATATGTACATATTTGTGCGGTAGTTTTATTTTTAGATATCTACTATTGTTCGTTTATTTTTCCGTGTAGCTTATGATTGTTACTTTGCAGGAATCGAATTACCTGTATCAATTTAATTATTGACTTCGAACCATGAAACGATCTTAGAACAGTAATTAGCAATAGAAAAACCTAATCGTATCGTTTATAAGACGATGGATCAATTCTTGTATTCCAATCTATAGGTACAGAATAAGTTAATTAATCTTAGAAATCGATTATTCGGCTCTGTCATAAATAGTATCTTGTCCTAATGATCTATCATACTTCATAATAATATGCGAAAGTTAAATGGAAGAGCGGCTGAACGGATTTAGATAAAATTTGGTGTAGATGTAGACGATAGTCCTGAAGAACACATAGGCTACTCACTGATTTTTTAAATCCCCGTGGACGGAGTCGCGGGCGAAAGCTAGTCATTAATATTTTTATTGTAATTCACCATCAATCAAAATTTTATCACGATGTTCCATTTCCGAATAATAATTCATTTGGTAAGCGGGAAATTGTTGCAATTACGTCAGCGTTGGTTATGACGTCATTTTTTTATCTTCACCGTTCACTATATTACTGTAATCCGTCTCTACTCGGAAACGAAATTGAATTATACCAAACAATAATAATGTAGTAATTATTTCCGATGTTAAAAACCACGGTTATAAACGAAATATGTATTTAGTTCTAGCTTGCGATTTTGCCCGCGTGAACAAAAAATACTAAATATAGTCTATATTACTCACAGATAAATGGTGAACGAATACATACAAAAATACAAATCTTTCCTCTTTATAAGGGCATTCTATAACAGTACTAAATATAGCCTTTTGTTGAGGGATAATGTAGCATTCTAATAGTAAAAGAAGTTTATAAAATCAGTCCATTAGTTAAGATTATTTGATACAAGCACAAAACACATTTCTTGTAATATTAGTGTAATGAAAAACACTACTATACAATGCTACTTACAGTGTATCGATAATGGCATTTAAATCGGTGAATAAAATGTTGCTAACGTAACTCGGAAACGTTCTAGGGTTGTCACCTATTCAAGTTTCACCTGCTATTTCGATGTCTTCGTCAGTATGTAAGTCACTGATTATGCTGTTTTCTTCTATTTTATCATACGCCAGGAATCAAGTCTTCACAAGTCGTTGTTACCCGTTTTTGGCAGCCCTAGTACACTAGTTATAAAACAATACCCGTTTGTATCGCAATGTGTAACGTTGAAGTATTTTTAAATCGGAGAATCCATCCGTTGTCGCAACAGTGGTGAAGTCATCACTAATGCTACGGGTACAGAATAAGACTCGGTGATTCATTTCCTTGTTTCTAGTTGATTTTTATACCAAACCAATCAATAATCTGGTGCGGATTTTAGTTGCACATCACTATTATGCTGTGTCGGAATAAGGATGTCGTTTGGTTGCATTGATGAAGAGCTCCATCAGAAGTGAGAACGGCCGAATATCGTTGTCTTTAATTAAAATAATTTGTAATTATGTAATAGCATTGTTATCTGTTTTGCTACTTTTATAAGTGATTGTTTATCATTAAGACCGCGGAACAAATACTGTGATTTGATAATCACGCACAACACTAGTGCACCCGTCCCCGTTTTGTTATCATTTAATTTGATCTAGGAAGCTCTGTACAAATATTTAATAATCTTTAATGTGATTTTTATAAGATAAAGTATTTTTCCTTTGATAACGTTTCAAAGTCGTGTCCCAAATTCGGTAGTGTAACAACACTGAAGATAATTTAAATATCAAATTATTAAAATAAATTGTTTTAAATATAATTGCAACTTTTTCTAATAAGAAAATGGCTTTTGGCGTTTAAAGGTAAGAAGTGACGCTTCTGTAATTGTACATTTTTTTAATATAATATAAGGTGGCAAACGAGCACTGAATCCACCGAAATGGAAAGCGACCGCTGCCCATAAACATCCGCAATGGCAGGTGCGTTGCCTGCCCTTCATTGACAGAGGAGGAGACGCATATAAGGAGGATATTTCCTCTTTCTATGCGCCTCCTCCACCGTGAAATCCACTTCTCCTTCCTATCCTTTCCTCTTAAGTAAAGGGTGAAAAGGGAAAGGGACTAAAATTAGGCCTCCGGCACCACACTCACCAGACGAAATGCGGAATTGCGTCCACTTCACGCCTGTTTTGTGTGGTCGTGGTATTACACCGGGCGAGCCGGACAATTCGTGCGAAGACATTAAAGCGGGCCCTACCACTGTTAAATACTGTACATAGTCTATGGGTATACTTCACTTCGTGATTTCAGTTATTCCAGGTCGTTAACTTTAAAAAATTAAAGAAGCTTTGATGTAAAATTTGTAATTTAATATATCTGCTTATCTCATTATGTCACGTACTTGAGTTTAAATCTCCTAACTGCAGTAGGTAAGTTGTATTTTATGTTCGCTGATAATATTTGATAAGGTAATACTTTTAAATACTTTGCATATTATTGCCACGACAATTAAAGTAACTTGTAATTACATATTTACGTATGTTCTTAAATATGTTTTTTATCTTTATGGTGAAGAAACGTTGATACCACATTTATAGTTATTGTTAGTATTAGTTTACCATCTTGTGTTTGATGTGGGGACGTATAGTGAGCTGGTGATGATGAACTATTAGCAAGACTGTATTAAGTTAGTGCTCTTAATGCTATTGTGTAGTTAAATAATTTCTACTCATAGAACCAGGAAAGTGTAGGCCTGAATATTTACTTTCTTGTATCTATGTGGTACCTTACTTATATCACAAATTAGTTGCTATTTTTAGACCATGGCCTGACATACACGACTGCTTGGAATTTTTGGAGTACGGATGCCAGTATTTTTAGTGGCGGTCCGAGTATGGCAAATTGAACTACAGACCGCAATTCTCCGAGTTCGTGACATTTGATAGATACTATTGTTACTTGCCTGTTGATTTTACGTGAATTAAATAGATATTGTTGTGGATTTTAGAAAATGCTCGCAGCATCTCAAGGCCTGTTGCCGCAGTAGGCAAATGTTTATTCTACCAAAGACGTCGTCCCTAATTGATTATTTGTACTGGCCTCGCCCCTCCTTTTGTGTGCTTTATTTCGGCTGTATTGAGTTATTGCCTCGTTCGGTGTTCGTTTGATGTTTGGACAGGCTTCCGAGGACGGTGCTAAAACGTTGATGATTTTGTAACTGGTTACTCGTACTGTTATTGTTTGATTAAATTTTGTTCTAATAATCTAAATGCTGAGTACTCTGTATTAGTTGAATTTGCAACTTTGTTAGTATACACACAGATTACTTGATTTGTAAATTGTCGCCTGTACGGACCATAATTACTAAAGTGTTTCGTTTATCTAAATATTTAAATAACAAAATAATTTTGATTTCTAAACGACCTATAAAATACAAAAAGATAGGTTAGCTGAACAAAAACAATGTAGTCACTTGGGGCAATTTAGATAAGGGTTACTTTTGTTAGGCAGTGTACGAAAACCTTTGTTCCCAGTCGAAACTCGGTCTATTATGTAACAAGTAAACTGTAGCTACTATCAGATTAAGGGCATTAGGCGAACGTAAACCTATTATTGTACGGTTTGCCTGTACCTTGTACTGACTTGACAGTTTATTGTTGCTATATTGCATTATGTCAACCAATAATTTGCCTATTCTAGGACTTTGCGCATTCTTGACTTGACTTTGTGCATACTTCTTGATTGTATTACCCCTGAAAATACTAGACACTGTTTGGTTAACAACTTGTTTTGACTCTAACCGCAGCTGATTGGTATTATGGACATCAAGGTGGTTTTGAGATCGCATCCAAAAATCATCCCTAGGCTTTAGTGTTAAGGTATACAACAAGTTAAACTAAAATTATTTGGAACAATTTTCAAGTTTTTATTTGCTACTGAAAATAGTATAAATATTTTCTTCTAATAAATTTTAAGGTATTTGATTCATTTGTTTAGCTTACTTTTAATGGTTATTATTTGTGAGCATTGTAAATTGTATCTTGTAGATTATGTCCTTGATAGGTGGTTGCTAGGTGACCTACAAAAACTCTAGCATTTTCATTGTCATAGTTTCTAGTCATATATCTTCACCATTGTAGTATATCTTTTACTCTTTTGGTTATGTTCAGTTGAAAGTTCACCGGCGTTTGTTGCGTTTGATTAATTATTCTATAGACGAAAGCTTTTATAAGTCGATACAACTTCCCCAAAAGTTTGTAAAGACGTTAGTAAGCAATGAAATTGATGGTACAAAAGTTAGCGAGTCAGAATTCAAAGAAAATAAATTTTATCGAAATCAAATTTCGAGGGTATTAGCTTGTATTTTCTCGTGATTCTAAGAAACTACAAAAGAAACAGTTTATTTAATAGGACATCGACTTATCATAAAATGAAGTCTTTTAGTATCAAGTAAGTTATTTACATTAAAACCATTCTAAGCTTTAAGAGAAGAGCTACGTATCAAAAAGTCTTCTTGGCTTCGAATTATTGGAATTAACCAATCACAATTATTGCTTTCTTTTTATCGACTATCATTCGAATGTGACCATTGAGTTGACACGGCAAACACAAGAGTTTCCTGGCACCTTGTGTGCCAAATCGAATGCCGCCTTCTATACTCATAAACATAATTGTGGACGGTGTGCTAGTCGCGTACGTTCCAGTACACGCCTGCCCCTAACATTCCCTATTTTCTCATTAATCGTTACCAGATCATTATTCAAGCCAACGTCAGAAATAGCTTTCGGGGAAATGTTGCGTTGGAATTCAACCTCGCCTGTATCCGTGTTAAGAACTGCTATAATTGTTTTGACCGGTACAAATCGTATGAAAACTACATAGTTTGATTTAACGTTATTGATGACAGAAATGTCGAATACAGTTTAAGTACCTAAAGTGTAGAGTTGTTACTCTGAAACCTATTTACTCTATGATAAATTATAGATGAGTTAATATGTAACTGTCTTTAGAAATACGGTTTCAAAATTACTACTACTTTTTTACTCTTTGAAAGACAGATAAAAATGAATGCTTGTGTATGTTTTTAGTCTTTTTTTATTTCATAATCTGTAACTGTTTTTTTTTTTGTTTCCAGGTCGCCACCTGCAGCATAATAGGGAGCCATACGCTGTGGCGGAAAGACGGGTGCGATACGCACTCGTGGTATGTATTGAATTATTAACTTTGTTACAGACTATATAACTGTGGAATACCGATACCATATACGTAAAATAGTTAATTCAAATATGACAGTTGATAAAGATGTACAGTAGAGTAAAGAATATGCTGACCATCCGTAGGGCAAAGGATAGTATGCTGAAAAAAAGTTGAATATCACCAGCAAAGAGCACCAGCATTTAGAATGTATAGAATTCTAAAGGTAAAATCTAAATTGCAATCGATTCCATCAGAATGCGTAAATTTTATAGCAAGTGAACGTAGCTTAAGGTATATTGTAACCAGACATTTGAGTTGGCCCGTCAGGACCAATAGTATTCTTTTACACCATGTGCCAACTCTGCCACTACTATAAAATTGTTATTGTATGCACGTCGCGCTCGCCCTGACCCAAGCCATGCGCAGTAATCCACTTATGCTCAAGGGATATCAAAAGAATTGCTGAAATACTTTATCATTTGTCGTATGCTTTCAATATATTAAGTTACCTCAGGTTATATGGAATACTTTTAGGATACCTTTTATTGTGCAATATTGTTGGGACTTGATTCAATTTTTATATTATATTTATATTCTAGGGACATCAATATTCTAATAGATATCTAACTGTAGAATATATAGTTTATTTTCTGCAAATAGTTCTCGACACGTGCTGTTATACTATTCTGTCTTAAAATCTAATTTCACCATGTAATTGTCATGAATAAAAAGTGACGATTCATATCAAGGATGGTACCGTAGATTATGAAATACGAAAATCTATTGTGGCAACCCTATAAGGAGGGAAGTGTGTACCCTATATCTGTACTAATTGCCTAAAATAGACGCCAAAGCTTATAAAGGGAATATCCCTGCTTTAACTAGTCATTACAAATTCCAGCTACCCCGTGATGTTTACAGTACAGCGCCTATCCAATTAGAATTCGAATCTCCATTAATCTTGTCGGCAACGTACAATCAATGCAGACCCCGGACATCGGACGATTGAGCAGACTTTTACACGCATTTCGATAGTTCGATTAATCGAATCGCTCTATACGATTATTCGATTAGAAATAATATTTTTTCCGCCTCTAATTATCCTTGGTCTGAGATATTATAATGCCGTAACTTTCTTTGTCTACTAAATAAACTTACATAAAAATACTATAGTTTTAAACATAAAGTACGAGATAATTAAGTACTTTATTATGCATAAAGATTTATTTTACTCTAAAACCTTTATCAAACTCTTATCCTTTGTAATAAATCGCATTTACGTGAGAATGAAACTCCTTAAGAGATAGACGTGCAATTTTAGTATGCAGATAACGTCCCGATCCCTTCAAGACGGTAGAATTTATAATAAGCACCTTGAAGATATTGCAGGTTATTTAACATAATTAAATAAATGATAAATGCATTTATTTTGGAGAAATATTTAAATATATGCGTGATTTTTGTAACTGTAACTAAATTAAGTTTACTAGCTGTTGCTCGCGACTTCACCCGCGTAAAAATATAGCCTATGTTACTCACAGACAAATTACCTTTCTAACGGTGAAAGAATTTTCTAAATCGGTCCAGTAGTTTTTGATTTCACTACATACAAAAATACAAATCTTTCCTCTTTATAATATTAGTATAGGCTATGTACATTACTTACGACAGGCTTTTAATTTCTATTCCACTTATACTAGATATACCTTTACGCGTATATGTTTTAGGCATATCTTTATTTTATTTTCATTTCTATTGTCTAGTACATATATCTAAAATTAGCATGTAAAGATTAGTACGAGGGTCATACTATTGCAATACATGGGAACCGCAAACTGCAACCGCACAGAGCCGCGCAGGCTGCGGTCTCATTCTGAATTCGAATTAGATTGAACTTTAATACGTATGATTCGCTTTATTGCGAGTTTACACTGTAAAACTTGTATAGAAACATATTGTTGTCTCTTTCATTCTCTTTGAAAACAAAGATGATGAGTTAAAGGCTGATGCTTTTTTGTTGATCGCTGTAAAATATTGTCTTAAATTCAGATCTCTAGAGTCAGTTACGTTTGTCAAAATGAAACCCATCACCATATCGCAGAAATACGTGGAACAAATTTCTTTCCACGCATGTATCAGGTTAGTCTTTTTTGAATAGTATTTTTTTGTTCCCACACTAAAATTAAAAACAAACCACATAATAAATTTATTTAACAAAGAAGCCAAAGAAGAAGTGTGACGAAAGCTTTTCACGATGAAAAAACCACATATCTATGTATTTGTATGTTGGCACTTGAATTTCAAAAGCTTCACGCAATAAAACCTGGAAAATTTATTCATTCTACAGCGCACTAAAGGAGGCCTTCGAAACGCTTGAGTGTGTTTTGTAAAATACACGTGCGTTATTTCATTCAACTCTTTTACGTTACAGGAATAATGTAGTTGTGAACCGTTGGATTTAAAATACCTTTTCCTCTATATTCCCACTTTTTAATAATTACTGGACCATTTAAAAATCATCTGTTAACTATCTCGGCAATTTCATTTGTCTACCTACCCGATGCAGAGGATGTCTTACTAGTCATAAAGGATAAAAATAATTTCCACTGTTGACTAGTATTGCCTTCATGCCACGTCTTTCGTCTTCTTTACAAAATGAAAGCCGCTCACCGCTATTGGAAATACGCACTAAGATGAAGATAGAGTAACGCGTTGGGGGTTTTTGGTTGAACCTTTCCACAGCCATATCAGAAGTAATTCAATCAGTGTTGTACTGTTATGTACCAGTGGCGCATAATGAAGCGACGACCCATCCCGTCGGCTTTGTTACTGACCTACTTCGCGATGTTCCCGCAATGTATTACGTAAAATCTATTTGCCCGAAGCCCGGCTTATTTCTACGCCGTGTGTGCTCTGGATAGCGCCTCTGTGACAGTTTCATATACCACAAAGCAATACTCAACATTTGTTGTATAGGAAATAATTTATTGTTAAAGCAAACATGTTCTTTAAAAAATGTTTACAATTTCAGGGTTTTAAAGATTTTTTTGTAATTATTGTTGTTAGCAAGATCTAGTGTATGAAAATACCTTTTTTTACGAGGGGGAATGCGTTACGCATCCCAGGTGCCTTGGGGAAAGACACACAGGGTATCTGGGACTCTCTCCACATCCCTGGCCAAGAGGGAAGGAACGTGGAGCCTACCCATTACAACCCCTCTGGTTCCCTCGACTTCACCGTTCATCGGGGCATGGATACATGTTAATAGGTGCATGAACATATCTATATTAACTTTGTTAAATCAAGTTATAGTTGATTTAAAATGTAATGAAAACTGTAAATTGCATTGAACCTTGTTTACAACTGCAATTCTATTAAGTAAATGATGACGTCACTTGCGTGATTTAAATATATACAAGCGAAATACAACCTTATCTCAAATCAATAGCAATTATTGTTAAACCTATTTGGCAAGCCCCAAAGAACGTGAGTTAAGTTACATGTCAGAGCTCATCGACCATGTTTGTATGAACGTTATATCGACCCATGTTATTTCGTTTCACTCATACAATTTCTTTGCTTATAATTTATGCGCATATCAAATATATCCGTGACTACATGATCGGATTAGTAATATAGGGAGACTTATGAAATAAAAAATTATAGGACCTTTTGAATGAAACGTCTTGAGTTACATTTGAATTTTAGATAAAGCTAATAAATAAAATTTAGTCAATAATTGCAATAAAGAGGTAAGAACATATGTCAGCTGAATGCTCGTTTATTTCATTCCAGTCCAGCGCAAGATTTGTTCGCTGGAATGTAATAATGTAAACTAGACACAATAGTAACTAAATATTCTGAAGAAATGTTTAATTTATTTTAATTGGCTTGTTTGTATTTTTTTATAACTTAAAATATGCTTTAAAAAGCTATTAACTTCACAATTGGTCATCCCGATGATCTTATCAGTATAATAAAACACATTCCGGGGTGCGATTTACGTCAAAACATCGAGCATTACCCCCCAGTTAACGCAATTAAACCGACCCATAATTAAAACACGGCCATTTTTGTTCGCAGCACGGGATAATTAACCTATTCCCAGCTATGGTTGGTAAAAGTTTACGTTGCCCGATCTCGAAATGTCCGCCCAAGCAACTTTTAATGAACCCCTGTTATACTGATGAATTTGGAAGCGTCGATTTTCTTTTTTTTTACCGCGAAATGATTTTATAGCGTTGTAAGTGGCCAGCTGTTATTAATGGAATCGATTATTTAAATTATCGACTCGATTAATAACTCAAATGTAATTTATTGCGAAATAAAATTTTACGTAGGCGATGAAGGCAATAAAAATAAAGCAACAGACAAAAATACGAAACGATGAATTAGGAATGTCAAAATATCTTACTAAGGGTGAGTTGCACCATATCGCCGGTTACCGTTAAAGTTAAAATTATTTGAAATGGTAATATTTGTAATAATCTTAAAATTTACTAAGGATGAGTTACATTAACTAACTATAAACCTTAACCAGCACATTCCCGATGGTTACGTCTTCGGATGTTCATGATATTCGCTACACCAGTTTTGCGCTGGTCAAAATAACGTCATATTTGACACTAATCATAACCGCCCGATTTTGGGCGGTTATAGTTAGCGTTACGGTTAGTGTCAGTTCGGTAGTGTCAACTGTCACAAGCTCTTATCTTCAAAAGCACAAATAATGGAAAAAGTAATGGAAAAAGAAGATATCTACTATTATCCTATACGTAATCCAGAAGAATAAAGTCTTGCGTGCTCGGAAATAATGGATTTCCAAGATGGAACTCGAAATTTGGCCAAACATTCAGTTTGGACAAATTTCGAGTGTCTAAGGCCATAGCAACAGCGCTTGTCCCTTTTCTCTTATTTAAAAAAATGTCCTCCATAAAAGGTCAATTTATAATATGCATTGACAGGACAATTTATAATATGGAAAATAAATAAGATGCATTTATATTTGTATAATTTTATTGCTTCATTTTTGCTACATATTTGACTAGTAAAGTAAATACAGTTTCAATAATGGCCCAAACTAGTTTATTTTCACAAGAGTTTGCCATTTTCTCCATCTTCGTGTTCAAAAAGTTTATTTCACTATAAAATACCATGCGTATGATACATAAATATAATCGGCGAAACATGAATTTCCAAACATTTTAATTTACGTAAATGTCATTCTTGACACCAACTTGACACTTTAGTGACATTCAGGTTTAAATGTTTCCATTGTAAAAACGAAAAACACATAAAACCTCTGTGAGAATATGTTTTTGCACTTGTAACCCTATTATAACTTTTACGATAACCAGCGATTTGATGCAACTCACCCTTATAGTTATACTATTTGTACGTAGTTAACAAAAACTACATTTGTTTAAAATGTAAGCTTCATGTCCTCTTCGTTACTTATAGCGAGCTTAAATCCCCGTCTAGTCGCCGCAAATGACCCAATAGGGGCTTTGCATCGTCCGATATCTAAATCCATCTCCCGTCGAGGCCTTTTTCCCCGTTAACACATCGGGACCGCAAGTCGTGCAGCCTGATTGGCGGCCATGTTGGCCGGGCGCCTCGTGTTTTGATACGATCGACCTCCTTTCGATTTCTGCTATCCTGGTACTTGGTAACTATCTACTTAACAAATATTGCTTTAAGTAAGCTCGACCTTTATAAAATGAAAAAAATCTTATAGTTCTGAATAAATTCTTATATTTACGCAGTTTTTTTCTTGCTCTTCTCTCTGTTGTCTTCAGACAAAATTGAATTAAAAATCATTTACATTTAAAACAAATATGCTCTTATTAAATTCACTTTAGTCACGGTTAAATATTTAAGATACTAAGGCGCGCCGCTGCACTCCTTAAGCAACTTTTTAACCGGTTTACAAAATATTTTAATTACTTCAGTTAATATATTAACACACTTTAACTGCACGATTCTACTTACATGGTGACGATTTGTAAATGATATTGCATATTCATTACATTTTACAGCGATTTTTTTATGTTAAATCTGTCTTGGAATTTACAGATTGTCCTTTTCCGATTTGTGTGTTTGGCTTTTCTATCTCACTTTCTTTCACTTCTTACGGAAAGAAGATTGTAAATCAGGATTTGTTTTTACGAAATGTAGAAAATAGTGTAGAAAAACATTGGGTAATCTTCAATTTATCGTAACGTTAGTTTGCCGACTTTGAACTTTGTTTAGATTTCCTATCAGTAGTCTTAGTGTTTGGCAGTTTTCTTGTTGGAAAACCAATTTCCAAGTTTCATCCTCTATGTAAGATACCTTTCATACTATTTTCTTTTTGGGTCAAATGAAGATTTCAGAGTTTTGTCTTACTATTTCACGTGGTAACTGCAAACTGCGAATGTATATTTTTGGATTCAAAAATAAATTAAACCATTTTTACGTGTACGTAGTATTTAAAACAAGTGTAACTTATAGTTAATTATGTTGAAAGATAATAAAAATGTAGTGACGTGTGTCCGCACCCAAAAACAAATATGTCTTCAAACGCTATTATCAAGATCAGACGTTACCAACATATGGGTCGCGATTTAATTGTGGTATAAAGAATCCTACCATTACTAATAATTTATTGTCACACTCTTTTTCAGCTTCTCATTAAAACGTCCTTAATAACCATTCAACTAATGTGACAGTGAGACAGGTGGGTCCTTAAATTGTATCCTTAGAATAATCGGAATCTAATTATAGGTGACTTTAGACCTGACTGTATGTAATGAACATTGAATATATTGTTATCACACTCACTCACGAAACAAATACCCCAAGTATGAGCAGGATGTATTACTAATACATTTCGGTATTTAACGCATCTAGAATATTGATTAATCCATGTGTTAGGTTTCAAAACGTATTCTGAGTGGAATAAATAATGTATTGGCGACAAGCGATGAATTACAAGTAGGTTTGGTTGTAATAACTTCGTAGACGAATTGGATAGTTTCGCCATATTTGTCACTCTAAGCTATAAATATTTAACGGTATACATTTTAAAAAAGGATAGCTATATACATTTCTAAAAATAGTACTAAAATTGGCTGTTAAATTGTATTAAACGATGAACCCTACTCGTATAACTGTGGGTATTTTTTTAATAGAAAACTAAATAAAAAACACAGTGACATTAATTCCTTAAGGTACAAGTTGAATCTTATTGTAAAATTCCCTTTTCTTACAAGACAGATGTGCTTTAATGTTTACTTAATGTAAAGTTCTAGTAACGTCCTTCAGGACTTAGATTTACATTCTGCACCCTCAAGTTTTGTAAGCTCAAATGTCTTGTTTTATGAAGCTTAACACTAGATTATTTTATTCTTTTAAAATCCACACTAACAAGATACAAAGGAGGGAATCTCTTAGTATCTATATTTGACGGTGAATGTGACAAATTTTAATCATTTACCTCACTGGTTTTTTATTAACAACGTAACCAATGGCAACATTTGATGTTTTGTTATTTTTTTACACAGAGTTTTTACATCTTAAGACCTTTGAAATGTGAACGCGTGACGAGCTTTCTAAACAGTTTTGTTTGATCTTTGCCGCCGAACGTCGATACATTTTTTCTATTGAATACGTTTTAATCAACCGTACTCGTGTGATTTCTTCGTATTTCGAACGAAATTCTTCAAATAATGTATTGAAAGTTGTAATGAATTTCATTCTTGTTTTTTTATACAAAAATAAAATTACTTACTACTTACTTATAATAAAATGATTTCATTATTACTATTGTAACATCGGTAAATACTATTGCTCGTTTTATAAAATTGAAATGGATATTAAAGTCAGACTGGCTAACGCAGTGGAAACCAACGGTTAATTAAACTTGCTACGTCACACCCATGTCAATTTTAATACAGTACCCATATCTTGGATTATATTAAGTCATATGTTAATATTGTCACTTGATAGTTCCATTGGGATATCGCCTTATTAAAGTTGGGGGGAGGTAAAAGGGGGGACTTGTAACCAGAATTTGCCAGTTTATTTTGCACCTTAGTTACTAACTCTGAATCTCTAGGAAATAATACGCTTTGAATAATATTAGTTCATTCTATTACATTTTCATTGAATAACTAAACATTTTCTCGCGCTATTAGTGTTTGTAGTAAAAATAAACTTACTATTACTAGACTCTGAGTTATTTTAGAGCTAGTAACAATTTTGGTATCGAGAAAATCAATCAATGTTCAGCCATCAGTTTAAAAATATCGTATACTGAGCATTGACCTCTCTAGATCTTACTTTATTACAAGAAAATGCTCGCGACTTCGCCTGAGTGAAATTAAAAAAATATAACACATGTTACTCACTGACAAAGCAGCTTTTTAATGGTCAAAAATTTTTTTAAAAACAGTTTTTTAATTTTTCAATACATGCAAAAATCCAAAAATATGAATCTTTCCTCTTTATAATATTTGTATAGAAGACTTCGCCTGTGTGAAATTTAAAAATAATATAAAATGTTGCCTTAGTTACTCACTGACAACGTAGCTTTTTAATAGTGGAATAGTTTTTGATATCGTTTATTTCAAAACAGACAAATATACAAATCTCCTCCTCTGTATAATGTTACTATAGATGAATATGTAAAATTATAATTTGAATCTACCAATATTACTATTGTAAAGTGAAGAAGATTTCCTTAAATGTATATTTCAAATTGTTATAATTCTTGGCATAACTAATAAATCACAGTTCGATGCGACAATACAAGTGAACCCGTTTCTATCATTGCCAAGAAGTCGAAGTTTTAACAAGATTGTCGGAGCAATACATCTCGCTCATTAGTATTCGACAGTGGGGAGACGGTCCACTTTAAACTTCAAGTTATTTGCTTAACGCTGCCAGTTTGTTACTAGTTACAAAACTGACATCTTTCTCGCAGTTGCATCTAACTTTGGGCTTATACTGCGTCATCGTAAACCTTCTCTTGTGCCTGAGTGGGGAAGTGCTGATCTTCCATACTTGGGCTGCTGCCATTTTTTTATTGCTATCCCTTGTAAAAAAATAGTTAACATGTTTTGTACTGCTGTTATTTTAGTGGCAACCCACGATAATAAATTTCAGTTATATTCTCTTAAACATGTTCTATTTTCCTTTAATTACGATAGCTGGAATTCTTTGTAGTCTACTTTCAAGTGTTCTGTTATCTGCTTCATGAATATTTGATGATGGTTCGCACAATAACACCTTTAAATAAATAACCTTCTTACAGTATTTAAAATATAAAACTGACAGAGCATCTTGTCTCTACTTTTCCTAATTAAAATAAATGCTGCTTACTTCCGTATTGCAATATTTGTTTTCCTAATTAACACAGAACGTCAAGACTCTATTTAAATGTTTCATTAAGTGAAGAGGCAGCGAACACGGTCGCAACGCCCGATTATTGGCTTTCACAGATCTACACAACTAAGGGCTGGCGTACACTGACTGTTTCTAACAGTCAGTGTTGTTGGATCGCTTATTGCGCAGTGGACGGTTTACTGTTTGCAGTCGCTACTCCTAAAAGTCCGTGTATGGTGGCCCTAAGTTCACTCGAGTAATGTCAACTTAACTAAATGAAGATTGTAAGGGTGTGATTTGCTATACCGAAATGGCTCTAATTGTTTTTTTACTTCCATTTTGTAGCTTTTTAGAAGGATTTCTACTATAAGGCGGATTATGTTTAAAAAGTAATGATTCAGAGCTACATTTTTAATTGAAATATAGCCTTTTTGTGTAACTGAAAGCAAGGTGTGGTGAGATTCAACTTCTGAAGGCACGCGATGCGGACATACGTAATACTTGTCGAAGGCTAAACGAATTAGGTAGGTTCTAAGTTCCTATGATAACTGATCATTTTAATATTTCTGAACCTTAGACACAAGATTGATAGGTTTTTATTTCTCTCTTTTGGATTTGATAGTTGTGACGTTATAATATGGGGTGGGTTAATGAACATATCTGAAAGTTTTTATGCACTAGGTTACTCCGAACCTTCAAAACGGCTCAACGCATCTCGATGATATTTGGCACAGATGTACATAGTCTGGAAAAATACATCCTCTAGTTACTTAGTTTATTTTTTATTCCTCGTAGGCAAATGCTAGTCTATACTATTATAATAAAGCGTAAACACACACTTCTTTGTTGCCTAAGATGTCAGCAATCACAGCATATTTACGAAAAACTCTTTTTTTAATAAAATCCCTACACTTACGTCACGCTTTACGCTATACATTTTAACGCCTTTAAACTTAGGGGTAAATATTTTGGATTAAATTCCTAATGTGGGAAAGAGATCATAAGTTGTTGCCAACATCAAGGAAGCAAGATTGTTATGGTTTGACATCCTGTCATGTCGTTTTGTCATTTGCTATTGATAATTTGATAAAATGTAAACAATAAAACAAAATTTTAATAATTCCATGCGGATGAAGCCGCACGGGAACAGTTACATTTGATAAAGTATCTTATAGTAATTCAATGTCAGAAATATTCACCTTATTTCATAGAGTTTCGTATATTTTCATTATATTGCTATTAAATAAAGTGCCCACGCCCACGCTGTTAAGGAATGCGTAAATCATTTGTATCTGTTATCTATTTCTTTTTTCGTACAAACAAGCAAACGTAAATTCTTGAGTAACAATTCAGTATTACGAATACTTTTACCTATGAATTCTTTGCAGTACTTAATTATTTTTACTTGCTTATACTTCGGAAATTATTTTTATATTTTCGCATGTGAAACAATTGCGTGAAAGGTGACATGATCAAAAAAGGAGTGATGACTGAGATGACGTATGATAGAGTTATTTGGAGGACAAAAACCTGCTGATAAGGATGATGATGTTGATGTGAAACGCAATGCCTGTCTTATGAAACAATAACAAGTTCTGATAAAGACATTAATAATACTGGTTTATTATATTTCAAACGTTTTTTATTTTTTAATAAAAAAAAATATCTTCGATCATAGAATTGAAGCCATGATATAAAGATTCATAAAACCTGCTGCGTTGATCTTTATCGAGTTGAATAAGGCAAGGGAGATGATAGATATTATTAAAATTCTAAACTAAACATTGCTTAAAAGTCATAGATTTTTAACCTACTAGCCTATGTGTTCTTCCAGATTTTACTCTACATCTGTGCCAAATTTCATTGAGATCCGTTCAGCCGTTACGGCTACAAATGCTAACAAACATCCATCTATCTAAGATTTCGCGTTTATAATATTAGTAAAAAAAATATGATATGATATAAGTGTATCATTCAAGTCTAACGATGAGTAAATAACTTGTTTCCCCTAATTTTTATGCTCCGGATAAGATATCCATAGATGATATATCCATTTTAAAAGTATACAAGTACGATAATACAGTACCGATTTTTAACTATGCTATGAACTTTTTTCCTTATTCATTACTGAAATGTTTCGTCCTCCCTGCTAATATTCAATCTTGAATTTATTGCTCGCGCGATTCGACTTGACGTTGACTAATTCCCTTCGCAGCGGCCTATTACGAACACATTCAATCAAAATTTTGTATACATTCAGCTTTGTTCATATTAAATGATTGGCAGTTTCAATATTACATCGGAGTTTTTAGCATCTTGTGTTTTTATAACCAAATAAAACAGGATAAGTGGGCTATTAATATCTAGGTTACATCAAATAATTCAACAACTTGCCTTGTCCCTACGGAGGGTCGGCACAGTATGTGTTGCTCTTCCATACATTCCTATCAGCTGTCATATCTAAATCCACTTCCTTCTAAAGCATATCCTCTTTCACACAATCCATCCATTATTTTTTCGGTCTTCCTATACCTTTGTAGCCTAGTATTACATCAAATAATTATGGTAAAGAAAGAAAAAAATTGATGGATATAAATTTTAAACTATAATAAAATCTAGCAAGTCTATACCTACGTTCTGTCTATATTCTAGTCGTAAGCCCAATACTTCAACTTTCTCTATACGTCACTAAAACCGCTTTCATATCGTCAAGGTTTTCTATTACCTATAAGTGCGCTTGAATTATTTATTTTTAGTGATAAAAGTAAAGAATTGGAATAGTTAGTTGACGTAAATAAATTTAAATATCTATGATTATTATTTTATTTTATTACGTATAAACTTTTAACAGCCCAATAATTTAATTTTGAAGACATCGGCTTGTAGCCATTGTTTAAAAGTCTAAGATTCCATAGGATATGGGCGTACAGAATCCAACAAAGATGGGGACTCGCTCGACCTAATTGCCGGCCGTTCAATGGCACTCAACCCGGATGCCAACTCACCCTAAGGGTGGCACCCCCACTCGACTCACCCCTTCGCACTTAAGTTAAGGCTAATAACAAACACCTACTCATCTCTGTTGTGCTTTATCGGCTTTGTGTATTTTCGGATACAATCTTAAGTAAACAACTTAGTTTGCTTTCTGGTCCCAGACACCTACGTACAAAATGTACATTTAAATCTTAATTATAATAAGAAGTAAAAGACATAAAATTGTATTCTAAGGCCACTGTACACGAACCAATTTAAGCAATCGCTAGGGAAACCTTAATACACTTAGTGTTAGGATCAGCAAGTACTTTATCTGTACACGGACCGCAGTTTGCAGTCACTTTGAAAAATCTTTTGTCTCGAGATATTTGTGTGTAAAATAACTAGCAAAAAGATCTCTAAATTCGTAACTATCCGGTTACTTCCTTCGTTCATCAATTAACACCATATTTCTGTTTTATCACGCAATTTTAATATGTATTGTTTTATTTAATTAATTACTTCAAGAGCACGCTCTCTAAACAACGCCTCCGCGCTTTTCCAGCGCAATTTCCGCTCGACATATTCTCACATTCTTCATAAAAGGCCTCGCTCGCGCTGTTTTGTTCGCAGTATTCGCTACTTAAACATTTCCGAACATCCTGTATAGTCACCCGGTGACGTAGATAAACCTTTTAAAACGCCCTGTGTAGTCGTTGAACGATAAACGCGTTTTCTTCGATTGTTGTACTAACAGTCTCGACCTACTTTAGAACTTCGATATTTTCTTCTGACGTACGAAATTCTGAGAAATGTATCTGTTACTAATACGATAAGGAGTTTAATTTACATTTTTGTAATTTCAAATGAATGAATTGAATGGATTGAGGTGAATGAAAAGTTTGGTACGAATCATGTTCGTAAAATTATTTTATGGCAGTAATATTTTTTTATTTATTTGAATGACTAAACTAGATGTTCACCAAATATGGTTTGAACGTATAAACTTCATCACTCCAAAAAAGGTCATGACGATGTCTTGTGTTATAAAGGATGCGTAAAAAATATAAAACGTTCTTTTAAGTGGGAGGTAGAAAATTATAAAATAACAAAAAGAACCTTAAAAAGGGATTCAGTCATAACATCAGAGTATATTAAATTAAATTATGTTGAAATCTAAAAATGTACGTAATTCAAGCAATTAATTAAAGAAACATCAATGTAAAAAGATTAAATACATTTTAAGGTACTTAATATGTAATAAGGAAACGTAGCAACATTGCCTTATGACGTCATAAGTTAAGAATACTCTTCAGTTAGCATTAAAAGTACATTAATTCATAATACAAGCAGGCTCATGAAATTACTCGTTTTATTAACCCTCAGTCGCCGTCTAAATTATGCATGACAGTGCAGTGGAGCGAGAAATGACTTTATGGCCTCATAAACACCAGTAACATCCTTCGCAGGTACCTCCACCCACCCTTAGCCCCTGCAACCCACCTTACAGCCCTAAAGTCTACTACACGAGTATTTACATTCACATCTTGATGTCTCGTTTGTTTGTTTCTTTATGTTTATTAAGTTGTATCTTTTTGTATGTTTCTTGTAATGTTGTTTGTGGTTCATTGAATTAGGTTTACGTGTTACGTTTCGTGTGAAAGTAAACTTATCAGGCCAATGTGGTGTAAGTGTTAACTTTTAGAGCGGGCGCACATTTTACTAAACTATCGCACAACTGCTGTGCGATTGTCGATTGTTTCGCAGCCAATTCAATTGTTTAGTTGCACAACTATAAATCGAGTAGTGTCCGCACCTTTATTATATGCTCATAGGAATCAAAGCGAGACTAAACAGTTATGCGATAGTTTGAACAAAAATGTGCGCTCTCTAAGATTTAAGTTAATACTTTCATACACGTTTTATTACAATCGTGTTAACGTCAAATGTCATGTTAATCAGATTCGTGGCATTCGCGTATGTAGGCGTAGTTATTTATTTTTAGATCAAAGTATAGTTGAGATCGTAGCCTTTGAACGTTTCGAATGGCGTAGCGTCGCGTGGGACGATCCAATTTTGCACACCTTTTATGTAGGTGTTCGAAGTTACTTAATTATGTGACGAGACGGAATAGTGCACTTAGCAACTTCACTATTTCTACCTTGAGTGTTTTAGAACGCGATGCAAAGCGTGTTAATAAGTGTATCTAGACGGTTTTGGTTATATTTTAGCGAGTTCTTATTTGCTATTTGAATTGTAGAGAAAATAGTACATAGATAAGGTTTTATTGTTAATATGGGAACATAAATACACATTACTGTTAGTTTGAACTGAAGTCTTTAGTTTACTGCCTGCTATTTGGAGGTTCACAACAAACTAGCTAGCCAGAGTAGATTAAGAAACATACAATAGAGTTTTGGATGCGTTAACTACGCTTCAATATCACTTTCACCAAAAGTAAATAAACAAGTCCCTTTACAGCCAGTTCTATTTGACAGTTTTAACTGAAGAGTCTAACTGTTAAGTTAAAAATTTGCGTTTATAACCTGTCTTTTACAGTGTAATAATGTGTAATTTATCGTTGTTTCAGATCTAGAGGGAGGTCGGGCGTGGTGCGGGCGGCCGCGAGCCCGACGCCATGGCGACGGTGGAGGGCCGGCCGGCGCAGTATGGCGTCAGCTTGCGCCAGCTGCGCGAGCTGATGGAGACGCGCGGCGCCGAGGGCCTGGCCAAGATCAACGCGCTCGGTGGGCCGCAGGAGCTATGCAAGAAGTTGTACACCTCGCCCACGGACGGTCAGTATTATACTTTAAATTCTAACAGACCGAGTTAAGGTCGTATATCGCGTAACAAATTGTCATTATAAAAGTTATTTGTGTGATCGAATTGTTTCGTGTAATGATAAAGACCTCTACATATCGGCGAAGAAATTCAAATATATGTGTGAAATCAACCAACCAGCACTGGGCCAGCCTATGGCCACTATGGCCTAGTCACCCTAACATAGGGTAGGCTCCGAGTACCTCGGTAGGGATGTGTAATGAGCTGGTAATGATGGTCATTAAATGATAAAGGGAGGGAAGCTAACTACTCCTCTGATATGAATGTTTGATTTCTCTATATCGAGATGTAAATGAGATGTATAAACATATCGATAGAGATGATAGCTTAATAGAAACATCACTAATGTTTACAGATATGTCCACGGTACAATTAGGTTTACGTTAAATAATATAAACACGACAGGAGCGACGGAGTCGGCCGCTGCTCGCTGGTAGGAACTGTGAGTGACATATTTGACAACACGACATCGTTCCCGCGCTTGCTTATTTTGAGTGCCGTCAGAAAATAACGATAGATTGACGTGACGTGAGTCATGGAAACATACAGAACTGATTCATTACTACAAAAGTTACTAAAAAGCAGCACAACTTGTATATATCTAAAGACAGGCACTGAAAATATACGTTAATTAGTTCCTTTTGATGGAAACAAAAGCATTATTATTAACAAATAAATAATTTTATAATCTGTATCGTGTAACTTTTATAAACAGCATTCAGATATAACAAAGAATATATTCTTTATTTATGAATGTGGATTGTAAGCGTGTTTTCTACAGTAATTGATATATATATACTTTGATATTGTGTACTTCATAACAATTACTGTTATTTTATAAAACATTCATCGCGTACCGGACGTAGACCCATAATCAGAATTATCATTATCTATTTACTATGTATACTATATACTATTCAAAATGTATACTAACTGTATAATGATTGACAGTTATTTTAACTCCAATATATCGTTAACTAGCGACTCACCCAATCTTCCTATTGAATCAGTCTGTCTATTTAAAAAAATCCGTCCCGTAGTTTTAAAGATCGAAGTACATATGAACAGTCATACAGCGGGCAGCGACATTGTTCTATACTATAGTGATAGGAATTAACTATTTAGGGTATAATTTTCAACTATCACACTATATTTTGTTTACTTAAAATGAATTATCTATACTTAATATTATAAAGAGGAAAAGTTTTCGTTTGATCGTAATGAAATAACACAAAATCTACTGGACCGATTTCACCATTATAAAACTACGGTGTCAGTGAGTAACATAGGCTATCATCATCACCAGCTCACTATACGTCCCCACCGAGGGGCTCGGAGCCTACCCTAAAGTTAAAGTGACTAGGCCATAGTCAATCACGCTGGCCAAGTGCGGGTTGGTTGACTTCACACATATCTTTGAATTTCTTCGCCGATATGTGCAGGTTGCATCACGATGTTTTCCTTCACCGTAAGAACGTCAGGTAAATTATGTACATATGAAAATTCGAAAAATCGAAAATCACATTGGTACATGGCGGCGGGATTCGAACCCAAGACCTCTAGATTACAAGTCAAGTGCTTAAACCACTGAGCCACTGACGCTCTATAGGCTATGTTTTATATTATTTTTTAATTTCACGCGGACGGATTCGCGGGCCAAAGCTAGTAAAATATAAGGGACGCTTATGAAGTTGAGTAATTAACTATATAATTATTAGAATTACTCCAAATTATGATGTAATTAATTAAAAGACTCATTTGCGTTTTAAGGGAACATTACTAGATGTGACTTCTGCGTATTTCTAATTATTTCGTCACAAGGGAGGTGTTATATTATCACGCATGTATTCGCTTTTGTTCTTATTAAATCACAATATATAGAAACTAAATGTATACTTGTGGAAATTAATAAATTGAATGTATAATCTTTCGTTCAGAAATAAGGAATTATGGCTGAACGGATATCGATAAAATTTGGCATGGATGTAGAGGATAGTCTGGAAAAGTACATTGGCTACTTAATTTTTTTTTCAATTCTGCGCGGACGGTGTCGCGGGCGAAAGCTAGTAATCAATAAAAATCCATACTCAATTTCATTCTGTGCGTTTAAATTGACTAAATCCTTTTCCAAACTTGCACATTAATTCCATTATCACTTTTGGAACTTACGTTGAATCTTATTTCTTGTAACTACGTTTAACCAACGCCCTTAATATAATGAAGCTATAAACTTTAATAAGGTTGGTTAGCGAGATAAATATAACCTAACAAAGGCTCGGAGTAACATCAAGTAGCAACCGTAGCGATATCTATCGTATCGAAGCGTCGTCCGCAAACTTGGAGATACGATCTCTGACAGGCCAGGCTTATTTATTGACCTTATTTAGCTATACGGTTTATCTGACAAGGGATAGATAGAAATTGTGCTGGTTAATGGGACATATTCTACCTCAAAATTAAAGGTTATGAGACAATAGTTAGAAGTCAAAATTAATTAACAGTTTGAAAGATTGTAAGATATCTTAGTGATATTAAAAATGGGAATGTTTAGATGAATGTTTGTTAGAGCTAGAAGTCTAAAAGACTAAACGAATCTCAATGAATTTTGGTATAGATGTAGACGATAGTCAAGAAGAACATATAGGCTACTGATTATTATTTTTTTTTAATTCCGCGTGGACGGAGTCCCAGGGGAAAGCTAGTATTTTAATAAAACAGTAAATTTGAAGAATTAATACGGAAATTTTATAAATAGACAGAAACGTCTTTAACAGTTCAAAGGCACGTGTATTTTTTAATAAAAATTAGGCAATCTGTGCTTTAACGCGCCTAAGTGTTCGTAATTGAGACGAAACAATAAAATCTCTTAATGTCGATGTTAAATCCGATAGCGGACGTCAGCACGCGGACGATGATCATAAAATCGTGATAAAATTCACTTTGAACAAACACTACGAAGAAATTTAAACATTGATGTGCTCAATGAATCTGCTTATTCTGTTGACGTCTTGGAAATCTATGGTTTGTTTTTGGCATTAGAGGTTATTTAATTAGTGTTGAAGTGACAGAGTTATCTAAATATGACTAAAGAATACGTCTGTAGACCTCTTATTTTGCTCTTTACGACTCTGTGATAATCTTTACGTTTTCAATATATTTAGTTCATAACATCTTTATATAACATTTGTAATCTTAACACTGCAGGTAAATTAGATTATGCTATATTTACGTGTTGTGAATTTAACGACATGCTATAACTTCGCTGGTACCCTCGTCAAAGCATTCGCTGTCACTGACTCAGCCGTGACGGTATTATCGTAGCAATACGATACGCCTTGAGGCGTTCCACAAGATATCTGCTTATGTTACATGTGTACAGGGTGTTATAAAATTATTTAAATTAAAATTGATACTAAAATTGGCTTGGTATATATCAAACTATCGTGATTTTAGCAAATGTAATGTTTGTAAAATACGGGTTTCTTAGGGGTGTCAAAATATCGGGAGCTAAACAACCCAATCGCTGTAAGACAGTCTATCTCACAAACGTTATGTTGGCTTGATATTTCTTACTAAGTGACATGCAGTTTAACACACGATAGTTAATACCTAGTTGAATATATATTTTAAAAAATACCAGTTAATGTTTATGCCATAAATAAGAGATTTTGTAATGGAATATAATTCGGAATGTATAACACTACTGTGTATCCATTGGAAATCCCATTAAATACATTGTGATCGTATCCGCGTAATAAACACAGAAATAATCACGATTGAAGTGACAATGAATCGCTTTTCATTTCGCAGCTCGTACGTCGTCAATTTAATTTTCGCGCCGACTCGAGTAATTTCGTTTCAGCGCCGAATAAAGCTAGCCCCGGACCCGCGGTTCGTTGAACCGACCTGATCGATACTCGGAAGGTCTACGTAATGTTCAGGCACGACTGAATAATGAAAATTTTCATAGGCCTATCGGATAAACGAATCGATTCCTATTCGCGTTGATAATCGATTTACAATAATGATATATGAGACACGACAGATCATATAGAATATCTCTAGATAATAAAATAAATCTTTTATGTCGGGTTGCTGAGGTTTTCATCTATTTTATCATTACCCAGTGATTTATAAGTGTAAGGTTGTCCTATTTCAACGGAGTAAAAGTCAAATTCGTGACGTCGACGTCGACGAGCGACGTTGAGCGTCGGTGGCTCAGTGGCTTGAGCACTTGACTTGTAATCTACAGGTCTTGGGTTCGAATCCCGCCGCCATGTACCAATGTGATTTTCGATTTTTTCGAATTTTCATATGTACATAATTTACCCGACGTTCTTACGGTGAAGGAAAACATCGTGATGCAACCTGCACATGTCGGTGAAGAAATTCAAAGATATGTGTGAAGTCAACCAACCCGCACTTGGCCAGCGTGGTTGACTCTGGCCTAGTCACCCTAACTTTAGGGTAGGCTCCGAGCCCCTCGGTGGGGACGTATAGTGAGCTGGTGATGAATGAATGATGAAAAGTCAAATTACGTAGTTCGGAAACGCATTTCATAAAGTTATTGAACTAAAAACACTAATGAATGGTTAAATTTAGCTGGGAAACCGGCCATTAATAGATGAAATCGCGGTTTATTAAGAGAGATGTAAATGTCTTGCAAATTAACTTGCTAACGTTACCATAATACGACTATAATGCTAGAAATGTGTACAAATTAATACACAGTAGTTGAGAAAGCTGCAGTACCTAGGCCACATAATGCGAAATGCCAAATACGAACTACTGCAGCTCATCGTACAAGGCAAGATCCACGGAAAGCGAAGTGTTGGTTGAAGAAGAACGTCCTGGCTCAAAAACCTACGTCAGTGGTGGAAAGAGCACCCGTTCACTTTTCAGAGCCGCGGTGTCAAGAACGAAAGTCGCCCTAATGATCGCCGAACTTAGGAATAAGATTGCACTTTAAGAAGAAGAAGTATGTTTTAAAGAGAAATGGACGTTCCTAACCAGCATCTAGTAATAGGGGCCATTTACTTTGCGAACTTATATACTTTTAAAACAGTTTAAATTTTCACTGCAAAAGCTTTTAAAGTATGTAACTACTGAGAAATGCATCTCGGGAGCGCTTGCAGTGCCAAGTTTTCCTAAACGCATTCTTCATGCACGCAAACTACTCGTGTAATTTAAAACAACGATAAATATGAATGAAAAGAATAATGGCTTCTCCGACTTAAGGTGCGCTTTCACTAAAGAAAACTAGACGTAATTTGCACTAGCGTTAAACAAATTAATTTAATTTAATACCAACTTTGAAATGTTGGCTGGTGTTTATTACTGAAAAGAACATACTAGTTGCAAAGACTTACAGAATGTCGATGTAATAAGGCGTGAGAAAAGTCGACCGCACTTGGCCTGCGTCGTTTAGTAGTCTAGTCAACCCTAACTTAGGACGGGATCCGAGCCCCTTAGTAAGGGACGTGTATAACCACTAAGGACAAAGACATTCAATATTATTACCAAACATGGGAGACTTTCTGAGTTAAGCAGCCCTAATAGTACTGAGAACCGGTTTGAACTGGTAAGGATAGTAGCGTCCGTTGCCAAGGTTGGTCAAATCGCATTAGAGGGAATCCAATGGTCGCTACACGTTTAATGTTCAGGTCACGAGGTCTTATGAGATGGTAATACTATTGTTTTGTACAGTATTAGCTGTATCAAGCAGGTTGTTTTTAATTATTTTTTAACTAGCTGCTCTCGTGCGGCTTCATCTGCATGTATTTCTAAAAATGATAAAATTGCAAATGTCATAATAACCTTGCTTCCTTAATGTTGACAGCTTATAGTTTATGCTCCCTTTCTATGAGGTTTTTCAGGTTTTTTCCAATATATTTACCCCAAGTTTAATAGCGTGAAAATATAAAGCCTAAAGCGTGTGGTAAGTGTAGGGCTTTTTATTAAAGAAATAATTATTCAAAAATATGTTGAAATTGCCGACATCTTACGTCACGAAGTAGTGTGTGTTTACGCTTTATTATATTAGTATAGATAAAAAGCTCTATCTTTTGTTTTAATAATAACTGAGCTTATTTTTCTTAGAACTGTAACCTAATATATGTAGGTACTGTCACGAACTCCTACAGTAGAATCGTGACTTACATAACAATAAAATACCTTAGCTCACAGCTGACCTACTTCCGTCCGATCTTTGCAAGTTATGAAAAATAACTTCATGCAAATAACTGATCTTTCTGAAGCAAAATAAATCAATCAACGTTGGTGAAGTTTGTCTCGTGGAAGTTTTATCGTGGATTCTAGTATGCTTTTTATTTTATCATCTTTCAATTGGGGTCAATCGATTCTTGCAGTTTTGTATTTGCAAATATTTAGATTTATAAAGAATTCCAGGTATCTATGACCAATGAATATACTTTATTACAATAAATGTTTAGAAAGAGGAACCTTATTATGTCAAAAAAAAAAGTTTCCGAACTCCAAAAATAATTTATCGTATTTTTAACACACAATTTGTTAGCATAGCGCAATAGCTCGGAACTAATACAAACAGATTAACTTGCAATCGCTTAGTCATCGCTAATTAACGAACGAAACCGACGGCATTGTTTATACTTATGTAGAGGTGAACGTCATGGCTACGATTACAACAGATTTGGATTGTCTTTTATAGTAAAAAAATGTTTTAATGTCGCCCTGTGAGAATCGTTTAACGTCATGTCCGATCAATTGCTTAACTACGCCACCGATTGCGTCGCTTAGTGTAGATTTGTATATTATAATCACGAAATCCATTTTATTAAATATGTCACAAACAATTGGCGGAGGTATAGTGTAGTGACGTCACATTCTTATTTTAGACAAGACGCCTGTCTGTTTGGACAGCGGCGTCGCACTGCCGGCTGTAATTACTGTTTTATACCATTTCCGTAATAAACACTGATAGTGTAATCTCAAGGTGACAACTATAACAGCCGAAAGTTTACTCGAGGCTTTTCAAATTTCTAGACCGGTGATTCCTAGAGATCTAGATGAGCTATACGACTTAAAATATAATTTACACTTATAGTAGATAAAAGGTGGCAAATATGTTTTATTATACTATTAGTTAATACAGGAAATGGTTGGAAATTATGATAATTTCATCCACAATGTAAACTAAATGTGTCTCAAAATAACGAGGAATGTGGAAAGCACATTAAACAATGTGAGTCATAGAACGTCACTAAACTGACTAGACTCGGCTCATAACGATGTGTGATGTCATACAAAAATTTTGCCTATAGTTATAAACCAACTATAGATAAATACGTAAAATTGAGGATTCTATAATATTTATCTGATCATTTATATTTGTAGGATTTTTTTTTATTTATTACGATTAACCAACAAGACAAAATGATATAATTTCGAAGTCGAAGCAATAAAATGTTTAAAAAAAATGGAGATTATAGGAAATAGTAGTGGTCTTTTAAACTAACGTCATTGTAAAATCCATCCATTTGTAATAGCCTCAATTCCAAAATCTAATCATTTATGACTTCAAAGTGAACCGTGAAATTGTTTTTCCATTTTCAGTCGTAGATTCCGCTTCCGTTCGGATTACAGATCAAAGGATGCCGAATTAACACTCAATATTTATCAGTTTATATACATGTATGTACAACACATGTATGTAAATAAAATGAATTAAACAATACGAATTCCAAATGAATAAAATTTAGTTACATTGAATAGTTAAATTAATTTCGAAGAATTAATACATAGATATCCCGATAAAAAGTTATTTAAGTTTGTATGGATGGATGTTTGTTGCCACGTAATTCAAGAACGGCTGTATACATCTGGATTTAATTACTTAAAAGCGTAGAGGTTAGTTTAGAATAATATCTTACTTCTTACTAATATAATAAATGCGAAAGTTTAGATGGATGGATGTTTGTTAGAGTTTGTAGAACGGATCTCGATGAAATTTGGTATAGATGTAGAGGATAGTCTGGAAGAACACATAAGCTACTCACTTTTGCTTATTTTTAATTCCACGCGAACGGAGTCGCGGGCGAAAGCTAGTTTATAAATAATTGTTTTTTTACGAATTAAGTTTATCATACCATCATTGGTTTTTGACGTGATTTCTTAATAAGTAAGGGTATTTTGTATGCAAAATGAACATGATTCATCGGTAGAGAAGTCGCAAAACAATAGTACGTAGGATCGCAGACAATTTCACGCAGACTGCGCATACTCCTTCCTTAATTTGAAATTTAATGAATAAATGGAATTATATGGTGGCATGTTTGCTCTGGTTAGAATAACATTTAAAGACAACGATATGTAAAATTGTAATATTCTCAGCTCTCAGCAGTTTATTCTGAACAATTATTATTAATTTTATTGATTTATTTAATACTTTTTGCACAAATATTACAAAAGTATATTAAAACCAAGTTACTACAAGATTTACACTAGGACGGCCTTATTGCTATCATCTACCTAGTTAGTTTTAGTGTTAGTTCTGTTTAATCAAAGAAAAATAAATAAATGATGCATTAATTTTTTTTCGCGTGCATTAACATTTCACTAACACCGTAGCAACGACCTTGTATGTTCTTCAAAGAAACTTACAGTATGAAAAAGACATTCATCATTTGGACGTAAAGCGACCTTGAGGCAGGACAAGGACGGATCTTTGATACAAAACCACATTGTTACACTAAAATAAACTGATATAAAAAAAGAATGGCTGTGACACTGTGAAGTCAAATTCCTGGTAGTAATTAATTTACTCTTTACAAAACAATGTAAAACAATTGAATCGACACATCATTGCGTAGCTCTTAATGAAAAGCGATGTTTTTACATTGTACTCATTCGTCTACGTTTTATTGCATCTGAAAAATACATTGCCGTAACATAGTACAAAAAGTGCTTATATTTTCTTACTTACTGGCTACTCTTATAGCATTTCAAAAGATGGTTTATAACTTATTTACTCCAAAATGTAAAGAAAGCTATAAGTAATAGTCTTATTAACGCTTAGATCGAGGTCATTTGGCGGTTGGCTGCCTTAAATGCTTTTACTACTATGAAATACGTTTACAAACTACGGTTCTTTGAATCCTAATCATTTGAATACATTCTTATCGTCTCATTTATCTAATACGTGTGACTTTAGTAACAAAAAATCAAACAAAAAAATGGGACCCACCTGCAAGCATTATCTTTCGAGAAAAAAAGAATTATCAAAATCGGTCTACTAGCGGCGGAGTTATGCCGTAACACACATAAAAAACGTACAGACGAATTGAGTACCTCCTTCTTTTGGGAAGTCGGTCAAAAACTATTACCGAATACGTTAGTAAGATGAGTCAAACACACCATCGTTGACATAATTTAATATAATTTCTAGTAACAAAATACATATTTGATGGAAAACAATTCTTGCCGTCAATTGACACGGGCACAAAGACAGGCTTAGCAAATAGAGCAGTAATTTATGCTACGTTGTCGGTGCCGTCGACTTGTAGCCTCATTTTTCGTCCCCGAATCAATTTCCGACGATGACCTCATCCTACCCATCTGTAGGGGGTTAGAGCCACCTCCTACAATATTCCTAAACCACCACCCGCTTGAATATAAAGCTATTTCCTTTACTTATATCAGATATGTCTTTGTTTTTCGTAATTTAATAAGTCCCAGTACAGAAACGACAATGAAATATGTAATAGTCACTTAAATGAAAAGTGCTAGTTTTCTAGTTCCCACATATTTTGTTATTACCTAGTAACTTATAATGTTAAGTTGACCTATGTTTCAATGGAGTAAAACTCAAGTTAAGTAGTTCAGAAACGCATCTCATAAATTTATCGAAACAAAAACATTAACGAATGGTTAAATGTAGCAGGGAAAGCCAAAGGTCACGCTGAAACTTTAAATTCCATTAAAATTTAACCTCGGCACTGAATCGTTAAATTGTTAGATTCGCATTAGATAGTGTTGCGTAACTTAATTCAGGATTGTACACATTAAGTAAGAGTGACGTGAGCGGAAGCTTATAGGGTAAACTGTTCAGAAATACTAAATTTCTCACTGGAAACAAAACAAGTTCAAACGTTTTATGATTGAAAACGCACAGGTATTTCTTGCCACATATTTATGCCGAGATTAAAATAAACAGACCGCCGTTGGGAGCCGCTGGGCCGGTACAGTATTAATTTTTTCTCAGCGCCCACTCTCCCGCGTGTTCGGCGTACCGAATGATTTGTACTACATTATCTGTCAGTATCAAATTCAATGTTGAAAGCAAAACTAAACACAATAATAATTTTATAGCACTCATAAATGATTTATTGTCATCGTTACAAATATTTTAATACTTGCGATATGGAATTATCCAATTTTTTTAAGAACATTCTGACGTAAATTGTCTGATAACATCCAATATGTAAAATAGTGGATTTTGTTACCTTATCAGACAGTGACGTCATTTTTAAGCTATCAGAGCCTTATCAGCAAGTGGTGGGACAGACCCTAAGTAGAGTTTAGGGTAACGAAATGAGAAATCTAAACGTGAATGTGAATAGCTCTGAATATTTTCAAATGATCAGCTCACACAGCTTTGAGCCATTGAGCTGCGGCTCAACTATATAGGATCGGACGTATTACGAACTACTCGGTGACTCACAACTCATGCAATTCATACCTCTATGTAATCATGATTTGAGCTGTTCAGTGATCTGCTTCACTTATAGTAGCCGTGTGCTTATCTGCAGGTCATCAATTATAGTTGAGTTACCCATGTCTACTGGCTCAGAGCAGAGCGACTAAAACAAATAACCAAATTGTTGGTGAGGTACGTTACGCGAGCACGTTATTGGTGTGCTACATCATTTTATTTACCGTAGTTACAGGTTAATGCGGTCAGTACAGTAAACTACACGAAACAATCGAGCTATTTTAGCTCTGTTTACACGCAAGATACGTACCAGCCAGTATATTATGAAAGTGTATAAAAAACGTACTTTACTACGCTCAGCTTTTTAGATGGAATTTGATTCATGCATCCGAAATCCAATCCTATTCTTGTCTAAACTTCGAGTGTCATTGTTTTATTTATAAAAGCAGATAACATATGTGCTTATACCTCAAGCGGATCCCGACGTGCAACTATTGTTGACAAACCGATTGATTTATTACTTAATTTTGGCAGACGGTGATCATCGTGATACAAGTTACACAACGGTGATGTCACCGGAGGTAATAGACCCGTGTTCATTATCTTACGTCACGTTAAACTCACGGGAATACAAAACGAGTTTGTTTTATACACCTTGAACACGTCATCGTCTGTATTAAGCCGTTGTTACGGTAGCGAGGGACAATTAGCGCCACGAGAGAAAGCGCGTGATGACCGTGTGCCATCACGTTAATCTCCAGTTTTAACTCGACGGATCATTAGTCACATGATTTCTAATGTTCCCAGACACATAGAAACGAATTCCGAGACATGTTTTGCGACGTGCAGAAATAGAACGCAGCGGGTACTATGTGATCTCCCTGCGTGACGCCCGCCCAAAACTTGCATCCCGCTCTGTCTCACAACCTGGAAATATACCTTTCCTGTTCTTTCGTGCTCGGTTCATTGTTTCAGAGCGTGGCTCCGTGCGCCGGCGGACTGAAATAGTTTGGTAGCGTTTGAAACAGACGGTTCACGGTATCGAAGCCATCGCGAGGTCACTACCGGAAAATCATGTACGACTTAACCGATTGATTTAAAGTTTACATCTAAATTATATACCCAATATGATCCGTATTGAAATTGCCGTCAAATTTTGGTATAAACCGACGTCAAAACTTGAATATATTATGATGCTTGGTAATCATTCATGGTGTTTGAACGTAAATCATCATGTATAGAGAAGTAAGCGACTAATTACATCGTCATAAACCGAGAATAGAGTTATAACATTTGCGTATTGCGTTACATTCGGCTGCAGTAAGCAATTACTGGATTGTTTCCATAACTGTAGAGCTCCAATAACAAACTATTCGAGCACATTGGCTCGCTTTACTCGTTTGTATGGAAAATTAATGAATGTCATTTAGTTAGGGTTATAGCAAGCCTTTGTATAGCAATTTGGGAAATTTAGTGTTGACTTTTTATTTCTTTAACGAGCTTGTTTATTGCTTTGTAAGTCTATGGTAGTAATTGATAATCTGCGCTTTCGGTATCTACATCAGTACTGCAGTCAAAACACAAGTAGAAATATATTCTTATCTCTGTTTTTTATGTCATTATAAAAGGGATGACCGATAATAAGGAGACCAATAGTGTAAATGAAATCAGTTTACTAAGCGTTTTTTATCTGATTTATTTATAAGTTCACGTAAACTCGTTTGAAGAAAACAGTTGTTTGCTGGCATTGCCATTATTCGTATCTTAAACATTTACGCTGTTGCCTTTTCGATCGCCTCGCTAATGGTAAACATTAATTTGTAACTAGTACGGAGCATTACGTGCCCCTTACGTGCCCGCTATGTGCCCATTACGTGCCCCGCCTAATAATGCTTTTATTTAATAAACGACCGACTTGTTTGTATCAACACGAAGTAAGTTAAATTCAGAACCTTTTTATAATAAGTGGTACCATTAAATAATATATTGAGATATAATAATATATCAAAAAGATCGTTTACTGTAGAATCTTAAAAAAAGTAGAAACAGTAAATATTTGATTAGGGATTTTTTTAGTTTTAAAGAATAACATAAGTGAATAAAAAATTTAAGTGTAACTTGACTTAAATTTCTAGACAATTTTGTCTTGATTCAAATCGATATATATTTTTACGTTCGATGATTCAACTATTTTTTATCGATAGCTTATGCTATCCCGAGGTAGAATTTTCTTTTTGAATTCCCTCTTCAAATGGACTCGAATGAGTTCGGATCGAAATACAGAGTGTAACTTTCATGAATTTTGATGAGAATATCTACGTCATTTCTCTCCGCGGTTGTGATTTGAACACGACCTCAACTTTAGTAAAAACATTCTTTTCTGATGTCGATGTTGTGTTCATAAATGTTTATTTTGTCTTATAAATATTGTAAAAGCACTACCAAAGGTTTCGATGGATGAATGTTACGAACCGATCTCGATGAAATTTGGCACAGATGTATAGGATACACTAGAAGAACACGTTGATTTTAAAAAAAAACCTCGCGAACGGGGTCGCGTGCGAAAGCTAGTAATTCATAATGGTGGTAAACATTCATCATTTTAATCAGTTGGACCATTGTCAATAACAAAACGTACATAGCAGAGCTATTTAAAATTTAGCCGCCGATATCCTTGATACGAATTTAATTCAACACCAACATTACCTATCAACAAAACAATATGATTCTTGTGTCGTTAAACCGAATTTTGACATCAGCCGTTTGTTCATAATTTCTGTCTCAAGTTCTTTTACGTCAATGGTAGATTGTTTACAATAAAAATGTAAATTAAGCTATTAATGTTCCACTACAAAATTGATATAAAATGAGAATTGATTGATGTTCTAAAGCCAGAACCCCTTCATCCAGACAACACCCCCCCCCCCTTTCCCCTGATTGCCGTGAACACGTGACGAACTAAAATAAAACATTATTGGCGATCAAAGCCCTAGTGAGAATTATTGGCCAATACACATTCCCCGACCGAAATATGACGTCACATCTATTTCAACGTTACGCGGACGTCAATTCCTCATTGACGTGACGTTAGACTCGCTCCAGACGCACGGACGTCAATGCCTCGTTGACGTGACGTTGGGCCCCACAGGTGACGGGTAAATACGTCCCTCGGTGATAATATGCCAGTGTCGCATTACGGTGACGATACGATGTCGAAGTATTATTAAAATGGGTTAGTAATATGTCAATTATATGATATGAGAGAATCTAAAAGCGTAATAAAACAGAAGCGTTTGGACAGTGGAAAGTCGCCCACTGTCAAGAAGCTTCTATTTTATGGCTGTGCATTGAAAACTCGCAGTTGTATTAAGACTAACTAGAAATAATTTAATTCTCAGTGCTAAGCTTGTTTATTCCATTTAAAGTTATAACTCTGATAGCTTGATAGTTGAACCGTATCCTGCGGAAACCTTGGCAGTTTGGCAAACGCTATCGGAGATTAAACGGTCTAAATGCGAACTGGACTGAAAAATAGTTGTGCTCGCGACGTTCAATTTAAAGCACAGAGATCGCTTTGGTAGACTGTTGTATTGGAGATAGATTTATCTTGTATAGTTATATAGATAGATAAGCTTTTATTCTCTTACATTTTTTACATAGATTTTCATACTAATATTATGTCATTAATGACATAAACAGAAAAAGTAAAAAAGGACGAGATATTAAAACCAACAAGTTATTTTCAGCTTCCAGTACGTTTTTTAATATTATGATAATAAAACTTTTATTATTATCTGCTGCAATTATATGTAGTTAAAATATATCTATTGGCATCTTATCTACACTAAGGGACTCTCTTAAGTTAAAAGTTACTATATATTTAACGCCTTTTATATGCATAAGGATATATGTAATTTTATTCACAATTTCTTAGTATATATGTCAGTCTATATTTTTATTTGCGTCAATCGAATTAGTTACAAAGAATTTGTAATCGATTAATTATTAAGGGTGAGTTGCACCATATCGCCGGTTACCGTTAAAGTTAAAATTATTTGTAACAGTAATATTTGGAATAACCTTAAAATTTACCAAGGATGAGTTACATTAACTAACTATAAACCTTAACCAGCACATTCCCGATGGTTACGTCTTCGGATGTTCATGATATTCGCTACACCAGTTTTGCGCTGGTCAAAATGACGTCATATTTGACACTAATCATAACCGCCCGATTTTGGGCGGTTATAGTTAGCGTTACGGTTAGTGTCAGTTCGGTAGTGTCAACTGTCACAAGCTCTTATCTTCAAAAGCACAAATAATGGAAAAAGTAATGGAAAAAGAAAATCTCTACTATTATCCTATACGTAATCCAGAAGAATAAAGTCTTGCGTGCTCAGAAATAATGGATTTCCAAGATGGAACTCGAAATTTGGCCAAACATTCAGTTTGGACAAATTTCGAGTGTCTAAGGCCATAGCAACAGCGCTTGTTCCTTTTCTCTTATTTAAAAAAATGTCCTCCATAAAAGGACAATTTATAATATGCATTGAGAGGACAATTTATAATATGGAAAATAAATAAGATGCATTTATATTTGTATAATTTTATTGCTTCATTTTAGCTACATATTTGAGTAGTAAAGAAATACAGTTTCAATAATGGCCCAAACTAGTTTCTTTTCACAAGAGTTTGCCATTTTCTCCATCTCCGTGGGCAAAAAGTTTATGTCACTATAAAATACCATGCCTATGATACATAAATATATACGACGAAACATGAATTTCCAAACATTTTAATTTACGTAAATGTCATTCTTGACACTTTAGTGACATTCAGGTTTAAATGTTTCCATTGTAAAAACGAAAAACACATAAAACCTCTGTGAGAATATGTTTTTGCACTTGTAACCCTATTAACTATAACTATAACTTTTACGATAACCGGCGATTCGATGCAACTCACCCTAAGTGAGTTAACGTCTGTTAAACGTGTTTCTAAACAATGGCGTTATGTATAACGGTAATTTGTCGAAATCCTTTTGTGTGGAACTGCATACGTGTGTTAGTATTGCATTTAGATTAATTACTTAGTTACTATGCTCTAGTAAATATCTTTAACTTGATATTTCACATATATTTTTTGGTAATGATTTAAGGTATAGTGGAAACCAACCTTAACACTGTAGAGTAAGGTACATAATAGTTTTAGTCCAGATCTTTAGCGCATTCCTTTGAGAAAAATCACACCGAATCTCTTTTTTTTTTTCAATACAAAAACTTCATCGTTCTGTTATTTTATTTTATCTTATCTTTGAATGCGTATGAGTCGGAAAGCAATTTTATTTCGTAACCCTTTTTTATATGAATTGTACCGCGGAGGATGCATGATGTCGGATTGCGAAAAGAGTTACATATATTAAAATATCTCGTAAGTTGTATCGTTTTTCGTCAGATATAACATTAAAGTTACGTAGTTCGGAAACGCATCTCATGAAGTTATCTAAAAAAACTAACGGATGGTTAAATGTAGTTGGGAAACCGGACATGGCTATAGTAGGAGTTAATCTTCAAATCGAATTCGCATCAAGTAATGCAACGTTATATTTTAAATACAAACCGTATTCACATTTATGAGGTGTGATTTTATACGGTATCAATTTTTATTGCACTTCTTCCGCAATTATTCCTGCTATGAAATGTTATCGGACCCAAAGGAGCAACGGGCGTATAAAATGTTGCATATTCATACGCCGCTTTTATGATCAATAAAATGTGATCATTGGAGCTATCACGATTCAAATATTCAGTTATGTAATTAAGCAGCATATTACTGCTTCCTAGCGGATGAAAGGAGATTGCATGTGGCTGAGATGCGTATGTTAAGATGGATGTGTGGTGTGACAAGATTGGATAAAGTTAAGAATGTGCACATTAGAGGAAGTTTGAAAGTAGCGCCAGTGGTGGAGAAATTGAGAAGCAAAAGGTTAGCGTGGTATGGACATATTATGCGACGAAATGATGGGGACATAAACCAGAAAGTGTTGAGATTGAATGTGGATGGCTACAAAGGAAGAGGAAGACCGAAGAAAGTATGGATGGATTGTGTGAAGGAAGATATGCTTAAGAAAGGAGTGGATTCAGATATGACGGCTGATAGAGATGTATGGAAGAGCAGCACATACTGTGCCGACCCTCCATAAGGGATAAGGGCAAGTGGATGATGATTACTGCTTCCTAGTGTCCTTATTTTAATTATGGATTGTAATCTTGTTGAGCTACTCGAAATTCTAACATTTATTTTTGATGTACATTATAAGAAAAATTATAGGAATTTTCACTATCGCGTTTCATTATCTAATGTGAACTAACTTTTTCGTGACAAAGTATGGTTTTATCACCATCTCTCTTTTAAAAGAACGGATAGAACATAACTGTTGTTCGATTGTCGATTGTTTCGCAACCAATTCAACTGTTTAATACGCTCATAAGAATTAAAGCGAGATTAAACAGTTTTGCGATAGTTTAGTCAAAGGTGTGCGCTGTTACAGTAAAGCGTGATGGCATCAGATAAAGAATTTAACAGTTGCCAACTAGTTGGCAACTGCGATCCTATCGGCTTATAGTTGCGGAGTTACGCGAATGATGGAGATTACGTCAGCATAACTCCGTACTATAACTTCGTACTGGTCATTGTCGAGTTAAGTTGAAATTTATCTTAGTGTACGATTAATGTTTTTAACAGTGGTAGTGCCCGCTTTAACATCTTAGCACGAATGGGCCGGCACGCCCGGTGTAATACCACGACCACAAAGAAGACAGGCGTGAAATGGAAGCAATTCCGTGTTTCGTCTGACGAGTGTGGTGCCGGAGGCCTAATTTAAGTCCCTTTCTCTTTACCACCCTTTTCTCATAAGGAGAGGTTGGGAAGGGGAAGGGGATTTGACGGTGGAGGAGATGCACAGGAAGGGGAAATATCCTCTTTATGTGCGTCTCCTCCTCCGTCGTATAAGGGTAGGCAACGCATCTGCAATTGCGGATGTCTGTGGGCAGCGGTCGCTTCGCCATTTTGGCGGTTTCAGGTGGCCGCTTGCTCGTTTGCCACTTTATGTTATAAAAAAAAAATGTTGACTTTGAAGTAGCCTTATCATAACTTAGCATTTGGCTAAGAGTGATGTAAGAGTTAAAATATGTGTTCAACTAAACAATGACTAAATTTATTTGGGGTAACATTATCCGGATTTAATATTGTACTAGACATTGTGCTAAATGTTAGTATATACGATTTATTGTAGCTAATGTTTTGGATAAATTATTGAATATCAAGTTAAGCCATTGCTTTTTTGTTTATTTACTGCAAAGAATTTTTGTTCTTAAGGATTATTAGTACAAAAAATATTAGTACAAATTTTGTATATACTCCGTTTATTCCTATTTGACTTTATACCGCGTTTATTTTTACGGCTGTTAGTGTCTAAATACATATATTTTAAAAATAATTATTTTTTACTTTCTTGTATTATACAGTTTGATTTAATGAGTCATTTCATACATTACAGAGGTTTTTGAACTACAGGGATCTCTCCAAATACATTCTGTATTTAAATATTCTCTTTGAACTTGTCTTTAATACATACAAAGTAAGAAAAAAATCGATTCGGCGATTCAATGATTCACGATGAAAACATTAACGCAGCGTATATAGATTTAGAAAGCAAAAGACTTTGAAAGCAAATTTCGACTTTAACGTATACACGTAAAGTCTGTTTTACATTGTGTGGTGAAATACGGAAGCTTGTTCGTTTGTACGAAAATATACTACAAGTGAATTTGAACTGAACACGGTTTATTCTAACTTGAATCTTATATCAAGTTGGTTAGAGTTTAAAATCATTATCGAGGAATACGTAACCATATTTCAAGTGGGATGCGCACTGCATATGAAAATATTTGTGGCTCAACAAAAACAAATTCCTTTTATGAAAGCGATGTTAGAAATATTCCGCTTAGTTCATGCATTTTCATAACGTCGAAAGATTTATTTTTATTGGCAATTAACTTAGTTTAGGGTTTCCAGTTAACTGATTAAAGTTTTCGGTTAACATCCGAAAGTCACTTATGCTGCGTTGCTGAAGTTTTCATTTATTTAATCACTAGCTTTCGCCCATGACTCCGTCCGCGTGGGATTAAAAAAACGAAAGTGAGTAGCCTATGTGTTCTTCCAGGTTATTTATTCTCTACATCTATACCAAATTTCATGGAAATCAGTTCAGCCGTTTAGGCTACAAACTCTAACAAACATCCATCTAAACTTTCGCATTTATAATGTTAGTATGATTAGCTACTGATTCATTAGATTAGGTTGACTTAAGTTTCGTAGTAAAACTCAAGTTACATAGTTCGGAAACGCATTTCATGAAGTTATCAAATCAAAAACACTAACGAATGATTTAATATGTCAGGGAAACCGGCCATTAGTATATATTTTAGCTCTTAAATCAAATTGATAACGTTAGTTTGTTAATTTTTGTAGCTTCCAGGAAAATAAAACATTTAATTGTTATAAATACAGAAAAGGGAAGTATTTTATGGGATTGTTTTTGTTAGAAATCGAATATTCTCGTCGAAATGTTTTTACGCAAGCGTAGCCCGAATGTAAATCGAAATTTTAAATAAACTCCGCCTGTCTTATGTTATTTTACTAATATAAATGCGAAAGTTTGGATAGATGTTTTTTGGAGTTTGTAGCCTAATCTGCTGAACGGATCTCGATGAAATTTGGTACAGTTGTTGACGATAGTCTAGAAGAAAACATAGACTACTTACTTTTGTTTTTTTTTAATTCCCCGCGGACGGATTCGTGGGCGAAAGCCAGTAAAAAAATGTATGAATGTCGGCTAATTTGTGTTATAAATAAATTTACAAGTAAAGCGCTTGTGAAAAGAAATTCACCTGTAATTTTCCAAGTTCTAAATTAATGTATATTAAGGGTCCCTAAAATATATCATTGTTAACTGGCAAAGAGCTTAAAACAAAGATATTAAGGAGGGGAATAAAAGGAACTCACTTAAACCGCTATACTTAGCTCGCTGTCTGTAATGGCTCCCTGGGGATCTGAGACCCGACCCGTTTGGAGATCTCGAAATATCAAGTTTCCTTTGCGTTTGTATTTTTGCACATCCCTACACAATAGGGCTGATGAACCGTACAATAATAAAGTTACGCTTTACCTTATATCCTTGTTTATAGATAGATAAGAGACAGATTCTTGTTAGTTGTTTTAAGCTACCTTTAAGGTTATAAAATGTACTTACTAACTTGTACCATTATTTCATCTAACACGTTAAATCTTCTACTCACCCTATGACTGCATTTTAATTGGTTAAAATAATAGTGGCATAGAACAAGTTAATTTATGCGATAAAGAATAATTTAGGGTTGACGAGCTCAAGGTCAGAAAACTTATTCACTCATAAATATTTACAAGTTACGATAAATTATGTGTCAACCCTAGATACTGCCGCACCCCGCATCGTAAACTACACGGTCGCCGGTTCATCGGCCGCCGCTATTCCTATATCTATATACCTACTTGTATGTAATCATAACTAGAAATATTCAGCACATACAATCTCTGATGTTTACAATCGTGGTTATGAAATATTTATAAATACTTGTATTGGTACATTTTTAATATACGTACACTAGCGACTAACTTAGGGTTGTCTCTGTTTAGAACAATAATTATAAAATGAATTTAACGAAATGTTATGGTTAACAATTCTAACATTAAAATAGAATTTCATTTAGGTGTAAAAAAATAAATTTAGTATATAAAGTGATATGCCTTAAAAAAAAGCGGACTGAAACATTCACAATTAGGATTTTCACTTTGGTTTAACTATTGTAAACACTAGGTAAGAATTTTTAAAACACCATTAGCATTTGTGGTATTACGCAAAACGTTGCAGAAAATCGTATTTTTTAAATAAGAACAAGTAACAATTTTCCAACCAATTTAACACACTCGCAGTTAAAACAGCATTGTTTTCTCAAAGTTAGTAGGAGCTACTTCGGCTATAAAATATCGTTCTAACCACAGTTTGGTAAGCGCTCCCCTACCACGAAACTTTTCAGCCTCATAAATTCAAATCCGTTCTCTGCTTTACATCTTTACAAACTTCCTGAATTCGAGCCAATAAGTGAATTTGGTTTCTTTTTGTTTTTTAACATTTACTTTATGGTGATTATTTTTCTTGGGATGCCATTGTATTTTTTAGCTTTCCAAAGTATTTTTTACTTGGTATCATTTGTCTTTATAAAGTAACTGTAAAAAATGTCAGTGCAGAAACAATCAAGGAATCTTATTAGAAGGGAATAAGGATATACCAAAAATTCCATCTACAAATTATTTTACTATTATGTATGACTAGATTACGACCGCGACTTCGTTGTCTTTGAAACTGGAATGAAAAACAATTAAAGAAAGCTTCTAAGTATTGAATTTTGCGGTACACCCCCGATACCATCTAATCGTGAAACATCTGATCTAAAAGCAATATCATAGAATTGATTATCATTTTCCCGTAACAGGCGATAGAAAATGTAATTCAGTTGTTTTTATCTATCATAGGAGATAAAGGTAATTTTTTGTAGTCTTCACAGTGACGTGTGTTCGTTACACTAGGTTTACACTGCCTTATTCAAAAAGGTACAGGTATCTAAGTCATTTTTCTATAAACAGAGATAACAATGTTTTAGTACAGGTATTTTGTCAGTAGAAGCCCACGTTTAAATTATCATCGACAAGTTAGTTAATTGTTCGCATCCTGACAACGTTAATTAACACGATAAAACCAGTCGACGCTCGTTATAATTTCAAAATTATTTCAGTTCCTTATTAACCCCAATTTTTGATGTTATGTTTGATATCACGTGAAGGTTTTATAGCAAATGTTTTAAATTTTAATCTCCACCACCAAAGTTAAATTTTACATTGTCGTGCGTAGAATTAATCTTAAACTAAAGATTTTCAACATTACCTAACAATAGACAGGAAAATACGAAGCAAAAATTACAAGTCTAATTTGACACGCCTAGATTCAATTGATTTTTCTTTGCTACCAAAACTTCTGACAAGTATTATTTGAACATTTTTGTACTGAGTAAATATTGGTTGAAATAATTTCTTTTACTTGTGAAAAAATGTCCATCTTGTATGGTATCGATGTACGATGACGTCACTTAGCCTCCATTGTTCTGAAGCGTTCAAGAAGCAGCAAGGAAATAGTTCAGTCCAATTTTATCTGTCACTGCGGAATAGATTAATTGGTTACAGACGTTCCAACACTAATGGCTTTTAAACTAGAATTTCTTTAATTTGTTTTTTTTTTTACAATCTTAATTGAAGTTTCTATTAATAAAGTTAAGGGCAAGGTGACAGATTTCGTAATTAATTCAAACATTAGAAATAAAAAATAAAAAAAATAGATTCCAAATTATTCACACAATTTAAGGTTATGTTTATAAATGTTCTAAAGAACAATATTGCCAAATAATGGGCATTAAATACCTGTTAGCCTAATTATTTTTCAAGTAATAATTAATTAAATCATACTTTATACGATGTAAGAGTTTAAAGCTTAAACGGCTGAATTAATCTCGATGAAATTTGGTATAGATGTAGAGCATAGTCTGGAAGAACACGTAGGCTACTTTTGTGTTTTTTTTTTAACGTCCGCGCGGACGGAGTCGCGGGCGGAAGCATGTTAATAATATAATTTTTATACGGTACTTTTTAAATGTTTCTTTGTGTTGATCGAGCCTGACAAAGAAAGTAAACTTTTTATCGAGTGATGTTAATAAATTTTTTAATTTTTAAAAATACACAAGCGCCGGTTGACTCAGGTTCCCAATTCACGGGGCACGTTGATTTTTTATTGCGGGTGTAATTTTAACGCGCTCGCCCGGCTGTCCGATTACGCGTAACATCACTGTTTACCGGCCGTTCGCCCGATTTATCGATAATAAACTCAATCTGACTCCAGTTACTCGGCGAAGGGTTTAAATAATTATTTATATCGACATTAAATTACGATGGAACATCACTACAAAGGTTAACGTTTTCGCGTTTGGTTTTTGTCTGGTATACTTGAGTTTATAAGTTTTGACTCTGTCAAGGAATCAATCACAGATTTTGATATATTCTGTTGTTCTCTTTCTCTCTTACTTCTGTACATCGTCTTCTCATCTCAGTCTTATCTTAAAGTTTTCCTTCCGAGATATTTCTCTCTATATCGTTCCTTCATTGCAGTCTCGACCGCAACTTTAATAATCCAAAATCCTTATTTCTTTCGTACAACTATGCTTTATTCTTATTATAGTAGTAAAAACCGAGCACTATAATTAGAGAATTATTTGAACTGTCTGGTCTAAAACAATTTAAACGAAGGTCTTATTATTTTCATCAAGTTCTTCTATAAATAAAATAATCAATGTAAATAATTAAACATCGTCTGTAACCCTGATCAATAACGTGGAGGTGACAGTAGACACGAGTCCTTAAAATATCAAACTGTCATATCATTTTAGTGACAGCTATAATAACTATGCCATTATCGTCACTACCACGGTGTCTGTAGCCACTATTTAATGTCGCGACATATACCATGAATTTATTCCGTCAATATTTCTATGAAAACTGTCAAAACGGTAGCAATTCTAACGCATTTATCTTGGCTCAAATATGAGAAAGTTCTAGATGTAAGATAAAAGATAAGTGGTACCGGTGCGTTCCACTGGAGATTCCGGGAACCTCAAATCGCACCTGAGGACGGCCACCGGGGGGGTTTTAGTTTCGAAGTTTTCTCCTCCGTTAAAAAAAAAGATCTTAGATGATAACAGAATGACCATCTTTCATAAAATATGTTTGAATTTTGTTTCGCAAATCGATAACTGAAGTCTGCGATGAAATTATTTTTAGTAACGATATGGGGCCAAGTTTGAATTGTTAATGCTCTTAGTTCCGTGATCGATAGGCAACCCTTAAAGCAATAGAAACTGAAATGTAATAGATAGGTCTTTTGCATTGAATGTACAACGAGGATAAATTATTGTTAGGGATAAAGGCATTAATATGATAAAAATTGATTATATCGTTTCAGTTGGTTGGTTTCTTACAATTATTAAGATATTTGTAAGAAAATGTTGCGACTGTCCACTCTATAACTTGTTTGAATATCTTTAATGATAAAGTTACAGCCTCTATTGTAATGAACAATTTTTAAATATCTATTTGTGTACACTAACACGATGTTGCGGTTAAACATAAAATTCATAATGAAAAATGAATTTACCCACGCCTCTGAGTAAAACGTACAACGGCTCTACGGTTTACGGTTATAGATCTATTCGCGTACTTCCTGCTTAAGACCCTGTTTTCACTGTGTGTTTGAGCGCATACGACTGTTTATATGAGTAGAATATAATTTCCTAAAGCATGACTACTGTTGGTAGGATAAACAAACGCGCGCGGATAGACGTTTAATGGAAATAAGTCAACTAAATAACGTTTTTCTTTTCTTATAAGAAAGATATGTTTTCTATAGATCAAAATACGTTTGTTTTGTTTTGTTGACCTAAATTAGTTTTCAATAAAATGATCTTTGTAAAACAATGTTTATTATGAATACAAAACATCAAAGTAGTGCATTACACTCAATTGTCGGCCATTACAACCGCGCCCGTCTTATTTCGCGTAAACACTTACGCACAAAACAATAAACCATCCAGTTTAGCTCATGTTTGTCCGCTTGTTTGCGGATGTAGTTTATTGAACCCGGACTTTGTAATTTGACTCTAATAATAAATCGAAGAAATGTGTGAAAACCCACGGTTATTTTTAGATGTTATGATTTACTTCCGTACTCAGTTGTGCACTAACAGACTTATGCTGGGTTTCTGAAGTTTCAATTTATTTTGTCATTAAATATTTGACCTGTTTCAACAGAGTAAAACTTAAGTTACGGAGTTCGGAAACACATTTAATGAATTTATCGAACCAAAACACTAAGGAAGTCAATCGTAGCTGAAAAACCGGCTATCTATGCGCTTACTAACTCTGTATTTGCTAGTGAAAGTTTATGTTGAGTGTAAAATCAACCTAATGGTGTTTTTTTCTTTGTTTGCAGGTCTTAGCGGTTCGAAGGCGGACCAACAGCACAGGCGAGAAGTGTTCGGTTCCAATTTAATCCCGCCGAAACCTCCTAAAACCTTCCTTACTCTGGTTTGGGAGGCGTTACAGGACGTCACGTTGATCATCCTCGAGGTGGCCGCCGTTGTCTCGCTAGGATTGAGTTTCTACAAACCGTCCGAAGATGAGAGCGATATTGGTTAGTTATACGTTAAGTAACGTACTTAGCTTAATATTTAAACTAATTAACTCCGCCCTCAGATTTAAGCAGTACTTGCTTATAGTAAATCACTATTAACCTTAGTGTGCAATAAACGTCTTTGAGTTCGACTTATTTCTCAAAGATCTTACTATTCCATGTGCAAAAACCATTTTATAGTCACTACATATAAGTTCTTCGTCCGTAAATCCTACCAAAGCGAACCCTATTTGATGGCTGAACGTGACGAAAGATTGGAGAGTCGTAAAACAGCACCCCCGAGCCAAGCAACCCTCAACTTATTACACGATGGAAATCGAAGGAAATTAGCCCCGGGCTGCTTTTTGCTCGGACTTTGTCGGAAAAAAATATTTTCTTATTAACTGACTTAATGGGAAATATTACATAGCGATATTTATTAAGAATTTATAGATAAATAATTGAAGTTTTCTTTTTTTAATCTCAATTTCATGAAGATTATCTTGTAGATTATTGTAATGATAAGGGAGTAAATACATTCGATATTGTATACTAAGGAAATAACGTCAAAGATGTGAACTTCTAAAGGGTTAATAAATTCGGTTGTGCCAACTTCAGATCCTATTCTGATCCCTTGTTACGTTTCCACGTTTATAGGAATCAATTGGTTACCTATTGTTTCCTGTAAGATAATGAAAGGAAAACGAATTGTACTATTTATATCTATAAAATGTGAACCTATAGTATATTTATATATGTAGCGTATTTTATACATAAATGTGTTGTGTTTGTGAATATTTTTAGGTATATAACCTTTTTTTAGTATGCAAGTAATTTAAGGATATCAAAATTTAACCTTTTTTGCATTAAGATATAATTAATAACATATTTTCTCTTTTCAATAACAACAGTAGATGAAATTGGTAAGAAAGTTGTATTATTTAGAGAATTTTAAACACCTACCTGCTCGTTTATGATCGTGTACTCAAGATCATTGAAATTGTCTTTGTTATACTAGATTTTTCCAAATTCTGTTTTTTTATTTAAAATGCAACTAAAACTATTTAATGTGTTTAATTGGTATTTAACATTATATTTCTTTTTATTTATGTTATGGTACTTCGATCGTTAAGTTAAGGTAAATTCAACAAAGTTACCTAACACTGATAAAATATTAATTGAAATTTTAAACAAGGTGTGGTCGCTACTTGGTAGTCGCCGTCTTTCTGCACATAAATGTAAGTGAATTGCAGTTCTTTAAATATTTGAACTTCCAGCACTTTCTACAAATAGTTTATTCAGAACAATGATTTAATATTGAATTGAAAGAAACCTTGATCTAATTAATTAAATGTATAGGTCATAAATATATGCAAATTATAAAGATTCTAGCGTTCGCCCGCGACTCCGTCCATGAGGAATAAAAAAAAAACAAAAGTGAGTAGCCCATGAGTTCTCCAGACTATCCTCTACATCTATACCAAATTTCATCCAAATCCGTTTAGATGTTTAGGCTAGAAACTCTAACAAACATCCATCTAAACTTTCGCATTGATAATATTAGTATGATTTCATTTTTTTAACTCTGTCGATAAAGCGTTTTCTATAATAAAATTATAAAGAGGGCACATTTGTATTTTTGTATGTATTGAAATATTTCAAAACTACTAGGTTGATTTCAAAAATTCTTTCAACATTAAAAGCTATGTTATCAATGAGTAACATAGGCTATTTTTTTATTATTTTTTACTTGTTTTATAAAGATCGAAGTACCATGATATTAGGGCATGTTTAGTTGCTTGACTTGAGTATACGGGCCCTGTTAGCACGTCGTGATAGCGTGTCTGCTTGCACGTATTACACGGCGGTAATTTAGTTGTTACGTTTTGTCCATCTGTGTGTTTAGATTGTTTAGATTTATTTAATAAATAAAATATAAATAAAGCATTAAATAATAAATTAATATGTTAAATAAATAAATTAAATAGTGTTCATGTGAATTTTGATGTTTGTTTAGTAATTACTGTTTAGATAAATACACATTTGTACAAGAAATAAATTTACTGTCAGAATTTTAACTAGCATTGCTAACTAATATATCTAAAACGTGTCTACGCAATCAAAACAATAGTATGAAACATGTATTCCTCTGAGGAACATATTTTAGTTTTACGAACTGTTAGGATGCCTCATGACATGTCTAAAATATGAGATAAAATCTCACATTTAGTAAACACCACTGTAATTGTTTTGATATGGCTCATAATTACTTAGTACACAACCACACTTTTTGGTTCTTTAAACCCAATAGTTTACCACTGCTTACCACAATTCAACTGATAACCGTAATAATTGAGTTTACAGTAATGCCTTTATTAATGAAAACTCACTGTAATGAATGACACTCCAAACTAATTACGGACATTAAATCCTATAACACCTTCGTATCGGGGTCAAATTGCCCCAATGTGTCATAATTGAATACCTCTCGCTCACACTCCATACGTGTGAAAGAGATAGCATCCATTAGCCGTTCATAGGCGTAATCTAATTAAGAAGAGTGTGGCATATCTTAATGCGAGTATCACTAAATAATATAGTTTAATGACTGTTAATAGTTACAAAAATAAAAAAAAATAGTAGCTAGCTGGTTTATCTATTAAGGCACATAAACACTGAAATAATAGATAACAAACACGTTCTCTCACCCGAGTTAATCCTTCTTTAGTTCTTTCTGCTAGTCTCTTAAAGATCGTAGAGTTAAATAAACTTTTAGACCTGTTTGTAAAACAAACAAACATGATTGTTAGTTTCTGATATTAGTGTGCGCCAGAAATTTTTAGCTCTGTTACATTAGTTATTCTATTTTTTTTATTCGCGTAATTTAAAAACATTTGTTAAAAATTTCAGGTCATTTGGACGAAGAGGAAGGACACTACCAATGGATAGAGGGTCTGGCGATCTTAATATCTGTCATAGTTGTTGTTATAGTCACTGCATTCAACGATTACACGAAAGAAAGACAATTCAGGTGAGTTCTAATACAGTTTCTAAGTTAATCTGATAAACATCAAAGCACAAACTAAGTAGACATGCGGAATTACTTATAGAATTATTTCTCTACTTCGTATATCGTAAATGTGCAAATCGTCTTCTACAGTTTAGGCTAGTAAGGCTACCAAGAATTGAGCCACTATTTGACATTTCCATAAAATGCAAAATATCTTTCAATAGTGGATTTGTAAACGATTAGCTATCGTCCGCGACCCCAATCGCGTAAAATTAAATAAAACAAACGCTAAAAGTCTCTTCCAGACTGCTCTACATCTATGTCAACTTCCATCCATTTAAACTTTAGTATGTGTTGCTAACTGTCTGAAATGACGTTGTTTTATTGTAAATTTCAGAGGGCTTCAATCAAGGATAGAGGGTGAGCACAAGTTTGCGGTGATCCGCGGCTCTGAGGTCAAGCAGGTTCCCATCAGCGAGATCGTGGTGGGCGACATCTGCCAGATCAAATACGGTGACTTGCTGCCTGCCGACGGCGTACTGTTGCAGAGTAACGACCTAAAGGTCACAACACCCTTTATGACACCCTGTATATGTTACCGATAGATCTTGAATATCGCACATTTGTAATTTCCCAGTGCTAAAGGTGGAGTTAGCAAATTGTAAATTAAATTGATTTATGTTCGCACGGCAGCTATAAAATGATTCGACGACTTATCTGATTCGGATTGAACTTATTTATAATAGCTGTCCCAAAAAGTGATGTTGTCGGATTGTATGTCATGTCTTGTCTTATATGTTATTACAAATAGTATATTGAATCATAAGGTGGCAAACGAGCAAGCGGCCACCTGAATCCGCTCAAATTTCGAAGCGAATACTCAGAGATCTCCGTATAAAAGACGCGTTGCCTACTTTTAATACACGAAGGAGACGCATATAAAGTAGATATTCCCCCTTAGTATGCGTCTCCACCGTCAAATCCACTTTCCCTTCCCAACCTTATAAATGTGGAGATGAGAAGGGACTAAAATTAGGCCTCCAGCACGGATAACTCTAACTGTAACATAAACGTTGTGTAGACAGCGGTCGATTACAACCGTATTGATGACGCACGTCGATGTATAAATGTGATTAGCTATCGCTACCTGACGGCCGATATCGCCGCGCCCATTGCTCAGATAACGCTACTTTAAATTGAAATTTAAACTACCAACCACTTGAAGTCGTCGTATAATGACAGGTGTCGCGTGTTACAAATTGTATACAAATGTCATAAGAAATTGATTTTTTAAATATTGACACTGGACTAATACGTTTATTTAGACTATCGTATCACTTTTGGAAAGAATACACGAAAGGATTACATTGAAGATATACAAGCACAGTAATATATCTTACTAGCTGTTCCCATGCGACTTCATCCGCATAGAATTATAAAAATGTCAAATTATCAATTGCAAATGTCAAAATGAGATGAACTTCGGCAATCATGCTTCCTTGATGTTGGCAGCAACTTAAGATCTCTTTCCCACATTAGGGTTCTTATCCAAAATATTTACCCCCTAAGTTTAATAGCGTGAAAATATATAGCCTAAAGCGCGACGTAAGTGTAGGGCTTTTTATTAAATAAATAATTATTCAAAAATATGCTGTAATAGCTGAGATGTTAGGCAACAAAGAAGTGTGTGTTTACGTTTTATTATAATATATCTTATTTATAGACCTACAAGGATATATGATGCTGTAGATAATAATTAAATTATGCTCACTAGCGTCCTCAGGTCAATGTCAAAAATTGACACAAGATTTCGTACTGTAGCTATCATGTTTCTCGTATACTCGTAGAACTAGCCATGATAATTGCCCTCTCATCGGGCTAAAAAACCCTCTTTTACTGTAAATCAGGCAGTCATCTTTAAAGTATTAAAAGTGGTGACTTAAACGGTTATTTACATTATAAAGTGCTAATTAAATAACATTCTGCAATAGTTGTCGCAACTAGCAACACAAACAAACGTTATCAAAGATTGAGTAACTTTGACGTCACTGCAGATGGAACGATATCGATAAGCAAAACGAAATTACATTGCATTCCAGTTTATTCTTATTAATATGTATTGTAAATACTAGAAACAGCGTTTTACTTTAAGCGCCTACAGCCTAATGGTTTGGGTTACGGATTACCGATCTTGATGTCGAGGGTACGAAACCCGCCATGCGACTATTGTCGTGAACCATATCCTAGCATAAGCCTAGAGCTTAGTTGGAATGGTTAAAGGAAATATTAGTAAATTAACAAAAATCTACTAATGTTTTTAATAAAAAAAACCTACGAAAGCTAATAATTCTTAGATAAATCTTAATAAAAATTAGATTTTTTGTTATGATTTTGATGTATCTCATTTTTGTCTCACTAATCAAATATCGGGTTAGTCAAATATCTTTGTGGATTTACATTGTCTCAATGCTGGTACAAAAACATGACAATGCTATACTGATAATCCTCTTTAGAAAACCAGAAGTAAATAAGAAACAGAAGACAGTGTACACCGCATTCGAAAATTATTTAAATCAAGTGTATAAAAACGGCAAAGGGTTCGATTTTTTTTTATTTTTAATCCGTACTCTCTGCCGACCTCTCACAGTTATGGGTGTGAATATAAATTAATATTGAAGTAAATGTATGGTGATTTCAGATCGATGAATCCTCGCTCACGGGGGAGTCTGACCATGTCAAGAAGGGTGAATCTTTTGATCCCATGGTGCTGTCGGGTACTCACGTTATGGAAGGTAACCTTTTTTATTACTTTTAAGACCAAAAGACTGCATGCTATATCGTCTGCTGAGAATTAAAAAAAAACTTAGTAATAAGCCTATAGGTTCATTCCTATTAAGTTCTGCATTTGTACAAAATTTCATCGGAATCCGTAATGAAGATAGATAGTAACGTCCTTACAAAAACATCCATACATACAAAATTACGTATTTATAATATTAGTATGATTTTTTGATAAAAACATTATTTATTTACCTTGTATCTGTTTTATTGATTGAGTAGTTTAAATTTTTAATAGATTTCGAGATTTCGACGTCTCCCCCTTTGTTATTAGCTTTGGAGGAGGTAAAGTCCTTAATACCAACACTTTTAAGCATTGCTTAAGTTGCCCTTAAACTACGCTAAGTGGTATGCTGGAATAAAACGTATGTTTTATTTAATTCAACCGATTTAATTTTCAATTCCAGGGTCGGGTAAGATGCTGGTGACGGCTGTAGGTGTGAACTCCCAGGCGGGTATTATCCTCACGCTGCTGGGCGCGGCCGTGGATAAGCAGGAGAAGGAAATCAAGCAGATGAAGAAAGGTCAGTTATCTCTCCGTTGTGTGCTGCAGTAGCATAGTGATGTCCCCATTAGTTGGTTGGATATCCTCTCTGTATACTTAATTGCAAAAATAATGTTCTATTTTTTATTTTTACTTACACTGTTTTTATAATAGTTTTGTTTAAATCAGAAAAAAGGTTATTTTATTGATAAAAGATGTCTCTATTGGTAAAAGAAATTTTTGGGTTAGTCTAAGTTAGAATAAGCAATAATTTGTTCTTCAATAAAGATAGTGTAAGGTTAGTGTTTTTGAAATTAAAAAAAAAAACAGAAATGATATCCAAATAGTTGAAACTTGCAAAATCTAGTTTAGTGTTGTTCATTTATATTATGCTCATTTGGTTATATCGATATTTACTAAAATCTTTTACTTAAAAATGTCTAAATTACAAGATAAATTAGACTCTAGTGTCTATTGTTTAAAGTTTAAATTTGTTTTAATCTATATGAGCATAGTAGTGTCCGATGCTTAGTTGCATATTTAGTGTTACCACAAGAAGAATGAAATTATATCCCCTTACCATGAGCCATTGCACATTAGGGATGTTGAAATGACAACGAAACTGGTAGAAAAAAATATAAACTCAATCATACAGATTAAAAATGAATGTTGAACACTGTTTAATCTATTTAAAAATGTCATCTAGATAGATATCATTTGTTTTTTATTAAAAAAAAGTTACTCCGATCACTTAATTTTGGTCCATTACAACAAAGAATAATTTTCAATATCGTTATAATTATGAATTAACTTTGAATTAATCCCTGAAATTGCATTTAAATGCATATTTGTGAATTTATTGATGTTACTAGTCAAAATGTTTTTATGGACTTCTTATATTTCTACCAGTTTCGTTTGTGGATATGAGATTATTTTATAGTTGGATTTGGAGGTTTTGGTCCGTGTTTCGGGTACTGGTGATAAATGTTAGTCGTTGTTCGTATTGTCTTTGTGTTTGACTAATTGCCTGTCTGTGGGTAGCATGGCGTTCATAGCCCCCTCTAGTGTCTGTTAGAAATAAGTAACCCCTCACATTATAAAATAATCTCGTTACATCCATTTTTTAAATATTCCAAAAACTGTAAAGTGTATGCCCCTAAAGCATAGTCAATGCAAGTTTAGTCCTCGATCGGACACTTATGGCCATAAATAATGAGTCATTTTTATTAAAGGACATAATTGATCGATCGTTATCCAAACCCTTAGTATTAGCAACCGACATTCGTCTAGTGTGAATCCATTAAAGACATCCAAATTTTTTTTCTCCACCCCCCGACCCTGGCCCGCCGCACCCCACATCCATGCCGACGATGAAAAATTAAACAAACAAATTAAAAAAAAAATAAACATACACATTTAAACTGCATCGTATAACTGTTGTCTATGGTGCATGATGTAAAAATGTTACCCAACGGTCTCCGTTGAATGTGTATGGCTTTTTATTGGAATGAAAAAAAAATCGACAATGGATTACGGGAATTATTATAGAAGCTAAAAAGCAGCAACGCAAGGGGACACAACGCAAGAGCCTTACCGGTAAGTACTCCTTTGCTACGACCCGCTTACGTCCCGTACACTTGGGGCCAGATATGTACCGCTTAACATTTAACCGACGCTAACGCTAGCTTACAAGCCTAATTTGTGAACATTATTCTGTCCTTAAGTGTACTTAATGCATTATGAATTTCCGTCATGAGATTTTCATACGATTAGAAACCCTAAACCTTTAACTTAAGATGCATTTTGACTATTTTGTCTATGAACTAATATTTTATTTAGTTTCAATGTGAAAATAACAATTTCACGTTTGATATTTTAGTATTTGCATCCGTTTTAGAATTAATGACTGATTTGAAGGAATAAATAGATAATACGTAAATATAAATAATTTGCTTTTAAATATCTCTGCATACCCCTAAAATCTACTACATTATCTGCATCTTTCTAATAAAATAAAATCTTTTATTACTTAATATACAAATTTTTCGTTTCTTGTTTGGTACAAATATTACTGTAGAACATAAAATTTATAAAGTTTAGATTAGTAGGTACAATAATTAAATTTTTTTTACAAATTTAATCTAAATTTAAAATAGTCACTAGTATTAGAATTTGGAGTTATTAGATACAAATTACAAGTTGAGTTAAAAATTAAGTATTTAGTGTATTCGGTAATTTTTTCTCTAAAATTAGTGAAACGTTAGCATTTTAACTATAAAATTAGTAGATTTTATTCCGAATTGGTAATTTAGCTACGGACTAATGTACCAAACAAGAAGGAATCTTCTAGAACATTCTGTAACGTGTAACATGTTAGGTGATGAAGACGCGACGCTGGCCGCGGGCAGCAACAGCCACGGCGCCAACCACCGAGAGGACAATCACGTGGCGCCGACAGACAAGCCTGCGGAAACTGGCCATAAAAAGGAGAAATCGGTTCTACAAGCCAAGCTGACGAAGCTTGCCATACAGGTAAAGGTCCAAATATCTTGACCCAATCGTACGAAACGCGCATTTCGCAATATTCTAAATCTTTGTTGGGTATTCAACAGATTATTCTCCAAATATGTGACATCCATCTATCAAAACTTTAATATTTTATTTTTATTTATTTACATATAGGAAAAAACATTAAAAAATTTACAAATAAAAATGTCGCCAAACTGCATAGCAGTTTGTTGACGACAAGCACCCATTTCTTATAAATATACCTTAATGTATACGTTTGTTTTCCAGATCGGGTACGCGGGCTCCACGATCGCGGTGCTGACGGTGATCATCCTGGTGGTGCAGTTCTGCGTGCACACGTTCGTGATCGACGGCCGGCCGTGGAAGGCGACTTACATCAACAACCTGGTGAAGCATCTCATCATCGGTGTGACCGTGCTGGTGGTGGCCGTGCCCGAGGGACTGCCGCTCGCTGTCACATTGTCACTTGCCTACTCTGTTAAGGTAAGGTCTGGTCACTTATGGCCGCATACTCTGTTATGGTAAGGTTCATTGGTCACTTATGGCCGCATACTCTGTTAAGGTAAGGTTAATTGGTCACTTATGGCCGCATACTCTGTTATGGTAAGGTTCAATGGTCACTTATGGCCGCATACTCTGTTATGGTAAGGTTCATTGGTCACTTATGGCCGCATACTCTGTTATGGTAAGGTTCATTGGTCACTTATGGCCGCATACTCTGTTTTGCGAAGGTTTGACGGTGTTGATCTTAACAACTAGCGTTGTTTGAATGTTTTGTACGATTTGAGACACGATAAAGTAACCCACGTTACGCTTTTTTGTCAAATTGCCAGTACGAAAAAAAAATATTTAATCGTAATAATTGTTTTTTGTTATAATCTTATAGAGCAACTTACTGCTACCGTATTAATTATTTATAAGAAATCGGAATTTATCTCGTAACAATACCGTGGATTTCCACAACTATATATGTAACAATTTTATTTTCAGAAAATGATGAAAGACAACAATCTAGTGCGTCATTTGGACGCGTGTGAGACAATGGGCAACGCGACAGCGATCTGTTCCGACAAGACCGGCACTCTGACCACCAACCGTATGACAGTTGTGCAGTCCTACATCTGTGAGAAACTGTGCAAAGTGACGCCCAACTTCCGCGATATTCCAGCCGATGTCGGCGAGACTATGGTCGAAGGGATTTCTGTTAATAGTGCCTTTACTTCCGGAGTTATGGTACGTTTCATGTAATATTGAAAATTCCAACTTTGATATCGATTTTTTTTAAGATCTAATTCCAGTCATGTTTACTGAAACCTATCGAATAATTGCCTTGTGTACAAAAGTTAACACACTTAACTAATATTAGCCGATTTCTGTTTTTAAATACTAGATTTTTGTTAATTCACTAATACAAGGAAATATTAGTTCCATTCCAACTACGCTGGAAGCTTGTGCTAGGATATAGTCCACGACAATAGTTGAATAGTGGGATTCGAACCCTCGATCCCAAGATCGGTAGTCCGTAAACCATTAGGCTGGTATGATTGCTTGATTATACGGCTTGTTCCTTTTACCTAACCAAATGTACCTAACCAGTTACATTAGGTTGTCTTGAAATCGATATCTGATCGTTTTAACATGGGATTGATGGCATAAAGTTGGCAAAGTATTTTAGCAAGTCAAGTCATTTTATGTAGTTGTTATTTTAAATTCCAGTCATTTTTAGTCAATTTAGACATGTAGTAATTTTATAAAGCAAAACTGTAATATTAAAATATAAAAACTAAATAAGCAATAAGAAAACTGTAAGATGTTCGAAAGAGAAAAATCTAATAAATAAAGAGTTCCCTCCTGCACCCAAGGGGGAACGAGAGGGCGGTATAGAGCCGCCCATAAGCAAGAAAAGTTAGCAAAGTGTACCCACTCTAGCACAAAAACTTGACTGGTTACGGGAACGGAAAAATGTTTGTTACCTAACTGGTTAGGTTAATTTGGTTAGGTAAACGTAACAGGCAGATTGTACGTTTCTTATTGGATTTTATTTGTGTCCAGCCGGCTCAAGACCCGACCTCCCCGCCGGTACAAATCGGCAACAAGACGGAGTGCGCGCTGCTGGGCTTCGTGCTGGCGCTGGGCCAGAGCTACGAGGCGGTGCGCGAACGCAACCCGGAGGAGTCCTTCACGCGCGTCTACACGTTCAACTCCGTGCGCAAGAGCATGTCCACAGTCATACCGTACAAGGGCGGGTACAGGCTCTACACTAAGGGAGCTTCCGAAATTGTATTGAAAAAGTAAGGATTTTATACTAATAAGCGATTTTTTAACTTAATTGTTATGTGGTAGGGTGTAGCGCTTTTAAATTAGACATACCGAGTTATAGCTTATTAAACTAATATAGACAAAAAAATAATAAAAGAAAATAACTTTGTATAAACAATCAATGTCGCAAGATAAAATTACAAAAACAAAAAAGTCGGCAATTAAAGTCTAATAAAATATCTTGCTACGCAAATAGAACCAAGTCGGCTATAAAAAAAGAAAAAAAAACAACTATGGTATGCTCAGTTTAAAAAATTAGTTTGGACTTAAGCGTATTTGCTTTTATAAACCTCGTATGTATAATAATCTTATAATCAGTTTCAATTATTTGGAACAAAAACCTGTTTTACGATAATCGTTATATTCAAATCGTATAGTTTTTAATAAAACTATAACGAGAATTTGAATATATGTACATTTTGAAGGAGGACAGAAGAATGTATGGAATTGTGAAAGAGGTCAAAGAAGAAAGTAAATTCAGATAGGACAGCTGATAGTTTGGCGAAGAATATGTTATTCACAATATAATTGAAATTATAGCCTGTATATAATAATAATTGCAGGTGTTCGTTCATCTACGGCCACGAGGGTCGCCTGGAGAAGTTCACCCGTGACATGCAGGACCGGCTGGTGAAGCAGGTCATAGAGCCCATGGCCTGCGACGGGCTGCGGACCATCTCCGTCGCGTACAGGGACTTCGTGCCCGGCAAGGCCGACATCAACCAGGTAACTGGACAAATGGATGGATGGATGGATGGATGGATAAACTTATAATGGATAACAATTCTGTTTTAACGGTGGCATACAAATTAGCCATAAAAATACTTTTAAAAATGTATGACGGAGGTTTAAAGAATTTAATTTGGATTGAATTTGTTAACATTTACCAACATAGCAGATCTGTATCGGCTTAATAATATTATAAATGTAAAAGTTTAGATGTAAGGACGGATGTTTATTAGAATTATGTAAAATTAACTTCTGAATGGTTCTCGATGAGATGATTTTGTATAAATTAAGTGCATAGTCTGGAAATACACATAGGTCAGTTTTGTTATTTCTTTTATTCCACGCAGAGTCGCGGGCGAAAGCTAGTTAGTTTTTAATTAACTAGCTATTGCTCGCGACTTCGTCTTTTTTTTGAAATCTGCACAGAAGTTTTTAAGTGATTTCAATACATACAAAATCTTTATTAGAATATATGGTTTAAACAATTTAATTTGGATGGACGTTTGTTACCATAAAAAAATGAATCGAGTATTTATCAGAGTAATATTAATGTGAAACTTTGTATGGATGGATGTTTTAATATATTTGTCTGCGTAGGTGCACATAGACCAAGAGCCGAACTGGGACGACGAGGACAACATCGTGAACAACCTCACCTGTCTTTGTGTTGTTGGTATTGAAGATCCCGTCAGGCCAGAGGTATATACAAAATAATAATAAAATGTAAAACGCCTAGTCCTAAACTATCCGCAAACTTTTTACGTTTAAATGAAATTGAACTCTATTTGTTTTGAATAAAGTCTAAATAACAAAAAATGTCTTATGTCTCTGACAATAAAGTTGTAATTTCCAGGTACCGGAGGCTATCCGTAAGTGTCAGAAGGCGGGTATCACGGTGCGTATGGTGACGGGTGACAATGTAAACACGGCGCGGTCTATCGCCATCAAGTGCGGCATCCTCAAGCCAACTGATGACTTCCTCATCCTCGAGGGCAAGGAGTTCAACAAGAGGATCCGAGACGCTAACGGAGAGGTTTGTATCCGACTCGAAGGACCAAAAATAACAAAAACGATATAAGGAGATATTTTTTAAATCTATTCGTTATTTCAGCACATTATGATTATTTTTATTGGACTATGTCTGCAATGTTTACATGTAGAAAGATAGGTTACTTTTACTAGGCCTAGTTCCAAGATCGATATTTTTTTATCATTTGCTGTGTTACTGTCATAAATGTCGCTAAATATGAGTTAAGAGCTCCGCTAATTGTAGATTTAGTATACATGACTGTTTTCAAAATTTTTCAACGACTTTGAAATATTATGCACAAACGGTTTTCCGATGGTTTCACTTGGAACTATATGAAACAATCGGCAAAGCACAGATAATATATTGTATCGGAACGCATCTGTTATAATTGTCATCATGCTAGATCGCGTCCTTCTGTTTTGTCATCGTGTTACAGTTTGATACAATATTAGTATTACGTGTCCAGGTGCAGCAGAACCTGATCGACAAGGTGTGGCCGAAGCTGCGCGTGCTGGCGCGCTCCTCGCCCACCGACAAGTACACGCTGGTGAAGGGCATGATAGAGTCCAAGGCCTTCGACACGCGCGAGGTGGTCGCCGTCACCGGAGACGGTACCAACGACGGACCGGCGCTCAAAAAGGCTGATGTCGGCTTCGCTATGGTAATCTTCTTAAATATCTTCCATTCCTTCTTTACATTTTATCTCTTTGTCATTCCGTTACTCTGTTTCTATCTTTCTAGAAAGAAAGACAGAACTATAGATTGTCAGAAGAGAGACAGAACTATAGATTGTTAGAAGACAATCTATAGTTCTGTCTCTCTTCCTCTTTTTGTTTTTCCATTGTTGTCTCTCACTCTTTCTTTTTCCATTGTTATCTCTTTTCCTCTTTCTGTCATTACATGGTACTGTTTCTCTCCTTTCTTTCACTGTATCGTTCTATCCCTCCATCTTTTTTTCTTTCTTTCCCCCCCTATCTTCTCTTCTTTTTGTCTTGTCCCGCTTCATTGTGTCTCCTCGCTTTTTCTGCCTTCTTTGTCTCCTGTATTGGTTATTTTTTCTCTTAAGGTCTTCAAATGTTATAAATCTGTTTATTATAAATTAAACATAGTTTTATTATTAATTTCCAATAACATTATTATTTCAGGGTATCGCCGGTACGGATGTGGCGAAGGAGGCGTCAGACATAATCCTGACGGATGACAACTTCTCTTCAATCGTGAAGGCGGTGATGTGGGGCCGCAACGTGTACGACTCCATCGCCAAGTTCCTGCAGTTCCAGCTCACTGTCAACGTGGTGGCGGTTATTGTCGCCTTCATAGGCGCCTGCGCGATACAAGACAGCCCTCTAAAGGTAAACCCCACTGGGAAGCTTGGAACCTACCCTATAGTTAGGAGACTAGACTCTCCCCATTCCCGTGAAATTAAAAAAGCAAGCCTATGTGTCCTTACAGACTATATTCTACATCTATGTCAAATATAATCGAGATCCGTTTCGCCGTTTAGGCTACAAACTCTAACAAACATCCATCCATCTAAATTTTCGCATTTATAATATTAGTATGATTTATTTAAACTTTTACCTTCATGTTATGTTGATGTCATCAATTTAAAATGAATATAGAATGTAAATTACATCGTCAACCATTGAAATCTATGAATACAATTTCTTATTTCAATTGAATTCTACAATTAATAATTAATTTATATGGCCCTAAGTATCGCAATATTGCGATACTTAGGGCCTGTCCCACTAGTGGCTGATACAAGCTCAGATAGGTTAAAAATGACGTCACTGTCAGATCTCATATTTTACACGTATTGTTTTTACAATTTACAATCTAGTGGAACAGGGGCTTAATGTAATATTTTTAGGCGGTACAAATGTTGTGGGTGAACTTGATAATGGACACGCTGGCGTCGCTGGCGCTGGCCACGGAGATGCCGACGCCCGACCTGCTGCAGCGCAAGCCCTACGGCCGCACCAAGCCCCTCATCAGCCGCACCATGATGAAGAACATCCTCGGACAGGCCATCTACCAGCTCTTTATTATCTTCTCACTGCTATTTGTAGGTAAGTAACTACACAACAAAACAGCAACTATCTACAGAAAAACTAAGATACTAGGGGATTAAGCAAAATTCTAGATTTTACATTTTTATTACGTACTGGCTGCTGCTAACGACTTCGCCCGCGTGAAATTAAAAAAAAAATACAGCCTTTATTACTCACCTTTCTAATGGTGAAAGAATTTTTTAAAATAGCCGCGTAGTTATTATAAAACATACAAAAATACGAATTTTCCCTCTTTATAATATTAGAATAGACTAAGTAGCTTTTGCCCTTGTTTCCGTCTGCTCGAAATAAAAAAATATGTAGCTATTGTGTTCTTCCAGACTATATTCTACAACTGTGCCAAATATCATCGAGATGCTATAAGCCGTTTTAGAGATAGCTTGTAAAATCATGTGTAGCTTTTTTTTCTCCATAAATCCAAACTTTTTTTATAGTGTTAAAATAATGTTTTAATGTGACAGGTGACAGATTGCTAAACATCCCGTCTGGGCGCGGGCAGCCGCTCGGCTCGGAGCCGACGCAGCACTTCACCATCATCTTCAACACGTTTGTGATGATGACACTCTTCAATGAGATCAACGCGCGCAAGATACACGGACAGAGGAACGTATTCGAGGGACTCTTCACCAACCCAATCTTCTACTCGATATGGATCGGCACTGCCTTGTCTCAGGTAATTGAATGAATGAATGATTTTCGTGTCACGTTCCTCATGATGACTGATAAGACGACGCTCGAAATTACAAGACAAATGAATGATAAAATGCCTCTGCACTGCGTCTCAGGTAACTTAATGAATGACTTTCATGTTATGTTGCTCCTAATGACTTCAACAAGTTGACGTCCGCAAACTCAGGTAAAAGAAATCTCTTGCCTTGGAACTGCTCTGTCACAAACAACTGAATGAATGATTTCATGATATCATGACTTGAGACCAGGTAATCAATGAATGATTGAGTGAACAAACCAATGAGTGCTTATACACTATGAATTCATGTGATTCGCTCACACGTATGAATTTGATAAAGCAAAATTAGGAGAATTATTTAAAATAAACTGTTTGTTTTTGTAGATATTTCCTTCCAAACTACAATAAGACTTTTTTTTATAACATAAGGTGGCAAACGAGTATGCAGCCACCTGAATCCGCCAAAATGGCGAAGCGACCGCTGCCCATAGATAACCGCCATCGCAGATGCGTTGCCTACCCTTATCCGACGGAGGAGACGCACATAAAGAGGATATTGCCCCTTCCTATGCATCTCCTCCACCGTCAAATCCCCTTCCCCTTTCCATCCTCTTCTTATAAGAAAGGGGTGGTAAAGAGAAAGGGACTTAAATTAGGCCTCCGGCACCACACTCATCAGACGAAACACGGAATAGCTTCCATTTCACACCTGTCTTCTGTGTGGTCGTGGTATTACACCGGGCGTGCCCTGCAGTGCTAAGATATTAAAGCGGGCACTACCACTGTTAAAACATAGACTACATATACGTAGGTAATAAGATAAAAGGTAGCATGGTATACCCAATTTTACCTTGTTCTACCCGATGGTTCCAGGTGATAATAATCCAGTTCGGCGGCATGGCGTTCAGCACGGCGGGGCTCTCGATAGACCAGTGGCTGTGGTGCCTGTTCTTCGGCGCCGGCACCCTCGTGTGGGGCCAGCTCGTCACCACCGTGCCCACTAGGAAGATACCCAAGAAGCTCGCGTTAGTATACATATTGGTTTTAAAGATAACTACAATTAGATCTTGTGTTTTGTGCTCTATGGCTATTTTAATAGGCCACCAATATAATGTATTTAATGAGACAAAAGTTATGTGTTTTCCATAAAATATATAAATAATAAATAATGTAATACTAAACTCTATCAGTTTTGTAATTATAAAGTTTAAAAAAGTATACATAAAAATCTTAACTTAATTGTATACATAATTCAATTGTATACAAAAAAATATACATAACAGTCTTGACCCAATTGTATACAAATTATACATTACGTTCGTGACTCAATTGTATAGTTTATTGAAATGTATATCTGGTTGTATCCCAGTTGGGGCCGAGGCCAGCCGGACCCCGAGACGATCCAGCCGGGTCCGGACTACGACGCGGACCTGGACAAGAAGCCGCGCGCCGGACAGATCCTGTGGATACGCGGCCTCACGCGCCTGCAGACGCAGGTACGCAGCGACACGCGACACCCGCAGTGACGTCACGCGAATAGGCCGATTGCTGTTGTACCAATACTGATGTCTCTTTCCTTTTAATGAGAATAACAGGGATGGCAATATTTTTGTAGGAAACCCATAGTAATGTTTACGTTTTCTAAGATAGGTATCCCCAATGGTACCAAATTTTTTCATTTTTCGAAAGTATGAAAAATGCTCTTTGAGAGTGGAAATGAAAGTTAAAAAAACAGTATTTTTATGTACAATCGGCCTATTCGCTTTTGGGGTGGTTTTTATATTTTTTTGGGGGTCAATGTTCGCCTTAAAGGGGATCTATGTTGATTTTTTGTCCTCGTTCAATGGGAATTTGAAAATATATTTTAATGGGGAGATTTTAATTATATTTCAATATGAATTCTTGTGTACTGTAAATAATTGTTTTTGAATATTGGTTTTTTTATTTTTTTAAAGGTTTTGCCAAGTTTTGTAAACAATTCTTTACAGTATTTTAAATGACAGTGTCTTGCAATTTTACTTATGATTTGTTTTAATACTCAATACTTTGCAGAATACTGTCATTGTGTTTTGACATAGAAAAATCATGTATTTTATTACGCGGCTGTGAATCGAAGACTGAAAAGTAAATTTTACAAAAAACTACATAATTTTTCTACGGCATGTTTACTTTGATAAGGTTACTGCGAATTAAGATCGCACAAAAGTAAACTTACTAAAGTAAATGAAAAAAATAAAAATAAATAATTTTCATAATGAATTAATAATAAAAGCATATAGGAGTGGCAGAAATGTTCGTGTTTAAAGAGGGATAAGTTGAAAGTTCGCAGCATTGTAACTTTTTAATTAAAAAATAAATAAAAAAATCCAGCAAAATCAACAGGTCAACACTGCGGATACCTTGGGCATCCTCACGCTAAGTCGACGATATGACTCTATTAATATATTATATACTATTAATATATATTTACTTTATTTGCATACAAGCCGAATATAACTATTTTTAACTATGCATCCATATAGACCGTCATAGTATAGTCTACGCTAATACACAATCCTTTATTTATCGGTATAGCCGGATAGAAGAAAAAAAAGATTTTTTCAACGACACAGTATAAAAAATAGATATATCAAATCTTACCGTAAACTCTACGTTCATTATTTTTTATTTTATTTTTTGTTTCACTCTCCTTTTTTATTTTTATTTTCTTACGTCTCATAATTACTTTTCATTCTCCTATACTTCTGTTCTCATTCGATAATTATTATTTTCTATATATATACCTACACAGAGAAACACTACACAGTAAATTTAGTAGATACGCTACATTTCTTTGGCCCATTAACGTAGATTACAATAGAACGATTGTTAATTTTGTTATTTTTCAACTTAATTTGTGAAAAATAGTAATTTTTTTGACAAAATTGGCAATCGTACCTTGCTACACTAGTTTATGTTTTTTACTATTCTAAAAAAAATAATTTAATTTCAGCCTGGTTTCATGACATCCGCTCCTTTGACTCGTTTCTATTTCCTTGATATCTCCATCTCTTACTGTTCTTAAGCTATCGTATACTGTCTCGCTCTCTCCGGCTGTCATGGAACCGGGCCTGGTGTTACACTAGTTAGAACGCCTTGAAACATCGCGAGTAACGGCCGTGCATGCTCCGCAGAGAACCCAGTCTGACGCTTCCCTTTTTATTTTTAATTTGAATATTTGTTTTTTTTCTACCACAACCACCACCCTGTACCACGACCCCATTGGCATGCGATTTATGTAGGCTGTGACGATGTTACTTATCCCTCATGATATCCCTCAAACAGTTACTATGACTACGTCCCATATTAGTTTTATATCTACTCAACATTACAACATCGCGGTATGAATATGGCTGTCTCTTTCTCTCCTCTATCTTTTTTTTTCTCTTAGTCATACTGACTGTTTGATTTTTTTTTTTACTATTTTTTTGTCTGTTTTTTTTTAATTGTTTATTTTAAGAATAGTGTTTTTTTTGCTTGTGATACGCCAGCCCAATACATCCTCGTTACTGATCCAAAGCAACCCAAGCTCTTGTTGAATGAAACGCCGTATTCACAAACCTAAGGCGACGACTAACGCACGTTACCGATATCCCAAAAAACAAGTTGGCAGTAACATTTTTTAATTGGTATATGTTTTTAATATTATTTCAATGTATAATTTGTTTATGCCGAATTGTGTTCAAGTTACTGCCAAACGATACCGTTCATTTAGAGTGTGGAGTGGATATAGATTTAAAAAAAAATATAGAAAAATGTTGAATACACATTTTTTTTTCATTAGAGAGCATGCCGCGTATGCTCAACGTACTAACATATGTTTGAATTGTAACCGTCCTCAATCGAACGTCTTTTTTTCCTTTGCTGTTGTACTGTCAGTGTTTTTTGAGTGTTGTTTTTTTTGTTTTGTTTTTTATTTTTTGTTTGTTGTCCATGAATGTTGTTCGAACCGTACTTTTTGGGGGGAAGGGATGGGGGGGTGAAGTCAGACGGGTGTAAGCGTCAAACTGAACGATGGGGATTTGTCAATGTCAGTAGTTTGCCTTGCCTTGCCAATTGGAAAAATGCCTTTGCTGTTATTTTGCGTTATAGGCTTGATGTAGTTGTCCATAAAGTGTTTAAATGTATATAAATTAGCGACACGCGTAGGCGACGCCGCTATGTCTCGGTGAGTATCATGTGTAGAAACGTATTGAGGTTTTAGTTTTTTTTTAACTTTATAAAAAAAAGTGATTCCGTGTAGCTTTCTAATACACGTAAGACTTTACAATTGTGTCAAGTATTTTTAAATGGTTTTTATGTTTAAAATTATAATAATGGAAGTTTTTTTACTGATTTATTTTTTCACAATTGTAAATTGTCTTATAAAGAACCTTTTTAGGCCAAATGTCTGTACCTCCTTGGCTCCCGATAAATGTTTAACAAACCTATAACAAGGCATGGTAGTTTAAATACCTGTTAATATCACATGTACTAAAACGACGAGATAAAATGCGTGCCGCCACATACAGGCATATGGAATTTGATATTAGATCGAAATTTAAAACATGCTGTATAAACAAAAAACTAAAAAACCCATCAATAAACGTGTGAGACGCTAAAAGCCATTTAGTGGCGCATTAGGTGTTCCCCGGTGAAGAAGCGCTAGTGCTAGTGAACCCATTGACCCCACTGAACCTCCTAGGTGTCCTCCCTGCGTTGTCTAGGCGTAGTCTAGAAGCTGAACTACAGGGTGTAGCTAAGGCCTCGATTCGACTCCCATTTTCAGTTTTCAATATCAGATTCTTTCGTTTCATTTTTTTTCTTTTTGGTTTGATCGTTTCTCATTTGTTTGGGCACCTCCGAGTCATATTCGTATCACGTGACACCGGCCGCAAGATGGCCGCATACAGTATACACCAAACACTGTTCCGTTTTTAAATTTTGTTTTTTTTCTTTCTCTAATTTTGTTCTTGTGTTACGAAAAAGGTTCCACTCTTTCCGTGTTGGCCTGCTTTCAGACGACAGATATGGGGATGTAGTTTGAACTGGGTATTTTAAATGTAAATGAGATTACGTTTTATTCGCTTGGATGTTGAATATTTTTAATGGGTAATTTAAAAAATAAGCGGTAAAAAACATCTGATTTTGAACTAAAGTTTAAATAAAAAGAAACTTAAAAAAAATATATTAACTCTTTATTTTTAAAAGACTAGCAATGTCAGCCAGTAATTTTTCAAAGAAAAATTAAATTATAAAGTAAAATTATTTAACACATTTCACAATAGTTTAAAACATGCTGTGAAATGATTTTCATTCTTTTGTAAGATTTTATGAACAAGTGAATTTTTATTTTTCTGGCACATGTCAGGCGAATAAAGCGTACTTAGAATAGAAGTGTAGAATCGGTAAAGAACCCCCATATCTGGTTGTGGAGCAAGTTGTAAAGCTAGGGCTGCGCACGTAGGAGGGTGTCGAATGGGGCGAGCCGCGCGTCGTTGAGAGATGTTGTTGGCAGCCCCGGCCGGTGCTGGAGACCGAGGTGTAGTGGCGGGCGCGGCGGCTGGCGGCGCGCTGCGCACGACGGACGCTCACGGTACACCCCTAGCGCGTAGCTCGCGGCCGGCCCACGCTCCCTCCGTCACACCTCACTGACAGACATGACACAATGACTTTGACAGTTGAATCACGAAATGCCTTAAAAGTCATCAATGAAATTTGCAAGATGACCTTGTGTTTTTAGTAGTTTTGTCTAAGCATTTTGTAACTCTCACAATTTTTCTTACTTGTAATTTAAAAAAAATGTTTTTGTCATCAAAGACACACCGACTGACCGAACCGAACCGTTGTAAAGCGGTGTAAACCTGTGAGCCGGTGTCGTGGGCTGGCCGCGATAGTTTTCAATAGTTCTGTCCCCGTCTGTGCTGCATCCCACGTCTGCCCCGGTAGACTCGCTGTCCCTCATCTGGCACCGTCCGCCCGCACCGCCCGGGCACGAGCACCGCCCTCCCCATCGACCCATCGCCCCGCTTTGTGACGTCATCAGACCTTCCGCTCGGAGGCGTCGGCGCGTCGCCCCAGTACCAGCTGTCGCTAGCACCTA